>NC_051176.1:319201401-319556433 GCF_013339695.2 Rhipicephalus sanguineus
ACATATGTTATCGGTCGCGAAAGGCGCGACATCCGTCTCTCCTCTCGAAAAACGAGACATGTGTTTATCGGTCGCGAAAGGCGCGACATGCGTCTCTCGCTCGCGAAAAACGAGACATATGTTTATCGGTCGCGAAACGCGACATGCGTCTCTCCCTCTCGAAAAACGAGACATATGTTTATCGGTCGCGAAACGCGACATGCGTCTCTCGCTCTCGAAAAACGAGACATATGTTTATCGGTCGCGAAAGGCGCGACATGCGTCTCTCGCTCTCGAAAAACGAGACATATGTTTATCGGTCGCGAAAGGCGCGACATGCGTCTCTCGCTCTCGAAAAACGAGACATATGTTTATCGGTCGCGAAAGGCGCGACATGCGTCTCTCGCTCTCGAAAAACGAGACATATGTTTATCGGTCGCGAAAGGCGCGACATGCGTCTCTCGCTCTCGAAAAACGAGACATATGTTTATCGGTCGCGAAATACGCGACATGCGTCTCTCTCGCGAAAAACGAGACATATGTTTATCGGTCGCGAAAGACGCGACATGCGTCTCTCGCTCTCGAAAAACGAGACATATGTTTATCGGTCGCGAAAGGCGCGACATGCGTCTCTCGCTCTCGAAAAACGAGACATGTTTATCGGTCGCGAAAGGCGCGACATGCGTCTCTCGCTCTCGAAAAACGAGACATATGTTTATCGGTCGCGAAATACGCGACATGCGTCTCTCCCTCTCGAAAAACGAGACATATGTTTATCGGTCGCGAAAGACGCGACATGCGTCTCTCGCTCTCGAAAAACGAGACATATGTTTATCGGTCGCGAAAGGCGCGACATGCGTCTCTCGCTCTCGAAAACGAGACATATGTTTATCGGTCGCGAAAGGCGCGACATGCGTCTCTCGCTCTCGAAAAACGAGACATATGTTTATCGGTCGCGAAAGGCGCGACATGCGTCTCTCCCTCTCGAAAAACGAGACATATGTTTATCGGTCGCGAAAGGCGCGACATCCGTCTCTCCCTCTCGAAAAACGAGACATATGTTTATCGGTCGCGAAAGACGCGACATGCGTCTCTCGCTCTCGAAAAACGAGACATATGTTTATCGGTCGCGAAAGGCGCGACATGCGTCTCTCGCTCTCGAAAAACGAGACATATGTTTATCGGTCGCGAAAGGCGCGACATGCTCTCCTCTCGAAAAACGAGACATATGTTTATCGGTCGCGAAAGGCGCGACATGCGTCTCTCGCTCTCGAAAAACGAGACATATGTTTATCGGTCGCGAAAGGCGCGACATGCGTCTCTCGCTCTCGAAAAACGAGACATGTTTATCGGTCGCGAAAGGCGCGACATGCGTCTCTCGCTCTCGAAAAACGAGACATATGTTTATCGGTCGCGAAAGGCGCGACATGCGTCTCTCGCTCTCGAAAAACGAGACATATGTTTATCGGTCGCGAAAGGCGCGACATGCGTCTCTCGCTCTCGAAAAACGAGACATATGTTTATCGGTCGCGAAATACGCGACATGCGTCTCTCGCTCTCGAAAAACGAGACATATGTTTATCGGTCGCGAAAGGCGCGACATGCGTCTCTCCGCTCTCGAAAAACGAGACATATGTTTATCGGTCGCGAAATACGCGACATGCGTCTCTCGCTCTCGAAAAACGAGACATATGTTTATCGGTCGCGAAAGGCGCGACATGCGTCTCTCGCTCTCGAAAAACGAGAGATATGTTTATCGGTCGCGAAAGGCGCGACATGCGTCTCTCGCTCTCGAAAAACGAGACATATGTTTATCGGTCGCGAAAGGCGCGACATGCGTCTCTCCCTCTCGAAAAACGAGACATATGTTTATCGGTCGCGAAAGGCGCGACATGCGTCTCTCGCTCTCGAAAAACGAGACATATGTTTATCGGTCGCGAAAGGCGCGACATGCGTCTCTCCCTCTCGAAAAACGAGACATATGTTTATCGGTCGCGAAATACGCGACATGCGTCTCTCGCTCTCGAAAAACGAGACATATGTTTATCGGTCGCGAAAGGCGCGACATGCGTCTCTCGCTCTCGAAAAACGAGACATATGTTTATCGGTCGCGAAAGGCGCGACATGCGTCTCTCGCTCTCGAAAAACGAGACATATGTTTATCGGTCGCGAAAGGCGCGACATGCGTCTCTCGCTCTCGAAAAACGAGACATATGTTTATCGGTCGCGAAAGGCGCGACATGCGTCTCTCCCTCTCGAAAAACGAGACATATGTTTATCGGTCGCGAAAGGCGCGACATGCGTCTCTCCCTCTCGAAAAACGAGACATATGTTTATCGGTCGCGAAAGGCGCGACATCCGTCTCTCCCTCTCGAAAAACGAGACATATGTTTATCGGTCGCGAAAGGCGCGACATGCGTCTCTCGCTCTCGAAAAACGAGACATATGTTTATCGGTCGCGAAAGGCGCGACATGCGTCTCTCGCTCTCGAAAAACGAGACATATGTTTATCGGTCGCGAAAGGCGCGACATGCGTCTCTCGCTCTCGAAAAACGAGACATATGTTTATCGGTCGCGAAATACGCGACATGCGTCTCTCGCTCTCGAAAAACGAGACATATGTTTATCGGTCGCGAAAGGCGCGACATGCGTCTCTCGCTCTCGAAAAACGAGACATATGTTTATCGGTCGCGAAAGGCGCGACATGCGTCTCTCGCTCTCGAAAAACGAGACATATGTTTATCGGTCGCGAAATACGCGACATGCGTCTCTCGCCTCTCGAAAAACGAGACATATGTTTATCGGTCGCGAAAGGCGCGACATGCGTCTCTCGCTCTCGAAAAACGAGACATATGTTTATCGGTCGCGAAAGGCGCGACATCCGTCTCTCCCTCTCGAAAAACGAGACATATGTTTATCGGTCGCGAAAGGCGCGACATGCGTCTCTCGCTCTCGAAAAACGAGACATATGTTTATCGGCCGCGAAAGGCGCGACATGCGTCTCTCCTCTCGAAAAACGAGACATATGTTTATCGGTCGCGAAAGGCGCGACATGCGTCTCTCGCTCTCGAAAAACGAGACATATGTTATCGGTCGCGAAAGGCGCGACATGCGTCTCTCGCTCTCGAAAAACGAGACATATGTTTATCGGTCGCGAAAGGCGCGACATGCGTCTCTCGCTCTCGAAAAACGAGACATATGTTTATCGGTCGCGAAAGGCGCGACATGCGTCTCTCGCTCTCGAAAAACGAGACATATGTTTATCGGTCGCGAAAGGCGCGACATCCGTCTCTCGCCTCTCGAAAAAACGAGACATATGTTTATCGGTCACGAAAGGCGCGACATCCGTCTCTCCCTCTCGAAAAACGAGACATATGTTTATCGGTCGCGAAAGGCGCGACATCCGTCTCTCGCTCTCGAAAAACGAGACATATGTTTATCGGTCGCGAAAGGCGCGACATCCGTCTCTCCCTCTCGAAAAACGAGACATATGTTTATCGGTCGCGAAATACGCGACATGCGTCTCTCGCTCTCGAAAAACGAGACATATGTTTATCGGTCGCGAAAGGCGCGACATGCGTCTCTCGCTCTCGAAAAACGAGACATATGTTTATCGGTCGCGAAAGGACGCGACATGCCGTCTCTCGCTCTCGAAAAACGAGACATATGTTTATCGGTCGCGAAATACGCGACATGCGTCTCTCCCTCTCGAAAAACGAGACATATGTTTATCGGTCGCGAAAGGCGCGACATCCGTCTCTCGCTCTCGAAAAACGAGACATATGTTTATCGGTCGCGAAAGGCGCGACATGCGTCTCTCGCTCTCGAAAAACGAGACATATGTTTATCGGTCGCGAAAGGCGCGACATGCGTCTCTCCCTCTCGAAAAACGAGACATATGTTTATCGGTCGCGAAAGGCGCGACATGCGTCTCTCCCTCTCGAAAAACGAGACATATGTTTATCGGTCGCGAAAGGCGCGACATCGTCTCTCCCTCTCGAAAAACGAGACATATGTTTATCGGTCGCGAAAGGCGCGACATGCGTCTCTCGCTCTCGAAAAACGAGACATATGTTTATCGGTCGCGAAAGGCGCGACATCCGTCTCTCCCTCTCGAAAAACGAGACATATGTTTATCGGTCGCGAAAGGCGCGACATCCGTCTCTCCCTCTCGAAAAACGAGACATATGTTTATCGGTCGCGAAAGGCGCGACATGCGTCTCTCCCTCTCGAAAAACGAGACATATGTTTATCGGTCGCGAAAGGCGCGACATGCGTCTCTCGCCTCTCGAAAAACGAGACATATGTTTCTCGGTCGCGAAATAGGCGCGACATCCGTCTCTCCCTCTCGAAAAACGAGACATATGTTTATCGGTCGCGAAAGGCGCGACATCCGTCTCTCCCTCTCGAAAAACGAGACATATGTTTATCGGTCGCGAAAGGCGCGACATGCGTCTCTCGCTCTCGAAAAACGAGACATATGTTTATCGGTCGCGAAAGGCGCGACATCCGTCTCTCCCTCTCGAAAAACGAGACATATGTTTATCGGTCGCGAAAGGCGCGACATCCGTCTCTCGCTCTCGAAAAACGAGACGTATGTTTAGCGGTCGCGAATAGGCGCGACATCGTCTCTCGCTCTCGAAAACGAGACATATGTTTATCGGTCGCGAAAGGCGCGACATCCGTCTCTCCCTCTCGAAAAACGAGACATATGTTTATCGGTCGCGAAAGGCGCGACATGCGTCTCTCGCTCTCGAAAAACGAGACATATGTTTATCGGTCGCGAAAGGCGCGACATGCGTCTCTCGCTCTCGAAAAACGAGACATATGTTTATCGGTCGCGAAAGGCGCGACATGCGTCTCTCCCTCTCGAAAAACGAGACATATGTTTATCGGTCGCGAAAGGCGCGACATGCGTCTCTCGCTCTCGAAAACGAGACATAGTTTATCGGTCGCGAAAGGCGCGACATGCGTCTCTCCGCTCTCGAAAACGAGACATATGTTTATCGGTCGCGAAAGGCGCGACATCCGTCTCTCCCTCTCGAAAAACGAGACATATGTTTATCGGTCGCGAAAGCGCGACATGCGTCTCTCGCTCTCGAAAAACGAGACATATGTTTATCGGTCGCGAAAGGCGCGACATGCGTCTCTCGCTCTCGAAAAACGAGACATATGTTTATCGGTCGCGAAAGGCGCGACATCCGTCTCTCGCTCTCGAAAAACGAGACATATGTTTATCGGTCGCGAAAGGCGCGACATCCGTCTCTCCCTCTCGAAAACGAGACATATGTTTATCGGTCGCGAAAGGCGCGACATGCGTCTCTCGCTCTCGAAAAACGAGACATATGTTTATCGGTCGCGAAAGGCGCGACATGCGTCTCTCCCTCTCGAAAAACGAGACATATGTTTATCGGTCGCGAAAGGCGCGACATGCGTCTCTCGCTCTCGAAAAACGAGACATATGTTTATCGGTCGCGAAATACGCGACATGCGTCTCTCGCTCTCGAAAAACGAGACATATGTTTATCGGTCGCGAAAGGCGCGACATCCGTCTCTCGCTCTCGAAAAACGAGACATATGTTTATCGGTCGCGAAAGGCGCGACATGCGTCTCTCGCTCTCGAAAAACGAGACATATGTTTATCGGTCGCGAAAGGCGCGACATGCGTCTCTCGCTCTCGAAAACGAGACATATGTTATCGGTCGCGAAAGGCGCGACATGCGTCTCTCCCTCTCGAAAAACGAGACATATGTTTATCGGTCGCGAAAGCGCGACATGCGTCTCTCGCTCTCGAAAAACGAGACATATGTTTATCGGTCGCGAAAGGCGCGACATGCGTCTCTCGCTCTCGAAAAACGAGACATATGTTTATCGGTCGCGAAAGGCGCGACATGCGTCTCTCGCTCTCGAAAAACGAGACATATGTTTATCGGTCGCGAAATGCGCGACATGCGTCTCTCGCTCTCGAAAAACGAGACATATGTTTATCGGTCGCGAAATACGCGACATGCGTCTCTCCCTCTCGAAAAACGAGACATATGTTTATCGGTCGCGAAAGGCGCGACATGCGTCTCTCGCTCTCGAAAAACGAGACATATGTTTATCGGTCGCGAAAGGCGCGACATGCGTCTCTCGCTCTCGAAAAACGAGACATATGTTTATCGGTCGCGAAAGGCGCGACATGCGTCTCTCGCTCTCGAAAAACGAGACATATGTTTATCGGTCGCGAAAGGCGCGACATCCGTCTCTCCCTCTCGAAAAACGAGACATATGTTTATCGGTCGCGAAAGGCGCGACATGCGTCTCTCGCTCTCGAAAAACGAGACATATGTTTATCGGTCGCGAAAGGCGCGACATGCGTCTCTCGCTCTCGAAAAACGAGACATATGTTTATCGGTCGCGAAAGGCGCGACATGCGTCTCTCGCTCTCGAAAAACGAGACATATGTTTATCGGTCGCGAAAGGCGCGACATGCGTCTCTCGCTCTGAAAAAACGAGACATATGTTTATCGGTCGCGAAAGGCGCGACATGCGTCTCTCGCTCTCGAAAAACGAGACATATGTTTATCGGTCGCGAAAGGCGCGACATGCGTCTCTCGCTCTCGAAAAACGAGACATATGTTTATCGGTCGCGAAAGGCGCGACATGCGTCTCTCGCTCTCGAAAAACGAGACATATGTTTATCGGTCGCGAAAGGCGCGACATCCGTCTCTCCCTCTCGAAAAACGAGACATATGTTTATCGGTCGCGAAAGCGCGACATGCGTCTCTCGCTCTCGAAAAACGAGACATATGTTTATCGGTCGCGAATAGGCGCGACATGCGTCTCTCCCTCTCGAAAAACGAGACATATGTTTATCGGTCGCGAAAGGCGCGACATGCGTCTCTCCCTCTCGAAAAACGAGACATATGTTTATCGGTCGCGAAAGGCGCGACATGCGTCTCTCCCTCTCGAAAAACGAGACATATGTTTATCGGTCGCGAAAGGCGCGACATCCGTCTCTCGCTCTCGAAAAACGAGACATATGTTTATCGGTCGCGAAAGGCGCGACATGCGTCTCTCCCTCTCGAAAAACGAGACATATGTTTATCGGTCGCGAAAGGCGCGACATGCGTCTCTCGCTCTCGAAAAACGAGACATATGTTTATCGGTCGCGAAAGGCGCGACATGCGTCTCTCGCTCTCGAAAAACGAGACATATGTTTATCGGTCGCGAAAGGCGCGACATGCGTCTCTCCCTCTCGAAAAACGAGACATATGTTTATCGGTCGCGAAAGGCGCGACATGCGTCTCTCGCTCTCGAAAAACGAGACATATGTTTATCGGTCGCGAAAGGCGCGACATGCGTCTCTCCCTCTCGAAAAACGAGACATGTGTTTATCGGTCGCGAAAGGCGCGACATGCGTCTCTCGCCTCTCGAAAAACGAGACATATGTTTATCGGTCGCGAAATACGCGACATGCGTCTCTCGCTCTCGAAAAACGAGACATATGTTTATCGGTCGCGAAAGGCGCGACATGCGTCTCTCGCTCTCGAAAAACGAGACATATGTTTATCGGTCGCGAAAGGCGCGACATGCGTCTCTCCCTCTCGAAAAACGAGACATATGTTTATCGGTCGCGAAAGGCGCGACATCCGTCTCTCCCTCTCGAAAAACGAGACATATGTTTATCGGTCGCGAAAGGCGCGACATGCGTCTCTCCCTCTCGAAAAACGAGACATATGTTTATCGGTCGCGAAAGGCGCGACATGCGTCTCTCGCTCGCGAAAAACGAGAGATATGTTTATCGGTCGCCAAATACGCGACATGCGTCTCTCCCTCTCGAAAAACGAGACATATGTTTATCGGTCGCGAAATACGCGACATGCGTCTCTCCCTCTCGAAAAACGAGACATATGTTTATCGGTCGCGAAATACGCGACATGCGTCTCTCGCTCTCGAAAAACGAGACATATGTTTATCGGTCGCGAAAGGCGCGACATGCGTCTCTCGCTCTCGAAAAACGAGACATATGTTTAGCGGTCGCGAAAGGCGCGACATCCGTCTCTCCCTCTCGAAAAACGAGACATATGTTTATCGGTCGCGAAAGGCGCGACATGCGTCTCTCGCTCGCGAAAAACGAGACATATGTTTATCGGTCGCGAAAGGCGCGACATCCGTCTCTCCCTCTCGAAAAACGAGACATATGTTTATCGGTCGCGAAAGGCGCGACATGCGTCTCTCGCTCTCGAAAAACGAGACATATGTTTATCGGTCGCGAAAGGCGCGACATCCGTCTCTCCCTCTCGAAAAACGAGACATATGTTTATCGGTCGCGAAAGGCGCGACATGCGTCTCTCGCTCGCGAAAAACGAGAGAATATGTTTATCGGTCGCGAAATACGCGACATGCGTCTCTCCTCTCGAAAAACGAGACATATGTTTATCGGTCGCGAAATACGCGACATGCGTCTCTCGCTCTCGAAAACGAGACATATGTTTATCGGTCGCGAAAGGCGCGACATGCGTCTCTCGCCTCTCGAAAAACGAGACATATGTTTATCGGTCGCGAAAGGCGCGACATCCGTCTCTCGCTCTCGAAAAACGAGACATATGTTTATCGGTCGCGAAAGGCGCGACATGCGTCTCTCCCTCTCGAAAAACGAGACATATGTTTATCGGTCGCGAAAGGCGCGACATCCGTCTCTCCCTCTCGAAAAACGAGACATATGTTTATCGGTCGCGAAAGGCGCGACATGCGTCTCTCGCTCTCGAAAAACGAGACATATGTTTATCGGTCGCGAAAGGCGCGACATGCGTCTCTCGCTCTCGAAAAACGAGACATATGTTTATCGGTCGCGAAAGGCGCGACATGCGTCTCTCGCTCTCGAAAAACGAGACATATGTTTATCGGTCGCGAAAGGCGCGACATGCGTCTCTCCCTCTCGAAAAACGAGACATATGTTTATCGGTCGCGAAAGGCGCGACATGCCGTCTCTCGCTCTCGAAAAACGAGACATATGTTTATCGGTCGCGAAAGGCGCGACATCCGTCTCTCCCTCTCGAAAAACGAGACATATGTTTATCGGTCGCGAAAGGCGCGACATGCGTCTCTCCCTCTCGAAAAACGAGACATATGTTTATCGGTCGCGAAAGGCGCGACATCCGTCTCTCCCTCTCGAAAAACGAGACATATGTTTATCGGTCGCGAAAGGCGCGACATGCGTCTCTCCCTCTCGAAAAACGAGAGATATGTTTATCGGTCGCGAAAGGCGCGACATGCGTCTCTCCCTCTCGAAAAACGAGACATATGTTTATCGGTCGCGAAAGGCGCGACATGCGTCTCTCCCTCTCGAAAAACGAGACATATGTTTATCGGTCGCGAAAGGCGCGACATCAGTCTCTCCCTCTCGAAAAACGAGACATATGTTTATCGGTCGCGAAAGGCGCGACATCCGTCTCTCGCTCTCTAAAAACGAGACGTATGTTTAGCGGTCGCGAAAGGCGCGACATGCGTCTCTCCCTCTCGAAAAACGAGACATGTGTTTATCGGTCGCGAAAGGCGCGACATGCGTCTAACGCTCTCGAAAAACGAGACATGTGTTTATCGGTCGCGAAAGGCGCGACATCCGTCTCTCCCTCTCGAAAAACGAGACATGTGTTTATCGGTCGCGAAAGGCGCGACATGCGTCTCTCGCTCTCGAAAAACGAGACATATGTTTCAGCGGTCGCGAAAGGCGCGACATCCGTCTCTCCCTCTCGAAAAACGAGACATATGTTTATCGGTCGCGAAAGGAGCGACATGCGTCTCTCGCTCTCGAAAAACGAGACATGTGTTTATCGGTCGCGAAAGGCGCGACATCCGTCTCTCGCTCTCGAAAAACGAGACATATGTTTATCGGTCGCGAAAGGCGCGACATGCGTCTCTCGCTCTCGAAAAACGAGACATGTGTTTATCGGTCGCGAAAGGCGCGACATCCGTCTCTCCCTCTCGAAAAACGAGACATATGTTGATCGGTCGCGAAAGGCGCGACATGCGTCTCTCGCTCTCGAAAAACGAGACATATGTTTAGCGGTCGCGAAAGGCGCGACATCCGTCTCTCCGTCTCGAAAAACGAGACATATGTTTATCGGTCGCGAAAGGCGCGACATGCGTCTCTCGCTCGCGAAAAACGAGAGATATGTTTATCGGTCGCGAAATACGCGACATGCCTCTCCCTCTCGAAAAACGAGACATATGTTTATCGGTCGCGAAATACGCGACATGCGTCTCTCCCTCTCGAAAAACGAGACATATGTTTATCGGTCGCGAAAGGCGCGACATCAGTCTCTCCCTCTCGAAAAACGAGACATATGTTTATCGGTCGCGAAAGGCGCGACATCCGTCTCTCGCTCTCTAAAAACGAGACATATGTTTATCGGTCGCGAAAGGCGCGACATGCGTCTCTCGCTCTCGAAAAACGAGACATGTGTTTATCGGTCGCGAAAGGCGCGACATCCGTCTCTCCCTCTCGAAAAACGAGACATATGTTTATCGGTCGCGAAAGGCGCGACATCCGTCTCTCCCTCTCGAAAAACGAGACATATGTTTATCGGTCGCGAAAGGCGCGACATCCGTCTCTCCCTCTCGAAAAACGAGACATATGTTTATCGGTCGCGAAAGGCGCGACATGCGTCTCTCGCTCTCGAAAAACGAGACATGTGTTTATCGGTCGCGAAAGGCGCGACATCCGTCTCTCCCTCTCGAAAAACGAGATATATGTTTATCGGTCGCGAAATACGCGACATGCGTCTCTCTCTCGCGAAAAACGAGACATATGTTTATCGGTCGCGAAAGGCGCGACATGCGTCTCTCGCTCTCGAAAAACGAGACATATGTTTAGCGGTCGCGAAAGGCGCGACATGCTTCTCTCGCTCTCGAAAAACGAGAAATGTGTTTAGCGGTCACGAAATACGCGACATGCGTCTCTCTCTCGCGAAAAACGAGACATATGTTTAGCGGTCACGAAATACGCGACATGCGTCTCTCTATCGCGAAAAACGAGACATATGTTTATCGGTTGCGAAATACGCGACATGCGTCTCTCTCTCGCGAAAAACGAGAGATATGCTTATCGGTCGCGAAATACGCGACATGGGACTTTCTCTCGCGAAAAACGAGGCATGTTTATCGGTCGCGAAATACGCGACATGCGTCTCTGTCTCGCGAAAAACGAGACATATGTTTATCGGTCGCGAAATACGCGACATGCGTCTCTCTCTCGCGAGAGACGAGACACATGTTTATCTGTCGCGAAATACGCGACATGCGTCTCTCGCTCGCGAAAAGCGAGACATATGTTTATCGGTCACGAGGAACGCGATATGCGTTTCTGGCTTTAGTAGACAGTGTGCCACAGCCGCGTTCGCTGACTGAGAAATTCAGGTTTCCCGCGAAGCGCCGGGGTCAGGGGTAACGTATTTTGGGCACCGTCACGGACAAACAAAAGCCGAACAGGCGAAGCAACACGTCATACAACACGCGCTTATCCGGAGAGAATCCACAAGACCTCCTCGCCCTAGGCATTTCGGAGACGACGCGCCACCTGTCGGTGTCATGAAAAAATTTGGGGAACCTTAAGCTTCGTTTTTAAGAGTTGAACGCGATAGCGAAATCCGGCCCCTGGTGCGCACTTGAACCACTAAGTGCACACTTATTAATGTGTGTTGTTACACACACACGCACGCGCACACAGACACACGCGCGCGCGACGTGGTCATACCAGGAAAGCGGAGGTCAAACGCCAACAACGCCATGAAGATGCCTTAGTGAGAGCCAGGGAAGCTGAAATGAGGCGTCGTCGCCTTGATGTGGATCCCCAACTACGAACGCGGGAAGCCGATCACAGGTGTCAACGACGCCAAAATGATGCAGAACTTCGAGCTCGAGAAGCGGAGGCCAAGCGTCAGCGTCGCCAAGACAACCGTGACTTGACAGCGACTACTTGACATGAATGTCCCACCGGCACTCATCGATTAGCAAGTACTCTGCTGCAGTCGCATGGCCTCTGAGATGGCAGACGCGCGGCGCGTTTGCCATCTCGGAGGCCATAATGTTTGCTGTTTGTTTGATATGTTTTCCGCTAGATGGACATAGTTGTCCATTTTGGTGCTGTTTGTAATTTTGTGCGTTAGCATGGCTTTTAGCGGCAATGGCTGCACTATCCCGGCCTATTTCGAAGCATGGCGTCGCTCAAAAAACGTAGTTTGATGGCCTCGCCAATGCGCCTACAAATGGCCGAATGGGCTCATTGTCGTCGTGACACCTGCCGAACAAAATGCGTTAAGGAGACTCCTTCCACTACATGACATTTGTGTAGTGTTTTTTCCGAAGCAGCTGCAAGCAACATCGTGGCTTTGTGGTAGGCAGTGGCGTACCAACTCGATCGCGAGTGGGGGGGGCTGGCGTCGCTCACTCTGTCCGCCGTATATATATATATATATATATATATATATATATATATATATATATATATATATATATATATATATATATATATATATATGTATAATGTGTGTGTGTGTGTCTGTGATTTGAGGCGACTTTTTATATTCATAGAGCTGATCAGATATCACTTACTTTTCAAAATTGTTTTAAATCAAGGAAGAATCTGCACAAACAGATTGTGCACGCTGGGCCGCCCTATACTGCGACAACACAGTTCAGTGTTTATAACATTTTGGAAATATTACCGTGAAGTTTCAAAAGTACACCCACAGTTAACCTGATCATCTGAACATTCCACGAGCAAACTTCCCAGTCTTAGTTTGGCGTTGTAGATACGATGAGTATGAAGAACCTGCTATGACTCTAGTGCCTTCTCACTTATTAAACAAAACATGTGGCTGACAAAGCAAGGCACTTCCCAGAAGTCTTCGGGATAAGCCGAGTGCCAATTTCTTTACTGTTAGCGCCCCCTAATATAAAGTCTTTCTTAAGAAGACGACCAAGTTCAGTCCATTAATGCTTAAACAAACCACATTGAGAGAGAGAGAGAGAGAGAGAAAGGTTAAGTGAAAGGCAGGGAGGTTAACCACAAATTTTTTGGTTTACTACCCTGCACTGGGGAAGGGAGGATACAAAGGTAAGGAAGGAAAAAAAGAGTAAGAAAAAATAAAGAAAAAACGCTCACACACTCAAGCAGGGGAGCATCATAGTCGTTTAGCGATGTCGGTTGAACGCAGAAACTTCAGCAGCGCCTTTGTCGCTTTCTGGTTGGAAGCTGGAACGTTCCGGCACTCCAAAATTGATTGTTCAGAAAGCGGCTGGTCATCGAGGCGTGCTAGCGTTCCTGAAAGCTGTTGTCTTTGGGAGCTATTGGCGGCGAGGAGTTACGGAGTCGCCCTCTATCGGACGCGCCTCGATTGCGCGCTAGGTAGGATACCGCCGGCGCGCTCCCCATAGGTTTTGCTGTCGGCGCTCGACAAACACACCTCGCGGAAGCCCTCTACGACATTCATGTAAGTACTTTCGAAAGGAACTGTGTTCTTTACTGTCAAAATAATCATTTTCGACGAAGCACAAGATAGTCTACAGTCGCTGTCTCTTTGCAGAAAACCGAGCACCTGCTTCACGCGGTCACCGCGTTGGTGACCCCTGAAGCGGCTTCTTGCTTGAAAGGTCGTCATTCGCTGAGTGCAAACTATGTGAAATATTTCGTTAGAGTAGACTGCCTGTATAACCAAACGGAGCATAACAGAAAGAAGCCTCAAGCCAGCGATCGCACGGGTTCGCGACGACTGACGGTGCCTCTGCATGTATAAGCATCTGCATGTATGTTCGTACTGATGGTTTCGCTTTTGCTACGAGCGCGTTTTGGCACCGCGCTGTGATCTTTAGGCCGCAAAATATGAGATTTAGTGAGCACACAAGCAACTACTGTTGCGCGGACGCTATCAGAGCAGTTCAAAAACAATTTCTTTACAACTATGGCTTCGGTGCGCATGGCAACTTTGCGATGTGCCGTCCCGACGATTCAGTGTTTTTTTTTTCTAAATTCGTGTGCGTTTCGATGTCATTTGAAGTTGTCTCGCACTGCGTATTGATCGGTCTTCTCAGCGGGCAAATGCCGCTGCTTCTGTTTCTTTATTCAGTGCATTTGTTTCGTTTCGTGCCCACGCAAAACGTGAGCAGATGCGACTCCTTTTTTTAATGCTCCCTAATTATCGTTCGCTTTGCATTCCAGTGAACATGCCGCTCTCTGTCATCAACAAATTCATAGACCAAAGCTTTACCACTTCGAGATTGCTGGTGGAAGGAGAAGCAGTCTATGAGACCGAGCATGTATAGTAGCATGCAACGCCAAGGAAAAGAAAGAAAATACAGTAAAGTTCGCCGGACTTGTTCTGCAAACGTCGGCTGCGAACTAGGACCCACATGAGCTTGAAATAGCGGTGAATAAAATAGAAGTTATTGCAGCAACCAGCAGCTGCAAAATAGGATAGTAATTATTTGGCGAGTACCCCAGCAATTTTGGCAGCAGTGTCCTCTCTAACGCCAACAGGGTGGCATATCTTTCCCACGAGAACAAATGAGACTCCAGGAAAATACATGGGGTTGGAGAGGCCCAACGTAGGTTTGAGAGTGGCACAAATAAATTTGGGCTTTTTAGCACATAGTGTTTGCGTCAGGGGAACGCAAGCTTGACTGAAAAAATGTTATTGCCAACATAAATGCAGGACACAGCCGCAGCATTTGACTCTTTCGTTATGTACGTCCATCAGCAAACGTCGCGTAGCTTATGAAGGCGAAAGCCCTAGATGCCTCCACGTCCTCACCTGGTCACGTGACTTGGCTCTGCTCCGCGTGATACCCTCCTCTTCAGTCCCCACCTGGTCACGTGACCTCCCTTTGCTCTTGCGTGATACCCTCCTGTTCCCTCTTCACCTGGTCACGTGACCTGTCTCTGCTCCTGCGTGATCCCCTCCTCTCGTCTTATCCCCTGGTCACATGACCTCCCTTTGCTCTTGCGTGATACCCTCCTGTTCGCTCTTCAACTGTTCACGTGACCTGCCTTTTTGCCTGCGTGATACCCTCCTCTCTCCTTCTCACCTGGTCACGTGACCTCAACTCTCCTCTCCAGGTCACGTGACCTGCCTCTGCCCTTGCGGGCTCCTTTGGCGACCTCAGCCCCGCTTCCCATGTCTTAGTATTCACTACCACGCTCTATTGGCCATCAGTTATCTGTCCTCATGACGCGAATGCTCAAGTTCATTTTTTCTCGTGATATCTACCAAGATATCGGCTACCCTTTTTTCTTCTATGATTCACTCTGTCGTCTACCTATCTCTTAGAATTTTATGCTTTTTCTATGATCGGCGATTAGCGTTCTTTCAACATTGTAAAAAATATTCACTACAGTTAGATAATTTCGAGTAGGTGAATATTAACGGTGAATACCTTAGCAACGTAGGATTCTCAGACCCCGCACGGGTGTCTGCTACTACAGGCGTTTGGCGTCACGACGGACCCGAACTACCCGGGAGGGATATCACCCTTTGTGCCATCTCGCGGGTGATTGCGAACATGGCTCTGCCACACTGAAGCACCTCACAGACCTACGCACCACCAACGGTAAATGGTGTATATAAATAGCTCACCGTTAGTATGGTGGAGGTTTCCAGGCAGCACGCTGCCATTGGACCGATCTTGGCCCGACGTCGGCAAATGGCGGCAGCAATATTGGCCCCACGTCGGTAAATCACACTCGCGCTACTTTCACCCGCATCGGCCCGACGTTGGCCAGCCGCCGTTGGGCCTATGCGGGCTTGCCGGCTTCGTGCCGACGTGGGCTAGCCAGCGTCGGTCCGAGACGGGCCTGCCGTTATTCAGCCGATGATGGCAAGCCGTCATTGGGCCTATGTATGCTAGCCTATGCTGGCGTGGTGTCGGCCCCGCCGACGTCGGGTATCCGCCGGCGTGACCGTTTACACCCGTTCTTATGTTTTAGCAGTGGTGGCTTACCGTGCGTTAAGTACGGTAGTACTGTACCGTCGTGGTCTGCACGTAGCTAGTTTATATGGGGACACCGGCGGTAGTTGCTCGATGCGTAAAGTAACTTGATCAGGCAGGCTGATACACGTGTTATAAAGTAAAATAGCGAGCTGGCAGAGCTCCCGAGTGCTATCGACGGATCGACATTCGATGAGTTCGTCAGTGCAGACGATGTCGTGCGTGCCGACCACGGCAGTTCGGTATTTCTGTGGTTACTGTACTGTAAGTCAGCAGCACTAAAATAGACTATTCGCGGCCCAATGGCATTCATCGACTACCATTGGTGCCATATTCGAAAAATGCTTCCTAATTAGAACGACTGCTCCACTGATGTCTTAGTGTGCGATTAAGACCCACAGTTCTGTCGAACCGTGCAAGGCCGAGAACGAAAGTCAATATTGTCTCTTACACGATTAAATTGATGAAAGGCCTGCTGCACCAACTACGCATGCGTCTGAGGAATTAAGGAGCAACACATTTGCAAGGTGATAAACCCAAATTTATTCACAGATATGGGCACACGCCAGCAGTTCCGGAATAATTATGCCATAAAGGAATATCTAAACATCTATTGATACCGTAGCCAACATCTAAAACAACCCCGCAGCCACCGTATTCTTTAAAAAAAGCAGGACAATCCTAATCAAGAATGGGGTCAGGCGCAAAATCATAGGCGTGAGCAGGGTTCCCCTTCAGAGGGGGGGGGGGGGGAGGGCGAAGGTTTATCGCGGCGCCCTCCCCTCCCTATTAAGTCAATGTGCTTGGCAGACCTTGCGCCTACCTCTTCTTAGGTGACTACGGGGGCCGGCCGCCCCCCTGCCCCAATGTGCGCAAGCCTATGCGAAGAGTTACAATCTCTTCAACGCTATGCACGGCACATTCACTATAAATATTGAAAGAACTATAACGGGCAAAAATAGGAATAAGGATTAACGAAGAATAACTAAGCTACTTGCGTTTTGCAGACAATATCGTGCTTTTCAGTAACGACGGTGCCGAATCACGAAAAAAATTCTGGAGATGTAAACGGAGGCAGCATTAAAGTAGGATTAAAGTCGGACCCGAAGAAAAGAAAGATAATGTTAGGCGGCTTGCCGAAAAAGCGAGATTAAGAGTGGCAACTAGACTAGAAGATTGTGTATACGCGTGAGCTAATTACGAGCAGAGGAGGACACACCCCCCCCCCCCCCCCCCCCCGCCCGACGTTTATTAAGTTCACCAAGGAACGGTAGGCATTCGCAACACATGACTGGCAAATAAATTAGCGTTATCCTTTAAGCGGAACTTGCAATTTTTTCAGTGATAACTTAAGGGCCAAGAAGATGAATAAGTTGCTGCACGCGACACGAAAAACATTGCGAGCAGTACCACAAGATCCCATGAACTCTACATCTAAACAAGATAGACACGCACGCATTCCTAATCTAAAGGTAAGATTGTAACAGAAAGGAATCGTGCATAAAAACCACTCACGTGTGCCCGTTGGATCGCTAAAAACACGAGCGAATAAAAAATGCAAGCTCACCATATCAGAATACACAAAACACGATGGTCAATAGAAAATATGCGATAAGAAGAGAACAAAAATCTGATGACACGTAACAGTAGTGAACACGTGGCCTTATATGAGGTGAGCGAGTTCAACATGGAAGCAGGGGGCCACTGGTTTCTCGCTGTGGTGATCTCTGCTGAAAACAATGCCGGAATCCTGCCGCGTATCCGTCTCGTGCACGATTTTGACTTTCCACCACACATGTCCAGAGACCGCACTTCTTGAAGAATTTTGCAGATCGGAGTGAAAAAAATCTGCTCCCGCAGCTACGATTGTCCCTCCGTCGGGACGCGTATTATGATTTCCTGGCGCGGCAGCGCACGCGAGAGAGAAAAAAGAGAGAGCGAGGAGGACGCCAGCGGCAACGTTACTAGAACAAACTCAGTTTAAAAGCTCCGCCGGAGAGGCGGTCCGCGTGGCGGTCGTGAGAACTAGTGGCGCTGCAGTCACGTCTAGCTCCCGCGGCTGGCGCTTGTTGTGATCGGCGCCGCCGGTGTACGAGCGCACGTGGGTTACAGCGACGTCTGCGTTTTGTTCGCTCGTCATTTTTGCGACTGTTCTTGACCAGGCTTAGCGTCTTGTACGAAGACACGTGCATGATGTACGAAGCGTAACGAGGGCGAACAGATTCACGGTGCGGTATGCCGACTTGCTTTGCGCCGGGCTGCAAGAGCGGCTACCGTAACGACGACTCCGCTTCACGACACTTCTTCGGACCTCCAAAAGACCCTACGCCATTCAAGCTTTGCATCGCAAAGATAGGAAGGTGACTGCGAAATGCAAGGTCTGTGGCGTTCATTTTGAGAGTAACGACATTGTAAAGCACTATCGTCGTGTCGTTGCGGGACAAGAAGTTTTGATCCCACGTGGAAAGTGCGAACTCGCGCTCGGTGCCGTGCCGCGCTTGTTCCCAGCACTTCCACCGCACATTTCAAAGCCAAAATGTTCGGGGTTTAGGCGCAAATCCCCCCCAAACCGCACGGCGTCCCGCGAAAGCCCAGTGCCCAGTTTGGAGGAGCCGCCAGAAATAGAACAGCAAAACGAAAGGCAGGCGATTACCTATATACGCTACCGAGACTGAGAGTTGCATCACACTGACATTCGATCAGTTGTCAGCTGTCGCTATGCCTTCAAAGCAGTGGATTTTCGAGAGATATTACGACGAGGTATCGAACAAGATGTGCGGAATATTTTACACTCGCCGGCTCGGGAACGGGCTGCTCAGCGCAAAAAATTTGACACGGTACACATAGAAAAGACGAGGACCAGCGCTGGTCCTCGTTTTTTCTATGTGTACCGTGTCAATTTTTTTGCGCTGAGCAGTTTAATAATGGAATACCAACTAGCCCAATCCCACACTTTGCTTCGGGAACGGAGACTTACTTGTGCAAAAGATAATTGTAGTTGACGAGCAGTTTAACTGCGTAGTGAACGGCTACAGCACGAAACGCAAGCGGCTGTCGTACAGTGTAAGAAGTGCTGCGGGCATGGAACATCTGCTCGGTGAAGTTGAAAAACTGAAGTTGAATACTGACGACTCTTCTAGCGACAGAGTACGCTCACATCACGGCCGATCTGTTCGAATTGTTTAAGGCACCGTATAAGGATGCGACGTAGAAAGATGAGACACCGAAAATACAACTATCCGCTGAAAAAATTGCTCAGAGATGACATATATTCGATGTAATCGCACACTGAGATTTCATTTACCGAGTTCTCGTAAATTTTCCGATTTTGGGTCAGTATCCCTTTAACCGTCGCGAAAACGTGTCTTGTAAACATTGCAAAGCATTGGTGATGTTTTTCGAGAAAGTTTTTTTCAATAAATTGTAGACAATATGAGTACAGTTTTTCTAGAACGTTTTTGTATCTCGAGTAAGTATGCTTCTTTGTACACTATAAAGGCTTTTACAAACGTGTTGGGTTGCTCTTGGTCTAGATAAGACGGCAGCGGCTAAAATTGTAGTGGTAGTTATAAAAATTACGCTGAAAACCCTCATCCGCTTAGAAACTCCTATGCTTGGAAGTTAAGCGCAATGTAGACAGCTCAAATATTGTCACAGGGTCGTGACGTCGACGAAGGCAGCAGTCAGCAGGTCCGAGATGAAACTCTTTACTTGGCCGAACTAGTGGCCGGGAAACTGAAAGTCAAACTACAGCAATACACTGATAGCGGCGAACAGAGCGCCAACCGTCGATCAACTGACCAGCGGTCTAGCGCGTCGGCTTTTATACAGGCGCTATCGAACTTTCCAGCGATATCCCTGGTGGCGGCGTTATCTCTCGACAAAGTTGGAACATACGCATGCGGCGCGCAATCTTACCAAAACGATCTACTACAATCGCGAAGCTTCTCGAACACTGCTTCGCGGACAGCTTCGAGCGTTGATAACCGTCCTTGCTGGTCAAACCCGAATACATCAAAATAAAGCAAGAAGTGGGCGTGGCAATATAGACCGAACATCGATTCTTAGCCAATCAATGAAGAACGTACGCGGGCCAATGCATACAGACGACCTTATGCATATCCACCTAAGTATCCACCTAAATAGTATAATAAGAAAGTTGCCGCACAATTGCCGCGAGCAACTGCGCGGCGGACCGCAGCGTTATGCCGTGGCAGCAGACGACGCGCCGATAGTGGCGCAAGACGGAACTGCAGCGCCGCTAGTTCTCGCGACCGCCGTTCGGACCACCCTCCTCCGCTGGCGGAGATACGGAGCTTTGAAACTGAGTTTGTTCTAGTAACGTTGGCCAGCGGCTCCTCCGCGACCGCTTGCGCGCTATTGGTTCTCCTCTTAGGGTCACGTGGCTGGGCACGCAAGAGCGTTTACGCACGCACGCACGCACGCACGCACGGAGTAGTGTTTACGGCTGTTCCATCGTACGGAAGCACCCTCCTCCTAGCCAAGCCAGCCACGCGGCAGATTCGCGCCACGCACATGGCGGACGCTCAAGTACGCGCGCCTATTCCGAGTTCCGCTTGCCCATCTCACGTTGAGCGGCTTTCAATAAACGTGCTTCCGTGTGACATGTTGGACACGAGTACGCCTACGTGCGAAATAAACGCCAGATCTCATAGCCCATGTAACATCGAACAGGTTTCGATGAGCACGCGGACGTTCACGCGTGAGTTAGACCCAAGTTCTAACTGCCCATCAAACGTGAAGTGCCTCCGCGTCGACCTGTGCACGGACGGCGACGCACACGAGTGGATCGCCAGCTACAGTAGGAAAACCAACACGACATGGATCGTCGACAGGGAATCCCGAATTCCAAAGAGGCAAGTTCACGTGTTCGTTTTTTCTACAAGTGGTGAATAGGCCAGTCTAATAATAACATTTGATGATATCGACGCCAATTGCGAAAATGCTAAATGCGAAATCGCTAAATGCTCGCTCATCGTATCGAAAGGCGCGACGCTAAGGGTGACCGCGCGGTCTGGGACGTACAGTGACATGTAGAAATGTTAAATGGGGGCGTAAACACGCGAAAATGGACTATCGAAAATGCAAACATTACATGGCCGCAGGCCCGTAGCCAGGGGAGGGGGCGGGCGGGGGGCCCGCCCCCCCCTTCCTAATATTTGATATATGGTGTTTTACCGAAAATAAATAATGGAAATAGGCGTTTTGCTCAAATAGTCAAAGTTTTCAGCAAGTGGGCGCACCCCGAAAAAAATTCCTGTCTACGGGCCTGCATGGCCGTATGCTAGGGAGGTTGATGCTTCAGCAGTGCGTTGCTTGCTGCGCGATCCGATCTGCCACTCAAACTTTTGAACGAGCCAAACGGGCGACAGAGCCGCAGATAGGAAAAGTTAGTGATAAAATCTTCTGCAGTTAAGCATGGTTCAATGGACGCGGCTATTTCAGGCATGGCTTTCCAAAAATGGAAAATAATCACACAATATCACCAAAATTCACAGTGAAAACTGAGGCCTCTTGGTTTCAGTTCAAAACAACCTTTCAAGTACACTAATCGTACCAGTCGTTGACAGTTTTGCGGACTTCAGCAGCGGCATTTCCATGCTGCAGCTGCGGCTTTAGTGCACAATATCATTGCAGCATTCAGTCCAAAACACAGCGTCGCGCCTTTCGATACGATGAGCGAGCATTCAGCGCTTTCGCATTTAGCATTTCCGCGATTGGCGTCGATATCATCAAATGTTATTATTAGACTGGGCCTATTCGCCACTTGTAAAAGAAACGAACACGTGAACTTGCCTCTTTGGATTTCGGGTTTCCCTGTCGACGATCCATGTCGTGTTGGTTTTCCTACTGTAGCTGGCGATCCACTCGTGTGCGTCGCCGTCCGTGCACAGGTCGACGCGGAGGCACTTTACGTTGACACTCGGAACCACGTTGCTCATCGAAACTATCGAAACCCGCTTGCAGGCGCCCTCGGCGCGCGTATCTGCGGCGTCTCGGCGTGGCGAGGGGTGCTTCCGAACGATGGAACAGCCGTCAACACTCCTCCGTGCGTGCGGAAACGTGCTCGCCAGCCCAGCCGCGTGACCCCAAGAGAAGAACCAATAGCGCGCAAGCGCTCGTCGAGGTGCCAAGGGGCACAAGGGGCCGCTGGCTTCCTCCTCGCTCTCTCTTTTTTCTCTCTCGCGTGCGCTGCCGCGCCAGGAAATCATAATACGCTACCCTACCCTGCCTGGTCAAGCGAGTTTCGCGACAACGACGCTGAACGAGGGGAAGGGAGGGAGGGGGGTAGAGGTTGAAGAAGACGAAAAAAAAAATTCGAATTCTCCCTTCTTGAAAGCACGGCTCAGCCTACCACAATGGTGTGCGATCCCCCCAGCATGTCTATGGGCATGCCGTTTGAGAAAGGCGTTCGTCGAATTTTCAATGCATCACTTGTTGCCACATGTCGCTTGAAAACTTTGCGTACACCACGTTGGAGCCGCATTTTTCATCGTATTTCACGTGCCATAATAATAATTTCATGCGACTGTTTCTGAAAGCACGTGGGAAGCAATCGTTGAATGAGATTTTTACTTGAAAAAGATATGTATGTCACAAAATGGACGGCAACGAAGTTCAAATAGGAACTGACAAACACGTGGCAAACACGTGTTTGTCAGTTCGTTAAAGACGGTCAGCGGGCTAGTTGATTTGGAAACATTCAAACGACAAAACGTGTCTTCACTTCGCCCGGTCTTTTTTGCACCATACCTATTTTTCTCAAGTAATGAACCAACTAGCTCAGCAACACGCCTTGTTGAGCTTTTCACTATTTTCATAAAGAAAAATTATGTGACATCACTGAAGCAAATGCGCTTGTTACGCTTGACCGAAACACGCGCGTGAGCAAATATGTGTAAACACAGAGATCGGGAACTGTCCGTGTAGCATATGAGCACTCGCGCCAGACATTCAGCGGCTGAAAGAATATAGCGCTATAAATATGATGACAGGCTCGATTTATGCACAGAATTAGTATTCACATAAAATTTCTTCCGCTAAAAGCATTCGTGCGGGAATGTTTGGGTGAATTTTGATGCTGGATACATTAGTGAAGTCGGCCGACAAGTGGCAAAAACATTTACAAAACAGAACTTCGAATTTGGCCCATGAAGTTAATGGTATGTGTTATAACGTTTTAACATTTTTGATAGCGTTGAACAACTGGCCAACGAAGTGGCCATCTAATTTGAGTCAGTTATTCTTCTAAAGACCACCTTTTTTGGTAGAAAAGTGACTGTGCTAGTGATAGTTGTTAGTCATTGTCATAGCAGAAACTAATAAGAGAATGCAAGCTATTCAGTCGGCGATACTTCGCGCCCCGAGTCGTACGTGCGGAATTAGCACGGTACAATATTTGAACTTTGTTATTTGTGCTAGCACAGCAATCCATGTAGCGGCATCCTGCAGCTTAAGCTACAAATATTCAAGCGCCTAATGCTCTATTGCATTACGATTGTATCCTAGGCGGGCGAGCTGCCGGGCTTCTTCGGCGGGCTGAAGGTAGAGCGCAACGTCGAGGTTATTGTCGTCACTGACGGCCGGCAACACGGCGTCCAGCGTCGTTGCGGAGCTTCCGTGAACTAGTTTGAACGGCGTCATATGTGCGCGGTTTCTTACACTGCCGTGTTAACTTCAGGTTATGTGCGGAAGATATTATGGCGTCCCATGTCATGTGTTCGACGTACAGTACACTGCCAGCATGTGTGAGGGTTTCATTTAGCCGCTCGGTGAGGCCATTCGCCTGCGGGTGATGTCCGTCGGTGACTTGTGTGGCTCTATTTCAAGATGGTTTGCGTTAGCTCTGCCGCAAAAGCCGTACCTCTGTCGGTGACGAGGACTTTTGGAGCGCCGCGACGCAGGAGGACGTTCTCAACAGGGCATGTATAACTGTCTGAAGGGAGACAAGAAAGTTCCAACATCGTCGATAAGCCATCGGCTCCGCCGATGTCAGCTGAAGCACGGCAGAATGACGGCATGCTCGGCCCAATGTTGCCGGTGAAAACCATCGGCTCGGCCGATGTCGGCGAAAGTACGGCGAAACGGCGGCTAACACGGCCCAATGTTGCCGGTGAAAGCCGTGGGCTAAGCCGATATCGGCAGAAGAACAGCGAAACGCCGGCAAACTCGGCCCAGTGTTGCCGCTGAAAGAAATTGAATAAGCCGATATCGGCGGAAGGACGGCAGAACGCCGGAAAACTCGGCCCAATGTTGCCGGTGAAAGCCCAGCATCGGCTGAAAGGCGGCAAAATCGGCCCAATCTTGCCGGCGAAAGTCAACGGCTCCGCCGATATCGGCGCCAGGCTGGCAATGCTGGCCCGAGGTGGGGCCGAGCACAGCCGCCGTAAATCCAATATCGGCCCGACGTTGTGTGCTGCCTGTATGCGGTGGTTTAACGCGTCGTGCCGCAGAGTTAGAATGTCCGGTCGCGTGCTTCGGAAAAATTTGTCCTGGACTATTTTTCTATGTGGATTATCTCTCTCTCTCTCTCTCTCTCTCTCTCTATATATATATATATATATATATATATATATATATATATATATTTACGGAATGGCACGGTGGTACCGACAGCAGAAACCCACCGATAATGTCCGTATAATTACTATTGCAATAAAATACCCATTGTTACATATGTTTTGGCAAGAGCGTGGATAATGTAACTAAACCAGGTTTTCATTGTTTGTGTGTTTTCAGATATCCAGTATGACGAACGCAAGTGCCAAAGGTCCTGACCTCAACATAGAACAGATTCCAGATAAGTACATCGGCTACATCATGCACTTCATGCTCAAGTTCCAGAACGACACATCTGAGTTCAGCAAGCCTCAACTGCGGCGTACCTTCCGCACCTCGTACCCACTGTTTCTTGTGCTTTACGGGTCGTTGTTCGTGTCATCCCTGATCGCCAACGGGTGGATGGTGCTCCATATTTATCGCGAGAAACAGCCGCGAGAGGCAGTGTGCGTTTATCTCTTTGCCAATGCACTGAACGACATCTTCAAGCTGCTCGTGGTTATGCCCATCTCTCTTGTGACTCTCTTTCTGCACAACTGGGTCTTTGGTAGTTTCTTGTGCTTTGCATCACCCATTGTTCAAGATTTTCCTTTCTACTTGACCTTGCTGACTTTCGTGGCAATCGCTTGTGACAGGTACCGGTACGCTATGAACCCGATGAAGCGCCAAATACCGCCACTGTTATGTCTACTTGGTGTCTGCTTAGTGGCAGGCATCTTAACCCTACCATATGCTGCTTACACCAAGTTCCTCGACTTGCAGCAATACTTGGGGTATCAGTTTCGAGGTACAGGCATATGTGCCATCAACTTGACGGAGAACATAGAAGAGTACATCCGCGGCCTGTTCATAGTTCTGTACGCACTACCCGTCGCTCTAGTCATCTACCTGCATGTCAAGGTCTCTGTCGAGATCAAAGCCCAGGAAACTTCGTTGGCTCTGCACGCAACCTATCGACGCGAGAGCAACGGCGAAGAGGCGTCTGTCTGCTCCGTGGCGTCATCCATGGCGCCCGAGTCTGTGTACAGCACACGCTCGTGCGCCGCCTTTCCCGTGGCCACGCGGGAGCCGTCAGTCACGCAGAGGCGCCGTTCACCCACCAGCGATGCTCTCGACTGGCTCAAGGAGCGCCGCACGCAGAATACCGTCATGATGATGGTCACCGTGTACGCCGTGTGCATGCTGCCACTGAACGTGCTGCGTCTCATCGTGCACGTCGTCCATGAGGGGCCCGAGCATAGCGTCCACTTCGACCTGTCCTTTGCTTTCGCGGTCCTCATCGCCTTCCTGCCCACGCTCGGCACACCCTACCTCTTCCGTGTGTGGCGGCTTAGCCTGGACGCCTGCCAATACAGCAAGCTGCAGCGCGCAGGCCGCAAAGGGCGCTCCGATTCCAGGGCTTGATCCTCTGGTGTGGGCCCAGCGTTTTCTTTGCATCCGTGAGTGATTCTGCTTTCTTTATAGGGCTGATAAGGTTACAAGGTTTCATCACATCGTACAAAAATATCTATTTCGGGCAGCATTGTCGCTTAAGAAGCTACCACGGACCAAAGAGGAGAGCTTGAGGTAGCGAGCAATCTTGGCTACTCGTTGTAAATGGAGTGGCCATCAACGTGGGCAAGGAGAGACCCATATTTGGTGCAAGCGTCGACCTAGCTTAAGATTAGATTAGTGCGCAATCTTTTCAGAATTAAACTACAAGGTTACATAGATTTACAACTGGCCACTTGCCGAGGAAACCAAGTGATGTATTATAGATCGCCCGTGATAACCTGTAAAACCCTAGGGCAATCTGAATCATTGTTCATGCCATATTCGGTGTAAGCCCTCCTCAATGTAACATGAGCGCCTCTGTAGATGAACAACCATGTGTTGCTAGATGCAGTGACCTTGAGGAAAGCATGACTCTCATGCTGCGTTTATTAGACATCTCGTCCAGCATGAAAAAACAGCAAATTACTTTAAGAAATAGGCTTTGCACTCACACCGTGGCATGCACTTTTTTAGCTATTTTTCTACCTCGATGATGGACTGTTTTAAAGTGTCGGAATATACTAGCACTTTCATTGTGAGAGTTCCTTTAGCACTAGAAAACAATATGAGGAAAAATTGCATAAATAGGAACTGTGCAAGTTTGTGTAACTTGCTTTTCACGCCTAGCATGCAGCTTGATGCCCAATTTAATGAAAGTTTGGGTGCAGCTTCAACAGTATAGCTACACACACGGAAAATATGCGCTAGCCCAGCGGTCTTAAGTACTGATAAAGATGCGTTGATCATGGCTTTTTATACTGGGAGCATAAAGTAGAGCACTGCTCGGGCCGATAACTCACCCGGTCAAGCGGGCGGGTAAAGCGCTTTGCCACGGGCATGCGCCAGGTCCGAGCCTGATTGCATTCACTGCTAGGCCACGCTTGGTTATAGACAGCCTACGGGTGCTCTGCATAGGTCTGAGGCAATCTGTGCGATGTCACTATTATGAGAGAGCAAAATTTTATTTATCCCTACGAGAGCAAGTTTCATACTCGCGAAAAAAATATGCTACAGCCGCTCCGATACTTCTTGAGATGTAATTCTGACAATTTACCTGACTACTGGGTATTTTTTGGCCTTACTAAGGCGTTACATCACATTAGATCATGCTTCAAATGCTGCACTTGTATGGCATTTGCCTAACAATTTATTCTATAATATCGTACCTTGACACCTTTCTCGCAGTCTCTTGTCACGAAGTGGTGTCGTGTACAAGAAAAACGGCATTGAGAAAGCCTACCTTGTGACATGCGCGACGACATTCTTCTTGCCTGCCAGGACAAGCCCACATCTGGTCGAACAAGAGCTTAAGAGGCGCCCAAGCTTTCCGTAAAGCGCTATGTAAAAAGCTGCCGTAAATGTCAATGCCGCAAATCTCCACCACTGAAGCCCGCGGGGCTGCTGCAACCGATCACACCACCTATGGGGCGTTTACTGGGGCCTTTTCCGCTACCATCTGCTGGTAACAAGTGAATTGTAGTAGCGACAGATTGCTTAACGCCGAGACAACGGCTTCCGTCTTTACTTATAGACCAGATCGCTCGCGTGTGATCGCTGATAGAGGAACAGGTTTGACGGCCCAGCTTATTGACGACGTATTAAGCGCAGCTACGCGAGCCACGGAAAGACGACGGCGCATCATCCGCAGGCTGGACGCAACGATTGAACCAAACCATGGCCGACATGTTATTCACGCACGGGGTGTTCCAAGAAATGTGTCCGAAAATCCTCAAAATTCAGTATGCGATGTCTGGTCGCTGCCTTCGCAATTGCTTTTTCTGTAGCTGCAGGCATGTTAAGATGGTTGAAGACAACATTTCGGACAGTAATTAAGACACTTTTTAATTAGTGGAGTTAGGCGGCTATGTCACATGAGAGAATTGGAGTTCTTCATGCTAAGAACTCGTCGCAACTTTTAGGTGTAGAAAAAGTGGCCTCTAGTAATTGACGTGGTGAAAACGCAACCGACGCACCGGTGAGCGCAACAACCAGACGACCAGAATGACTTCACTATTCAAGACAACGATTACAGAGGTGCAGTTCTTTCGCTTTGGTTAACGTATGTGTGTCAGGCGTGTTATAATTGCAAGCTCAGTCCGCACAAACATACACAGGGAAGTCGGTTGATGGTTAATATAACGACGCTCACTCATTCTGGGCGTTTCAGAAAAATATGGCAGTTGCACTCTTCCACGTTTCGGTTTTGCGCTGAATTTGGTTGAATTTCATTACCTCGCAATTATTACTGGAGGCCGGTTTTTTTCGAAATATCAAACCTGCAATGGGTTCTACGCATGAGGTACTTCAATTGTCCAATTTACATAACCGCCTAACTCCGCTAATGAAAAAGTTAATTAATTTAACTGTCTTAATCACTGTTCCAAATGCGGTCTTTAGCCATTTTAAGATGCCTGCCGCTACAGAAAAAGCGATTGTGAAGGCATCGAACAGATATCACGTTTCCCTGATTGTTGATCATTTTCGGGCACATTTCTTGAAACACCCTGTATGTAGGCGTCTAGCACAAGACGTGAGATCAGGTCCTGCCATGCGTAACATTCGCGTACAACACTGCCATATAGCAAACAACACGATTCACGCCGTTTCGCCTCGTGTACGGGCCTGAGGTCCAGACCATGCTGGCCATTTGAGCCTTCGCGCTTTCCCAATGAAGCCTATGCTTTTGTTGTGAAGTCTTTGAGTAGTCGTTTTGTTAAATATTGTTAAATATTGCCTTCTTTTCATTCGTTGTATTCCAGAAGATACTCTGTCACTGGTCGCTTTGAATCCGGTTTTCACATAGTTTGTGATTGCAATTGACTTTTAATTTATCCTTGTATAGTTCTGTGACAGCTTTTTGCCGTTAGGGCCGATTGGTTCCCACGTGAGATTTCGGCCTATCGCATGTTTCTATCTTCGAGATCTATCAACTTTCCCGTTTGGAACTGCACATTCTGTTCGATAGTCTTGAGAAATAAAAAAAACGCCTGGCTTGCGTTTTCTGCATCACCTGAACGGACCGGAAATCTCTATAATATAGTGTTCTGAAGCTCACGTGTTAGTTGGTCATTATTTCTAGCAAGTATTCGCAATGCCGTATTATCCTACTGAATGGTAGATTGACTCTCGAGAAGCTGCTCAACTTATGGATTTTGGGTCAGGCCAGGGTTCTGCTTCATATCTCCGCACAGAAGGAGCTTGCACATAGGATGGTACTCATATGTACATGACCAACGCAGTTTCGGGGGCATGGCAGAACCACTAGAAGGCGACAATGACGACCACATCAACAGGCATCTGGACGATAATACACAATGAAGAACAGAGGAATGGTTAGGGCCACTGGCTCTGTCATGCTCACGAAAGGTGAACTGCTGCAGTATTCTTAGGAGTCAGTGTTTCCGGATATATCCGAAAAAATCCGATAAACACTTGCCGGTAAAATTTTCGACAATTCGGATTTATCGGATTCTAACGGCCAATATCGCCCTGTTTCGTTCTTTATCGAAAGGGAATGTTTATGAAGGGCTTTATCGAAATATTAGGAGAATGACCGCTGAACGACTGACACAGAGTTTCGTGGATACTACGCCGCTGTAGCTGGGTACAGACACTTGAGAGGAACCTTTCAATGCACTCCATTGCACCAGCGAATCGTTTTGGGACTATAATTGTGAATCCAAATGTGAAGCATGAGATAGCCCGCGCGTTCGAAACCTATGCGCCGATTTTTAACTTAGTGTTTCTTGGAACTGACGATATCAGCCAGCTCATGAGTAATCTTTCGAACTATGAGAGCCGTGAAATCAGCAACATTGTTGAACCCAAGTGGTTCTGGAGATTTCACACTGTCCAGTGGGCAGTGCTTCCTCGCTGCGCGCTGAGTCTTTTGACTCTCTTTTTTTCTAGCGCAAACGTTGAAAGGGCATTTTCAAAGCGGAGAATCATCACTCGAAAGGGGCGCGCTTCCATGAGTGACAGCACCCCCTTAAAGTATGCTTGCGTCTATTACAACAAGCTTTAAGGCTATAATAGGCACACACGTAGGTATTTCGTACCCAAGTAGTTGTGCTTATGTGTATATGTGTTTGTGCGTTCAAACCTTCCGGAGAACTAATATATGATTCGTGTGTTATGTCATCGTGTTCAGATATCATTTAATCTATTTTAGAGTACTTAGAATAATATAAAACTAAACTCCGAAATTCGGAGAATTGGGTATTTACGAGAAATAAACTGCGATAAACGAGGAATATCGGCCGACGAGGAATTTATGGGTGGTTTCTCGTGATGTCCAGTAGAGGACGCCAGTAACACGGCGGCGGATGGGAATAGCGTTCCGGTTTAGTTGTGGTGGCAGTCTTTCAAAAAGGCTTGCTGCTGGGAGAGTTGGTGGTGATTTTGTGGCGCGAGTAATCTGAAAAGAAAAGAATACAGAACACATTGCGTGCGCTAAACAACGACCGATTTATTTTAGGAAGAGGACCACAGAAAGCAGACACCATAAGCGCTTCCGTGCCGCGGTTATGTCACTAACATATCTTCATATAAAGAAGTTAGACTCACTATTGTCTTGAAGATTTTACGTACACGCACGAGAGCCGCCACCCTGTGCTGTGAAGCGAATGTTTTCCTATTTCTCTATATCGCGATGTGAAACAATAAGTTGATGAAACATCGAATGCACCAAACCAACGGTGTTCATGCGTATGCGTCTACCGTAGCACTGTTTGTTTAGTTGTTAAGGATACGAAACGAGAAGGCTACAACCCACTATGGTGGCGCCGGAACCCATCCGTAAGATAGTCTATAGATAGATAGATGTGCCGCTAATACTTCCGCGCCCTTCTTCTTAATATGATAGGCATCCAGCAGTTCTTGTCCCAACGTATCAGCACTTCTCTCTAGAATATTGAGATTAAGAGGAGAAGGTAATGCGTATTTACCTGGCCATAGCGCTGCTTGCACGTGTGAACCACGGCTCTGCGGGATTAAGATTCTATGGGGAAAGGCCTTGGGACGAAGGGTGATACCATCTATGGAGAAGGGCTAATACCATGGACCGAGCACTGTTGAAAGCGTGTCACAATGAAGGGCCCCGAAGACTTCAGTGACGACAGAGTGGGTTCCTTCTCGCCTTCACTACCCTTCCTACATCTCCTCTTCGCCATTTATTTCTCCATAAAACACACGGACAATGTGAGCACTAAGCGTTGAGGATTTAGTGCTTTTCGGCTACGCGCTGTTATTTTCGCTTGCGCAGTTGAAAACGCACCAAACGAAGTGAGATTACTTGATCGCGCATGGTCGTCATGCGAGGCAAGACAGAACGGGCGTGCGACTACACAGCAAAGCAGGGTAAGAAACAATAGGGGATGGATAGATGGATGGATGGATGGATGGATGGATGCTATGAGCGTCCCCTTTATAACGGGGCGGTGACGTGTGACCAAGCTCTACAAAAAAGAGAAAGAAAGCTTTTTTTCCTTCTTAAGTTGGCGTAATGCCTCGTCTACTACTATTAAATCAATCTTACTATATTCAAAATGTACAGCGCCATTTGTCGATAATCGAATAAGCTCAATCCGCCATGTTTTGTTGGGTGCGAAAACGAAACAAGTCACATATCGCAGCATTTCAGGTGCTAGCTACTGGTTTTTTATGTTCGTTCTGCGACGACTTCCAAAGGTTTCGTGCGCTGTTCAGGCAAAGAGGGAGCCCTGACAATGCCGGAAAGAAGGTAACACTATTTTTAATAGAACTGATCAGTTACCTGAACGAAGAAAAAGAATGTACCGACGCGAACTTATTTCGTCAGCAAGATCGGCACTGCGCTTTGGTTCGGAAATCACCGGCGCGCGCAAAAGCGCTCTTCAACCCCAGTTCTTATTTCTACTTGCAGTTTAGTTGCTCGCCTGCAGAATAAGCTAGGCTTGCAGAACAATATATTGGGATGTAGCAGTTGACACGCCTCTAATGTGCCTTCAAGGCTTGGCGAACCGATCACATTGGAGGCACCGAACTCTTTCAAGATGTTTCCACACAAGCGGAGACGACGAAGAACACCATGTGATGATGATAATGTAGAGATGATGAAGTTCCTGATGAATGCCCACACTAATTTCCCCCATCCTGACCGCAGCTGAAAGGCACGGAGAACGCCTTGTGAAAGGCTTCATACGAGAGACATGCACAATCTCGCTACGGTGCCGGTCAGTTGGAGCAATAACAGGTTCGACGTGATATTTAACGGGAGAGGTCTGCTCCATGACTGTGTATGGGCAAAGAAACCGAAATTGAATTTTTTCTCACAAGCCAGGAGTGCAAACTGGTGTCCGGAGTAGCACCTCGTCGCCGGGGTGGAAGAACACAGCTCTGTGAGATGCGTCATGCAGATTCTTACGGTCCTGTTGTCTTGCCTCAGTGTTCACTCGAGCGAGCTGGCGACAGTGGAGGATGCGGGACACATATTGTCCACAGGAGGATGCAGATAGAGTGAGAGGGGCGGAGAAGAAAGAGACGTCAAAAAGGGAAGATGGCGATCGGCCATAGACAAGGTAGAATGGCGAGTAGCCAGTTGTGCGTTGGACAGAGGCATTATACGCAAAAGTTACAAATGGCAAAATTCCATCCCAGTTTTTGTGGTATGGCTCAATGTACATGTCTATCATATCGGAGAGTGTGCGATGAAACCGCTCATTTATCCCGTTGGTTTGGGAGTGATAGCTGGAGATTGTCTTGTGGGTGGGACCGGAGGCTCTGAGCAATTCCTCAACAATTAGTGAAAGGAGAGCTTTTCCACGGTCGTTCAGGATGACACGAGGAGCACCGTGACGCATGATTAAGGCTTGAAGCATAAATGCAGCCACTTCAGAAGCCGACGCCGAAGTCACTCAGGTTGTTTCGGCGTAACGTGTCAAGTGGTCGACAGCTGTCACCATCCGTCGATGACCAGTGGGAGTCGTGGGAAGAGGACCATACAGATCAATGACAACGACTTCGAATGGTGCCGACGGACACGGAAGTGGTTGCAGTTCTCCGCTTTGAGGTGATGTCGGGAGCTTTCGGCGGTGACAAAGGTTGCAGGAAGCGACGTATTCGCTAGACTGGAGGATAGGCGAGGGTAATATAAGCGACCCTTAATGCGGTCGTACGTTTTCTGGAAACCAAGGTGACCAGCAGTCATGTCATCGTGATAGGCCTTACGAATACGAGCTCGAGGAGAGCGAGGTAGAACGGGCACCCAGCGTTGACAGTCTGGGTGACAGATATGACGGTAGAGGACGCGGTTATCGAGCTTGAACTGCGTCAGCTGTCGACGAAGGCGGGCATTAGGCGGCTGCGACTTTCCCTGAAGGTGGTCTATGATGTGTCGACAGTAAGAGTCAGCCAGTTGATGAGATATCATCGAGCCGTGGTCGTCAGGAAAAGTATGGTCAATAGTGGCTAAAGACGAGACATATGTGGAAGGACCGTCCGAATGTTCATCGCTGAGATTAGTAGCGGTACCAGTGCACGGTGCCGTAGGAAGTGGGCAGCGAGAAAGCGCATCTGCTTTCTGGTGCTTTTTACCAAAGGTCGAAACTTCTGCACCGACCAGCCGACAGCTAGACACTCCTGGTGCAATTCTTCTCGGCTTTGCTCAGTAACGCGGCTTGCATACGCGACGACCCTCTCACGTGATGACTCATCTCGCTGCAGGAGAATACCACCGATGCCGTGGCCACTAGCGTCAGTATGCAGGGGTGTGGGTGCTGTTTCATCGAAATGGCGAAGTACTGGTTCAGATGTGAGGGCGTTTTTCAGATGGCTAAACGCAGATTCGCATTCGGGAGACCAGTGAAAGGGAATACCAGAACCGAGTAATTTGTGCAAAGGTACCGCTATTGAGGCAAAGTCTCCTATGAATCGGCGGAAGTAGGAAGCGAGGCCAAGGAGACTGCGCAAATCTTTGCTCCTTTCGGGACGAGGGAAGTGAAGAAACGCCGGAAGCTTATCGGGATCAGGGCGAATGCCGTCCTTACTCACTATGTGGCCTAATACCTTGATTGACTTGTTGGCAAAATGACACTTTTTCGTGTTCAGCTGAACGCCAGCGTTAGCAAGGCATGTTAGCACTTCCTCCAAACGTTGTAGGTCTTGAGAGAAGGTTGACGCGAAAACAACAAGATCGTACAAATAGCACAGGAAAGTCTTCACAATATCACGATATATAAACTTTAAAAGAGACGGCCGACGTCGCACACGCGCGAGAGAGCATGTGCAATTAGCTTTTTGGTGTTGCAGATCGACGTAAGCAATGATTTACATATATAAACGTGTGTAGGCAGTGTCACAGACGCCGATGCACGCTTCCGCGGTAAATCAGTCCCGCCACACGAGACTCGATAGGCGCAAACATTCCGACAGGCACCTCTTTGCAAGCTTCGCAAAGCAGAGTGCACCGATGTACATAGACGTCAGACGGTGCTCGGGGCGCTGTGAAAAACACCGCCACCAGCGCCCTCATCACTGCCCTGGCGCCAACTGGGTAGCACAGAGAGAGAGCCGTCCGCAAGCGAATGTGCATAGGACACAAAAGAACACCCCCCCCCCCCCTTTCGTTGGTGTCAAAGCGTGGTTTCCTGAAAGTCAGGGACCTGAAAAGCTTCTTCCGCCAATCCACGCTTAAAAAAAGTCACAGTTTCATCGCAAAGGCGAAGCAATGAGTGCGATAGCAACAAATTGTAGTGTTATACGAAGTGAGGCTGGCAGCTAGCTGTTTTGTTTCCGATCTCGGGTAACTACAAAACGCTGGTGTAAAATCGTGACCACGCCCTTACATTCAATGTTCAAAGTTGCTACTCGCGCGACACCCCCCTCCCCCTCCGAGTAAATGCACCCTCCGAGTCTTTTCATGCTCGTTAAACAAGGGCGTGGAGTTTCCTGTCTGCTTCGACGGCAGGCCTCCCGAGCGGAGTGACGGAAATGGGCCGGCTTGTTTGATCTCTGCTTCGGCCGCGTTCGTCGCCCCCGCTCGCGCGCTTTTACCCGCAGTAGAACATACGATGCGTGGGGGGATCTTATTAATTTGGACTTCATACGGGAGGGACATGAAGGCGACGGCGACGGCAAAAACCAGTCGAGACTGTCCATATAATTACTATCGCAATAAAAGTAGGAGGCTCATCAAAGCGAACTGCAGCTACAATGCAAAAGAAGTTTCAGTTATTCCGGCGCGTTGCAACTCGCAACTACAAGCCAGCATCGCGCGACATCAAGTTCGAGGCAGGCCCTCCTACGTCCGTTCTCCAGCGCTCAAATGCGTTACAATCGGGTATATACGTAATGTCAAAGCGATAAACTACATACACGATCAATTTACTTGGCTATGTCCCTTATGATCAGTGGTACAAAGCTCGCTTTATGAAGGACGAATGGCCCCGGCGATTTTCGCTTTTTCAGTTGCATTCTCCCTTCATCTCTCGCTTCCTGTGCAATGAACTGTTTTATTACGCATCCTCAAACGGTCTCTTGATGGTTGTATTCCGTTTGTATATACTGCAAATGGGGACATGTGCGTGTCCACTTTCTCGGGGTACAACCAAAGGCAAAACCGTGGCCTCCGAGGTAGCCACGGAAATCGCGGAGGCCACGGGCAAAACAAACGTGAAGGTGGTCACTACCAACATTTTGCGACTTGTTTTATGACGTACGTGTTAGATAGTTAAAACCGGAACTCTGAGCCTTCGAAACGTACGTGCGTAATGCTGTATGGCGAATACCAACTCATATTATATGATGTCGCGGCGTATCACTCGTATTCAGTCTGACTCTACCTGCTCACTCCGCGTTACACGGCAAGCACCGCGGTCAGAGCCTCTGCTGAGCTTCATAGTAAAGGTTACCACGGTTCTCCGTCAGAGCTACGCAAAACAACATCAGAGCCACATTATCACACTTTCTCTTACCCAAGACGCTCGCAACGGCCCGTATCCAGCGCTCTCGCCTTTCTTCTTCGTACGACAACTATGTAAATCGGTAAAACTGAGCGTTGTTATTCAGTCCTTTACATCCATGGCACTTCACAACGCAACAGTAGCGTCGATTGCGGCGTTTCTTCGCGGAGCGTTCTCGTCTGCTCTTGTTTTCGCCATCCTTCTGGCGAGTGATCCAGCCAGCACTTCAGGCGGTACGGTGGCGCGTCCGACTAGCGGAAATTCGCAGCCCTATTTCTGAATGTTAAATGCGCCAACACACGCACTATTAAGCTCAATCGTTTTTTCGTACTCGCTAGTTGGACCTGGTCCCACAGCAAACTGTGCGAGGGAGTCGGTCTTTGTACTACCCGATACTGCTCCGATAGATGGCGCCACGTGTCTTGCGAAACTCCAGCGCCAGGCTCCCCAAGCATCGCTTAGTGGCGCTGCTACTCTTGACAGACAGCGCCATATCTGTCAGAAAAATAGAAAGTCAGGCCAAAAAACGCACGTTTTCCCTCCTCTCTAAAGGCCTGAACACACGTACGCGTTGCAGCGTGTCAGCGCGTGGCCTTTTGACGCGGCGTCGCGCCCTCTCCCTATGGGGAGAGAGGGCACGCGGCTACTCGAAGCTGCGCACCCTCTCTCCCCATAGGGAGAGGGCGCGACGCGGCGTCAAAAAGTCACGCGCTGACACGCTGCAACGCGTAGGTGTGTTCATGCCTTAAAGGCCTGAACACATGTACGCGTTGCAGCGCGTGGCATTTTGACGCGGCGCCGCGCCCTCTCCCTATGGGAGAGAGGGCGCGCGGCTACGCGAAGCTGCGGGCCCTCTCTCTCCATAGGGAGAGGGCGCGGCGCCGCGTCAAAAAGTCACGCGCTGCAACGCGTACGTGTGTTCAGGCCTTAACGCGCTGGCGCTCGCTTCCGTGCACGTGCAGAGCTCTCGCGGTGCACTTGCGGGCCTCACAATATACTGCCTGCAGTGCGGCTTCAAAAAGATCTTCAAGCTGGACAGGCACTTCCGAAAAGCGAACTTGATAACAGCAGCAAGGCTCGTCAATCACGTTTACGGTGAATAGCAGACGATCGACGACAACGACGGCCGACTCAAAGCGAAATGCATTTCCCAAGGCGCGATTACATCGTGTAGGACGTATACCTCGAGGTAAGTCTCATTCTGTCATGTTTGAGATACGTAATGGTTAATATGCACTCCGAAATGAAGCCGTGCACGCTATCGATGTGCTGCGCTGTGGACTATGAATAATATGATTGTTGTTTTGATATGACATGCTTGCAGTAGCAGCCGTGTGCTTTCGTGAACAAACGTGGGGGGCGTGCGAAGAAAAAAAAAATCTACGGCCATGGCACTTTATCCTGAGCAGGTTAGAGTCGAGTCATCCGTGCCGCTGGCGCATCACCCACCGATTAAGACGCGAGGCAGCTAGCTGAGCTTTAACCACTGTGAAGCAAGTTGAACTGCTCGCCTCGTTTTTTCGGCTCTCGCGTCATGCTTGCACTCTCTTTTAAATGCGAATGCATTTCTTAGTCGGGGGTTGTCGTGCGTCCCTGGCCGGCGTGCGCACAGATCTCTCCGCGCGCGCTCCTCCTCGCCCCTAGCAACAGCTGCGCCGCGCCTAGCAACCGGAGCAGGTGGTGAGCGGCGGAGCGTAAGGGGGAGGAGGAGCGCGCGGGCGTGTGATGGCGCTCGCATCGCGGAGCAGCGGAGGGTAAGGGAGAGGAGGAGTGTACCCGGTGAGGGCGCTCGCATCGCGGAGCTCGCTCCGCGATGCGAGTACGGGAACTGATATCGCACGCCGTTGCCACGTCTCCCGTTCGAGACGCGTCTCCGTACAAGGACTTGTACACCCTTGCCTACACCGGAGACGGAGTCTTTGTGGTGACCGTGTACCTCACGCCCAACCTCGCTCGGGACGCCGCTGCCGCGAAGCTGGACGCGGCTATGGAAAAGTGTGCGTGTGCGCTCCCTCTGATCCCATTGTCTTGGTCGGCGACTTCAACGTTGACGTGCGCAAGAAGAGTGGCGAGTGGCTGGTGGAGTACATGCAGACCAAGCACTCTATGCATTGTCTCTCTGCCGCCTCCGACAACACGTGCCCCACTACCATTCACGGGAGTTGCACCGATCTGGTCTTTACGCGAAACTGTGCCGCGCGTATGCTTCTCAAAGACCCTTTGACCGTGCACTTCAGCGACCACAAGGCGGTGATTGTGGCCGTCAGGTACAACGATAACACGAGCAGGTGCTGACGTAGGAATAAATAATGCTTACGTGCACACTCTCGTCTCTCTTCATTAATTAATCGCACACTCATCGGGTGCACCCAAATGCATTCGCATTTCCTCACGATCCCCTTCGGGGAGGTGCGGCTTTTTTTTATGAGGTTATCGACTTTACAGGCGTATAATACCTGCTGCGCGAATAAGGCTAGAAGATCGCACTAAGTCAGAAGGGAGCTACTGCTAGGTGGCAATTGCAAAGCACGTATTAAGTGCCATGCAGTTACATTTAGCGCCTAAAATATATATGACCCTAATAAAGTGACAAAAACAAAGCAAACCAGCAGAACCATGTGAAAGTTTGCTGAAAATGCACAGACGTCCGTTCCGGCGTGATAAAGCACCTTCCTGACGCGTAAACTGCAGGCGCCGAACTTTTGACAATGTGCCGAGTTCAGTTCAATTCAACCAACCGCGCAACGCTAACGGTACAACGCGAGCGTGAACGTTCGACAACGACGGGTAGGTCTCACGAACGCAGAGAATCAAAACACAAAGTTGTTTCACGTACACAACCGTAACTGGACTTTCACAATGCGACAAGACAGCGAGTAATCATTACTGTAATCGTTCCGTGCATGCGCCGCGTTACGTACGGACTCATGTAGTCGAAACGAACGAAAGCGATAAACTTAGACAGCTAGAACAGAAGGCGAGACAGCGCTGTCAGCTAGGACATACTTGATTCTCCTTACTGCGGTGATCCACGCTTGCCGCCTTTATTTCTCGTGCGACATGCCGGCGAACCGCTACAGCTTCACACGTGAATCGCGTGCCTTGGTGTTGTCTGGACTGTTGTACTGTTGGACTGTTGTACTGTTGTGGCAGGCAACGACACAGCAATACTTCGGACCTCGCTTCCGCTTCCGCGGGGTCGCTTAGGCTAACGCGGAAATACAGCTTCTCGCAGCAATCCTCTCGATTCAACGTGCCAAGCTGTTGGCACGGCGCCCCAGTTCCCCGCACCGACTGAGCAACGCACGCGCGCGTGCGTTCCCGCTGCCGACAAACAGACTGAGTCGAATGCGCCTGCCCCCGGTTTTGCCAGAGCTTCTCTCCGGAACCGCAGTGGCCGCAGCGCGGCGCTGTCGTCGCGCCGTAAACGAGCTTAGGTTCCCTTATGCCGCGTCTGCCCTTCGATTTTACACCCGCTTATCCCTCCACTTTTATTGAAGACGATAGTCTTTCTTGGGGAACTTAAAAGCAAAAGTTTTGGTCTGTCCGTCTGTCTTTCTGTTTGTCTGCCTGTCACCCGATTCAGCCACCCGGCCAAAGTTTAACCACTTGCTGAACGCCCAGCCATCTTGAACTCATAGCGCCGTTCATACTTATGAACATTGTTGATCAAAAAGCAAATGTTACGCATATCAGAGGCGCAACATCACTACGTAAGTATTAGGTGCTGTGTTTCTTTACTAGAAAATACATAGATACGTAATTCTAAAGACCCTAGTGTTTCTTAGGCTGCGCGGAAAATGCTAGCGTTTTTTGTGCTGCGCTGCAGATGCGACGCTATGAGCGAGATGCGGCGATTCAACTTAGAGGAGGAGGACTCATGTAGTACGGCCAGCAGAAGACTATCGTCTTTTAACGACATTTCCAGCGAAGCATGCAGATACGCGGCCCATTTTTTCTTTTGTTTTCTTCGGTCAGCGTGCGCTGCGAACACGGACATGGCCTCCGAGGCAGCGCGCCGGCGCGTTTCTCCCCGGCCGTCCCAATCGCACGGAGACAGTGTAATTTCAGAGGTGGGCGTTGCCCGCTCCTCCTCCGCAGCGCGGCGCTCGCCACTGAGAGTCGGAAAGGTTGCCGCACTGTTGGCGCGGCTCGCGGGAGGCGAGGAAAGAACGGTTTTGCGCTTTTATATAACCTCCCACTGATTTGGAAATGTCAGGCCAATGTGTACGAGAGGCAGAGTGCATGCTGGGGCCTATTTTAACACGAAAGTGTTTTATGCCGGGGTCCACCAAGACTTCAGTGACGTATTTCCGTCAAGGAAATGACGTCGAAAAATACACGATCAGATGGCAAAGAAAAAATGTTCCGTCAACGGGCATCGAACCAAAGACCACTCGGTCCGCAACAACAGATGCCGGGCACGCTATCCACTGCGCCATGGTCACAGACTCTAGAGGCTTTACAAACGAACCTTTTATATCTACCACTCTCCCGGTCGGCGGGGTGGTGTTGGTCTCTGGGAGCGGTAGAGCAAAGTAATTCGTAATTACTGTGGCCTCCACGATAAGCACCTGCAACACGTTACACGTCCGTCCCATTCGGTGCGTTTTCAATAGAAGTTCAATTTTGTCAATGCCTTAACACAACGCGAGGTGGTGACCTTAGCGCAAGCGTCGTAAAAGCGTCGGCCTCGCTCATAGCATCACGCTAATCCAAGCAAAAATAGCTCTGCGACGCGCGCCTGCCTCACGTGGCTGTAACACCGCGTTCCCCGCTCACGCGCTCGCCCCGAGAAAAATCGCGGCCGGGCTACCAGGGTGGCACGACGTGCTTTGCGTTTCCCTCTAGTCCTGCAAGAGAAGCGATGCCTCTGCAAGAGATCCGCATGTGCTGGAAACGCACTACGAAGTTTGCGGGCTGCATTGTATAAGGGGGCTGGCGAAGGAGACGCGCGTTGCGCAGCAGTTGCGCAACGCCTGTTGGAAGGAGCAACGCGCAACTGTTGCGCGTTGACGGACGGACGCCGCCGCTGGATGCTGACGCCGCGTTGCGCATCAGTTGCGCGTTGGGATGGACGCTCACCGCGAGTATGAGACACATGAGACATTAAAGACTTTTGCCTTAATACTAATACTACCAGAGACGAGTTGATGCGTCCTTATAGTGATCTATATCAGGAAAATCGAGCAGTTGCAACGCTTTTCTCCGTAAATCCGACCAAAATAAATGCATTAACAGAACAAAAATACTTGCCTTCAGTGCACTCAGAAGATCGGGCCGCTGATCCTTCCTGGCACGCGAAAAAGTGCCAACGAGGACGCTGGTATGCCGTGCGCTCTGCTTTCTGCCGCGGCCTCTGCTGCCGCTGGAATCCTCACTAAACGCGCCCTTCCGCGGTTGTCGGGCGCGAGACGCTTTACATTGTTTTGCTGGAGCGCGGCCATTGGGACGGCCGGAGAGAAACCCGCCGGCACGCATTCTCGGAGGTTATGATACGGAGTAGACAGTTACGGAGCCGAACAGTAGATGGAGCTGTTTGTTCGGTAGATCTAGAGTCGCTGGAAAATCAGAGTACCGCAAAGGTAGGCTGCACGCGGGCAACATTGGGTGGTGGTGGTGGTGAAAAGCATTTATTTGCAAAGAGAGGTGTGGGACCTCTTTAGAGGTTCCTACAGACTAGGTGGATTCGCTATTCCGGGACCCTATTGGTTGAAGCCGCCGCCCTGGCTCTCTGTACCAAGGCCTGTTGGGCCCGAAGGTCTGAGCAGCCGAGCAGGGCCACCTCCCAGTCCTCTCGTGTAGGGTTCGGGTGAGGAGTAAGGGCTGAGTTGTTTTGACAGGCCCACACCATGTGGTAGGTGTCCGCCACCTCCCCACAGTGCTGGCACTGTCCTGTGACCGTAGGGTCGAAATGTTTTATGATTGCAGGACATAACAATGTGACCGTATCAAATGGGTACTAGAGGGACACCGCAAGGGGCTGTCCTTTCTCGCATCCTGTTTAACATCGCCATGATGCATCTACCACGTCAGCTGGCGGGCATAGAGGGCATTCGCCATGCCCTCTATGCAGATGACATCACGGTTTGGGCAACACAAGGGAACTTGGGCTACATTGAAGACAGCCTGCAACAAGCTGCAGAAATTGTGCACACCTACGCAGCGCGCTGCGGACTCCAATGCGCACCCAACAAGTCTGAATTCCTTCACATCAGAGGCACACTCTTAAAAAAAAGGTTGTAGTACTTACTAACTTCGGTTTACTAACTACTTGTCACATATGTTACTACCCTGTCAGTAAGTGCGGTTAGTAACGGAGAGGTTAGTAACCGTTACTACCCTCGCCGTTACAAACGCACTTAGTTGCGGTTACTACCCTTCTCGTTGGTAGCTAGTAAAATAGGTAGTAAACGTTACTACAAAAACATTAGTAACCGTGACCCTTTCGCATCACAAGTCTTTTGTTTTTATAACGGTCAAATTTGCGAGCATCAACATTGCGATATATTATTAGGTAATTATGCACAGTATGTCATGAATCAGAACAGCACACATACACAACGACAAGGCTACACGACAAGTATAATTCATAAGCAGTTCCCGGAGTATATATAGCCCTACCTCTGGGATAGGCAGCTGGTGCGGGTGAGCAGCTAGGCTTTAGGATAATAGTTCAAGTTATGCAACTATATTTATATAGCGTACCATTTTATTAGGTGCGCGAGGCAACGTAGCGTAGGACTTTTAATCAAGCATATTAAGACAATGAATATGTTATGTATATTTTGCGTAATATCATCTCAATATGGCCTAATATACAAGACGCAACATGGGGTACTAAGCTTACCAATATCGCCCCAATGATCTTGAATGGATCCCCGCGCTAGTGAATAGGTTGTAAAAATCTCGTAATAATAATTTCTATGATTCGTTTAACAAGTTCATTTAACAGGTGCATCGCAAAAAGTTAGTAACGGCACGCAAGAGGTAGTAACTGTTGCAACTTTTAAGTGTCTGCTAACGTAGGTAGTAAAAAGGTAGCAAAAGGTTAGTAATGGTCCAAGAAAGCTCGTAACAGGTGCTGTTACTAACTATTTGCTCGTGGTTACAAGCTTTTTCCTAACTTTTTTTTAAGAGTGCATGTCTAAAGACAACACAGATATCTCCATCACGCTTCCTACGGGCCCAATCAGACGAGCGGAAGAGATCAGGGTCCTGGGCCTATACATTCACCAACAGCTCCGAATTGACACAACACTGACCAAACTGAGAAAAATAGGTGACCAGGTGGGTCGCATGATCCGCAGGGTCTCCAACAAGAGGGGGGGCGGGGCTTCGGTGCAAAGATGCGTTGCGGCTGGCGTACGCTTTTGTAACCAGCAGGGTGATCTACTCCGTCCCTGACCTCTACCTCCGCAAACATGAGGAAGAAAAAATCGAAGCAGTCTTTAGTAAGACGTTAAAGAGGGCTCTTGATCTTCCGATCTCTACATCCAACAGCCGTCTCAAAGCTTTGGATGTGGTGAACTCATATCAGGAGCTTAGGGAAGCCCATCTCCTGAACCAGTATACACGGTTGGCCCAAACAAACTCTGGCCAAAGTCTACTTGCGCGACTGCATATAAAAAATGACTTCCACCTACAGGAGCGGGTCAAGGTACCAGAACTGTGACGCACAACCCTTCTGGTCCGACCTCTCTCCACTAAAATGGACAGAGATGAACACACCGCACGACGTGAGGCGCGCGCTCGGACGCTGGAGCTACAATATGGACAGAAGAGCGGTGTCTACTACGTGGACGTTGCTGGCCCAAACCCTGAGGGGTGGTACACGGCCGCTGCTATTCACGAAGGAACACAGGTGGATGGGCTAACCTTTAGGGCGTATACTCTAACACAGGCTGAAGAGGTCGCCATTGCCCTTGCGGCCTCTCACAATAATTCCAGATGCATCATTACGTATTCGTGGGGCGCGTGTCGCAACTAGGTAGCAGGGTACATCTCACCCTTAGCCTACAAAATACTGCGCAACTGCATAAGGGACGCTGACCCTCACCCGAAACGTATTATTTGGACTCCGGGTCATCAGGGATTGCGGGGAAATGAGGCTGCAGATGCGGCTGCCCGAGCGCTCATTTCCGGGTTTTCTCTGTCAATCCCAATGGAGACAGACGGGGAGGGTTACCCACTCCTCCGGTATAGGGAAATTCTAGAATATTATAAGGAAATTCATCGCCGCTACCCTCCTCCTGCAAGGGGGTTGAAGAAAGCAGATTAGGGCATCCTATTAAGACATTGGGTGGCGGCGGCCATGTCCCTCCCATACCGTCCGGCGCGTTGCTAGCGTGTGTTGAAAAGTGACCGATCTTTTAGCCCCCGTGCCGTGTTACGCTCGGCAGAACGGCATTACGTGTGTGTGTTTCTTCAAGAGCTTATTAGAAGTGATTTCGAGTCAGCGACAGGTATGGATCGACTGCGCGGTTAGCGGTGTAACTAATGAAACGTACGGCGAATGTTGCCATGCGCTCGCGAACTCTCTTCATGGCTTCATCGGTCTCTCTTCGTGTCACGCCCGGGCGTGTTCGCTAGGTCCGGATCTGTAAACATAGTTGTATTAGCGCAGTGATATCGGGCAAGATGCCATTTACTTCGGCATTTGGTGAATCTTGACTGTTTGCGCTAGCTTTGCAGTCGGTGTTCAGGTTCACTGCACTCGAGAACGTTATCGAACAACATCGAGAACATTCAGCATTGCGTTCTTCGACTGATCGCTGACGCATAGCTTGCTTGCGCACCGTGCTTGCTGTTCAACTGGTTGATATGTGTAATAGAAGTTGTGTGTGTACCGTAATTGGAAGTTGTGCGCGACGTCTTGATTCGAACGACAGCAGCCGAACGCACGGGCGAATCGGCGTGAGGTAGGTAAGGTGCATCTAATCTTACGATACGTAGAAAATAGGCTATCAAAAATTATTGACATCACTACTTAATTGTTTCATTTCCTATTTCTTGTCTTCTTAATATTCTCAACGTTGCAATGAATTTGCAAATATTTCGCTGTGTTCCGACAAGCAGTTCTTTTTTTGGCGTTGCCAGCGCGTAAACAGCGGGGGTTCGGTTTTGCACTGCTGCACTTTTTTTTTTCATAATGCACTCTTATTAAAACTTCCTCGGCACGGTGCTTTATGTTCTTTTGATCAGAAATAGCACATCCCGGAATTTTCAAAGCGCATGCTGTTGCAACACAGCATGTATATAGACCTAGGGCTCGCATAAAATCGACATCCTCAATGCGTGGGATCTGCTTTTTTTTTGCTGTGACCATTTCTCACCAACTATACAGTATTTTAAGGGTACGCTCGGCGCAATGCAGCATTAGCAGCATTTTTATTGCGATAGCAATTATATGGCAGTCTCGGCTGGAAAATGTCCGCCCCCGTCGCCGTCATGCGCCGTATATATATAAGTATGTATATATATATATATAAAAGCCCCAAAGAAAAATAATTCAGAAAAATGCTTCCGAAGCGCGAAATCGAACCAGGGACTTCTTGCTCCGCAGCGAGTGGCGCTAGCCACTACGCCACGGAACGCAGCCCCTCCGCATAGCTAACGGCGAGCGTTATATACACACCCTTTGCCGCTGGACGGACTCGGAGATGGCCGACGCTCATAAGCGTTTCTTCATTACCAGCGAGATGGCGCTAGGAGCGCGACGAGCGCACTTAAAAGTCGTCGGCGAGCTCGCTCGCTTCTTATATTTGCGCAAGGAGAACCTTGGCCTTCCGCTGTCTGCTCGCGCGGTTTTCTCGTGGTGAGGGCAAGAGGGATGTTTCAAGCTTTAACCGTGATGTCCGCGCTCATGTTACGGAGCGCCGCTAAACGACGCCGCTAAACGAACAAACAGAAGATGAGCGCGAACTATCAAGTGTCACAGCTCGACACTTGAAGCACGCTAGTTTCCTTCGCTGCTTCGGCCGCCTTTGTAACAGGAGCGCTGTTCAAACTGAGAGTATCCATTGGCGAGCCTCACTTCGTATAGCATTAGTTTCTTGCTATCGCATTCATTGCTTCGCCCTTGCGGCGAAACTGTGATTTTTTTGCAAGAAACGTAAAAATACGCTTGATAACATAGCCTTATACCAAGTTTATCAACAGAGTTTCACGCCTCTGTTTTGTGCAATGCCAAAGATCATGCCACAATTGCCTTCAAGGTATACCAGAAAACAGTTACTATTTTAATAAATCTTCGACTTCGCTCTCGTGCGTGACACGCTTATAACTCGGATAGCATGCGTAATATGTTCAACAGATCGAGATATAAACAGCCGAGCAAATAGAAAGGTATGTAGTTTTCAATATCGCTCACCATAGCGAACCGAAAAGGTGAACTATCCTGTCGCATAAGATCTTTTCCAGCAAAGTTAGTGTAGTTCACTGCAGGAAGGAGTGTTATTCGAGGGGGGCGAATTCGTTCAGGTCAACTATGCAGTCACGTAGAACGGCGCTCTTTGACATTAATTTTTCCCACACGGCAAACGAGATTCCCAGAGTACCTCACCAGTAACGTTCGATTGATGGTGAGCTACTCTCTTCTGGCATCTGCATGCAGTGGCGTAGCCAGGGGGTGCGGGCCCGTGCCCCCCCCCCCTCCCCCCGAAAAATAATGTCTGCTCTGCTTACGCCCCTGACTGCATGACACGTTTAAAAAAGCGACGAAGTACTTCTGGGGACCGTGGTACTGCTAAATGTCCGGCCACGCTCTGCTTTGAACGCGCCTGCACCCAAAGCTCTTGAAGGGGTATGGCGGCGAGAGGTCACGTGATGCGAGTAAGCCAATCGCGTCGGCGGCGGCGCGCGAAAAACAGATGCGATACTCTGAAATTTTTCCAGTGACTCTAGGTAGATCTCAACGCTCCTCGCACTCACCTTTTCGCTGATCGCGGGCCCTCGCGCCGGGCTAGTGAAAGAAACCGACGTGACTAGTAGAGGAAATTGAGGCGCCATCTATGAATTGGGATCAGAGTTAAAATCTGGGTTCCATCTCTTTCCTCCCAACTCTCTTCAACCCCCTCTCTGGTGGGATCAACTCCCTCTCGGCCGGGAGGCGCGCTTTCCGCCGCCTTGCTGGCGCCGCCGACTTAGAAATCCTTTAGAAACTTAGAAAGTTTCGTGTCTGGCGTTGATAAGGCGTGCGTTAGCCGTCGTCTTTCGTCCGTTTCATGGTGCTCGCTCGCTGTGTGCCTGTGCGCCGCGATGTTTTACGACTGCGTCGTGCTTTGTTGCACGAATAGGGAACCCTAAAGCCCCTCCATGAGTTTTCCGCCGACCAGGTTAAGTAGCGCCAACTCGCCCTCTCCCTCTACCTTTGAACCGGATCTCCCGCAGCGGAAGCCGACGTGCCGCCATGATGTTTCCCGGTTGCACCCTCCCCCACCCCCCGCCTCCGCCTGATTGTCCCGCCGCTCGGCTGTCTCCGCAACCTTCCTGCCGGCGGAGGATCGGTCGTGATTTTGCTTTAATGGAGCTTTGATGTACATCGATCTCGATAAATGCACACACTAGGTGATGTAGCTAAGCGTCTAGGAGATCAATGGGAACTGCAGCTGTGCGTATGTGATGCGTGCGCGGGCATTGCAACTGCACGAGTGCGTCTCGCCCGATGGAAGGACCTCCTTGATATGTGTGTTGTGTGAAGTTTCGTGCGATGCACCGAAAATGTGGCTTCGCCGTGCGGTTACGACGTCGATGCGGCGAAAAGGCGGGCATTGCAACTGCACAAGTGCATCTCGCCCGATGGAAGGACCTCCTTGATATGTGTGTTGTGTGAAGTTTCGTGCGATGCACCGAAAATGTGCCTTCGTCGTGCGGCGAAAAGGCGAGCCGAATGAAAGAATGCGAGCTTCAGTGTGCGAGCTTGGTGTGAAGTTAAGCTCGCTTGGTCTGCCTGAAGTGACTTAAACGCCTTCCTGCAACGTCATACTGGTGTGAATGCTCAGAGACTGGGCATTGTGACCGGTTAATATAATCGTTTTGCAATGTAAAGTTCGAACATCTCTGTTCCACGGCTGCTTCTTCAGACGTCGGTCAAGCGTCGATGAAAGACCCTCCTTTGCGTCTGTTGCCGCATCTACGCCATGCAAACGCGAGGTTTGCGTGTGTCGTAGACAGAATGAACAATTCGCTACTCACCCCACTGGTTCACTAGAAGTTAACAGTGGACCACACGGGCGGAATATTTATACTGCGCGGGAAGGTAGGTTTGCGAGGCGGCACGCAGTACGTTATATGTATGAAATGCTGCTTTTGCACATGTGTATGAAGCGCTACGTGGTGCTCAGTGTGCATATCGGCGCGATGAATACGCAAACAGTCCGGGCCACTTGCTGTAGTTTTCTTTTTTTTATGGATTAGAATAGTTATTAATGATCTGGATAACCTAAACGATCCTCCGAGAGATTGCTCTCGGAGGATCGCTGCCTCGCTGCTCCGAGAGCAGCGAGGCGGCATCCCTCGCGACGCAGAAACACCGAGCGAAAATTCCCTCGGCGGCAGATAGTTCACTGTAGCAGAGGAAAATAATTGCTGTCTCGCGTGTGTGGAAACAAGATGGAAGGAAAAAGCGGAAGGAAGTGGCCCAATAACTTCCTTCCGGAAACTCCGGAACCGGAACTAGGCGGCGGCGGCGGAACAATGCTTGGCGCTACTTAAAAAAGCGGTAGCGGCAGTAGACGCGATGGAGGGGCTTTAGGGAACCCAAGCTCAAGTTTGCGGCGCGATAACAGCGCCGCGCCAGCCGCGCTGCGGCTCTGTCGGGAAGCTCTGAACCCTCGGCCACGGCCGGGCTAGACCGCACGCGCGCGCGCGCGTGCGGTCTAGCCCGGCCGTGCCCTCGGCGCGGCCGACTCAGCCCCTTTCACGGTAGCGGTAGCGCACGTGCGCACGCGTTGTTCTCTCGGTGCGGATAACTGGGGGGCCGTCAGCTGGGTACGTTGAACCGAGAGGCTTGCTGTGCGAAGCTGCGCATTTCAGCGACGGCAGAAGCGACCCCGCGGAAGCGCAAGCGTGGTCCGAAGTATTGCGGTTTAGCGGCCAGCCACAACAGTACAGACAACACCAAGGCACGCGATTGACGTGTTAAACTGTATCGTTTCCCGGGCGTGTCGTACGAGAAATAAAGGCGGCAAGCGTGGATAGCTGACAGCGCTGTCTCGCCTTCTATTTTGGCTGTCTGAGTTCATCGCTTTCGTTCGTTCCGACTACCTGAATCGGTAAGTAACGCGGCGCATGCACGCAGCGACTACATTAATGATTACTCGCTGTCTTCTCGTATTGTTAAAGTCCAGTTACGGTTGTAGGTGAAGCTACTTTGTGTTTTGATTCCACGTGTTCGTGAGACCTACCAGTCGTTGTTGAACGTTCACATTCGCGTTATACCGTTCGCATTGCGCGGTTGGTTGAATTCAACTGAACTCGGCACATCGTCAGAAGTTCGGCGCATGCATTTCACGCGTCGGGAAGGCTGCTTTATCACGCCGGAACGGACGTCTGTGCATTTGCAGCAAGCTTTGACATCGTTCTGCAGGTTTGCTTTGTTTTTGTCACTTTATTAGGGTGATATATATTTAAGGCGCTAAATATAACTGGCACCTAATACATGCTTTGCAATTGCAACCTTGAAGTAACCATCTTCTGACTTTGTGCGATTTTCTAGCCGCGTTCACGCAGCAGGTTTTTTTACGCCTGTCAAGTCGATATCATAAAAAGAGACTGCAAGCATGACGCGAGAGCCGAAAAAACGAGGCGAGCAGTTCATCTTGCTTCACAGTGGTTAAAGCTCAGCTATCTGCCTCGCGTCTTAATCGGCGGGTGATTCTCCAGCGGCACGGAGGACTTGACTCTAACCTTCTCAGGAAGCAGTGCCATGGCCGTATAATCTTTTCTTCGCACGCCGCAAACGTTTGTTCACGAAAGTACACGGCTGCTACTGTAAGCATGTCATATCAAAACAACAAACATATGATTCGTATTCCACGCCGCAGAACATCGATAGCGTGTACGGCTTCATTTCGGAGTGCATGTGGACCATTATTCATCTTTAACATGACAGAATGAGACTTACCTCGAGGTATACGTCCTACACGGTGTAATCGCGACTTGGGAAATGCATTTCGCTTTGAGTTGGGCGTCGTTGTTATCGATCGTCTGCTCTCCACCGTTAACGTGATTGACGAGCCTTTCTCATTTTATCAAGTTCGCTTTTCGGAAGTGCCAGTCAAGCTTGAAAATCCTTTTGAAGCCGCACTGCAAGCGGTGCATTGTGAGGCGGCGCAAGTGCACCGCGAGAGCTCTGCACGTGCAAAGCGAGCGGCAACGCGGTGGAGAGAAGGGAAAACGCGCGCTGCTAACACCCCAGTTTCTCTTTTTCTGCCAGAGATGGCGCTGCCTGTCAAGAGCAGCAGCGCCGCTAAGCGTTGCTTGGGAAGCCTATACTTCCAGAAAAAGTCCTGGAAGATGATGCCGGCCCCCAAAAGAAAGACAGGTGAGCGTGCCCTTTGAGTCGCTGTTTTCATTGAGTCAATTTGAATTCACGTCCATGCCGATAAGCTTTTTTTGCAGAGGGGCTACAGTTAATATTTTGAAAAATGACTGATTTGAAAAGGGCACGATGCTGCGTTTACATCGTTATGCGAACAAGCAGCGGACATAAGCACATGCGACGTAAGTATAGTTACAGGTTTACAACTCTCATAGAACCGCGTGCTTGAATGTGTGCTTTGCATTTGTCTCCGGTTGATTACTCGCCATCGCGTATAACCGCGTTTCTGAGGCTCTAGGTAAAGTCCCTAGATTTTTCCCTGTTCCATCTTAAGTACCGACAACCATTGAAGCGCCGGCGACGAATGTCATTGGCTAACGCTCGTTTTCGGTAGCCATGTTCTTCCTAACTCTTTTCCAGCACCTGGTGAAACGCGTCCCCCATTCACTAATGACAGGGGGTTGACGGGAGGAGAAAGGCGCGTCGCGGTAGCATATTATCCGCTGAAAGATGCGTGGCTAATGTACTTAGACGCACATGGCTTTGTAAATCTTCCAAGTTAGGAAGAAAATGGCGTCGGACGCCAGCTGCGCGTGAGGGAGGGCCGTGAAAGCAGGCAGTTGTCGGTACTTAAGTAAAAAGGAGAAACCTAGGGACTTTAGCTCTAGGTAGATGTATGAAAACTTGTACTGTTCTGAAACGTACGAAGAAACGAGATCACTTTTGCACGAGTCGACGGCGCTATTTATCTCATTGGAAATTGTCACTTTTCTTCAGGATGGAAGCGTTTTTAGAGTATTCCGGAAGGCCACACAGCTGATCGGTGCGCCCAGAGAAAAGCTGAAGAATTGCAGAATCGGGGCATTTCAAGAAGAGATACCAGGAATCCTCCGATATCATCTGTTCATTTTCTCAGTCTTTAGGATCACTAGTTATGTGAAAATCAACGTTTTTGGAAATGTAGTCAATAAAGTGCTGTTACGGGTGGGTATTTGGATCCATCCTACCGCTGCCACCAGTTGTTACGGGCGGGTATTTGGATCCATCCCACCGCTGCAACCAGTTGTTACAAGCTGCGTCGTTGGCCGACGCGGACTCAGGGGGTAGCGTGGAGCTGAGGGGCGGGAGTCGTACCGCAGGCCCAGGGACGTCCAGAACAACAGGAAGCCGAGGCAGAGAGACCGGCGTTGAGGAAAACTTAACAGACGTTTATTTACAACATCATAGATGACAGGATCGTCAGAGCGACATCTAGTCCGATCGATCCGTGCCGAGCAGACGGGCTCTGCTGCTCCTTAAATACGCTTCATTCCCAAGATAGGGAAACTCCTTAATCGGCAAATGTCCAATCACAAACGTGCATGCCTTTGGAGCTGCATAACTAGCAAACGTCCAATCACAAACATGCATGCCTTTGGAGGGTCCGTCTCTTCGACACATAGGTCACCGCCCCCAGGATAACAATGCCAGGGACCACTGCACTCTCACTCTCTACGTCCGACCAGTTCGGAAGAAAGGGGGGCAATGTCACTTCGGGGAAACGAAAATCCTTTTACGAACAAAGGCACCAGCTTTAACCAAAACAAGCTCGTTGCAAACACGTGTTCCACAGAGGAGACCCGCGCGTAGCTGCCAGCTTCCCGCCGAAGCGCTCAGTTCAGGGAAAAGACAGCAGGTGCAGGTGTCTAATCCGTTCTCCGAAATGAGGGGGGGGGGAGTCCAAGAAGCAGGAAAACTCGTTTGGAGACAGCTGGCCCAGGACCTTCGTATGTGCTTTGTAACAGTGCGGCCAATATTAGTTGTGTTATATGTGCAGCTCATTTTGATATGTTTAAAATGATCTTCATATTATTTTGCTATTTTTAGGTGTTTCAACTGCTTTCATTGTTTTTCCATTGCAACGAATGTTCACGTCTGTTAGTTATTATAATGCTGTCATACAGGCCCAATTTTGTAACATTATCGTGCGCATATATCAGAAGCTCTTCTGCACTTTTGTCAGTATAACAATTGTGTTTTTTAATATGTGCGTGTGCCCTAGTGTTATGTTCTGTTTTTTATCCCACTAGTATCGTAAGTTCTTACTAAGTTTGAACAGCGCGATTGAATGCGGACAGAGTAGAACACGCACGCACGCACGCGCGCGCGCACACACACACACACACACACACACACACACACACACACACAAAATAATATAATAATATGTGGGGTTTAACGTCCCAAAATTACCATATGATTATGAGAGACGCCGTAGTGGAGGGCTCCGGAAATTTCGACCACCTGGGTATCTTTAACGTGCACCTAAATCTATGTGCACGGGCCTCAAACACTTTCGCCTCCATCGAAAATGCAGCCGCCACGGCCGGGATTCGATCCCGCGACCTTCGGGTCAGCAGTCAAGCGCCATAACCGCTAGACCACCGTGGCGGGACACACACACACACTGTTCTACTCTGTCCGCGTTCAATCACGCTGTTAACCAGCTAGCCCGCCAACGCGCTTTGGCCAATTTCATTTAAAGGACCCCTGACACCAAAATTGAAACCTCGAGATGTTTTTGTTGTTTGACTTTCCTGTATACGGGGACACATCTGACTGATTATTAGTGACGAACGTTGCCTTTAAGATATCTTAATTTGGTTTTAAAAGTAAGCGTGCGTGTTCATTTGAGTTGGCTGCACCTCGCGACATCTTGGTATGACGTAGATAGAGGCCCCGTGTGACGTTCCACGAGTAAAGCAAGTACTGTGGACGTCACGGAAGGTTTGCGGGGTGCACGTGCACAATACGACGACTGGCACCCGACGAGGCCTATTGTTCCGCACCCCTCTCGTTTTGTTATCGGGCTGCTCTCGAGGTAGTTTTCGTGAGGGGACACGCGCTTAACAGGTTTAACCCATACCGAGGCACCCACATACTTTCAATCTCTACCGCGCGCGGGGCCCCGATTTGAAAACCGCGCTTTCAACGTCACCACAGCTTGAGTGCACGTGGTCTCTGACGCTCCCCCGCATGGGGCGCTAGTTTCTTGTGGTTTTTAGGCGGGCGTTTTGAAGTGACGCTAAAATGGTCACAATTAACTACGCTAGAATTAGTTATACGATACGCTAGAGCATTTACGATTTAACTTAGGGATTACCAGACACAAAGCTACAAATTACAGTAAAAAAGTCACCAACAAAAATTTTGCTGTCAGGGGCCCTTTAAGTTCTTAACATTGCCGGGAACTTTCGTGTTGTTCGGTGATCATGAACACGTGTATGTTAATCTTGAGGAACACGTTGAGGAACAAAGGAGCGCAAAGACACGGCCTTTCTCGGACTCAGCGTAGGTGATTAGGTCGATGACGCTCTCAATCGATGATCGAGCACGTCGAAAACCTGCCATGGCGTATTGGTAGAACTTGAACTCCAATTACGACTCCTAGCGTCTGAGGATCCTCCTCTCCCACGCAACTAGCCAATGTGATCGGGCGGTATGGTGAGAACTCCAACGGTGACTTGCTGGGCTTTAACAGTGGTACCAGATGACTGGTTCTCCAACTTAAGAGGATCGTGTCCTCTTGCCAAGATTCTTTAAATAGCTCAAGCAAAGCGATTCTCGCGCACTCACCCAGATGACACAGGGCTCTGTAGCAAACTTCTTCAGATCCTCGTGCTGACATACGTTTGCACGAAGCGATGTGCTGCCTTAAGTCCCTGGATGGAGAATTGCAGGTCAACGCGGAGATCACGTGGTGGTGGACAACTGTTTAAAAGTGTTAAGCTTTTGGTACTATCAGTTGCCCGGTTAATCTGGCGCAGAATTCTTCTGCAACATTTGGTCGGTTTTGGTAGAGGGCTGAAGGCTTGAATGGCGACCTCTGAACGGGGCATGACCGCAGACCCTGTGCTGCGATAAAGTCTTACGCGGGTCGAGTGACTCGCAGAAAGCATTCCGGCATTGGAATTTGAGCTTATCCAACTGGTGCTGGATGTGTTTCTGCGTACGTGAACATTCTAAGGCAAAATTACCCGAAAGTGGAGTAACATAGCCCAATAGGCGCGCGCGATGAACGCATAGCATCCACGTAGAGATGTGTGCCGTGTGCAAACAAGTTAGGCTCCAAGAGGAGCAACCACGGGGAGGTGCAGGCCGGGCGCAGAAATATGTTCCGTGTGCAAACCGCTGTCAAGGGAACTAACCGTCATTCTCGCCGTTTCTCCCCGCTGTTGAGTCAGTCTTCCCAGCTGCATTCGCTGTGGCGTGCTGGGGGTTTGTGCCGCACCAGACAATTACTTCAACAATTCAGGAACTATGCCGCGGCGCCTTAGATATAAACGTACGCGAGGATAAGCGTCTGGTGCTGCTTTTACGTTTCGCCGCAACCATGAAGTATGGAGCTGGTCTCGACATTTCTCCAGCTTACTCACGGCACTGCGTTGCCACCGGCTGGGAATGACAGCCGAGAAGACGGTAAGCCCATCGGATCCACGATTTCAATATTACTCTAGGAAGAAATCGGCGCTGGATTCTTTCACAAGTAAGTGATCATTCCTTAATCTGCCGTACTTGTCACGTGCGCTAAACGTATCGCGATTGCCGGCAACGGGCTCGATCGTGATGTATGTCGCGTGCACAAAATGGACCACGAAGGCCGGCTTAGGAGTCAGCTCGCCTAAACTTCAGCTGCGCTTTGTGACAGCCTGGAAATTGGCCGCCATTGGGCCGTCGGCGACCCGGTCACTCGCTCACCGAGGGTTCGCCGCGGTGATGAACTGCGAGCTCGCGATACTGGGCACAGGCCTCACCGCTGCACCGCGACTCGCTCGAAACGCATTGCGGTGGCCGGCAACGAGCTCGATTGTATGTCGCGCGCTCGAAATACGCCACAGGTGCTGGCGGAGACTTTAGCTAGCCGACTTTAGCTGTCTTTCGCAATTCTGAAAATTGGCCGCCATTACCATCGGCTTCCCCGTCGCTCGTTCGTAAGCAGTTAGCCGCCACGAATTGCGGCTGCCGCGCGTTCGCTCGCTGTACTGCCGCTCGCTCGAGGTTCCCCGGTTCCCTGGAGGCAGCTGCGGCTGGCGGTCTTGCTCGAGTTGTATACGACACCGCTCGCATAAAATTCGGGGACATGTTTGTGGTACTCCAGCCAGCCCCGGCATATGGCTGCGGCGGCCGCACTTGAGCTGTTGCGCTATGTCGCCCGAAATGCGTCTTCGATGATGTTTGACATCACGGAGAAATTATTTGCATGTAACATTTTAGATGTATGTTTTTATTTCACCTTGCACGTATTTGCCATGAGGGCGTATCTTCATGCTCTCGATCACATGTGACTAACTATTTGCAATCTTTTTGTGCTTTGCAAAACGCATCCCGTTGTCCACAACGTGCCGACTGTTGTGTGCGCTGGCGTGTGCAATGCCAGTCACTCGTCGGAGCAGCTTCAAAAAGAGGACTCTACGAGATATGACAACGCGGTTGACACTCTATCGCACGTTTGACAGTGAATTAATCCACTGAATTAAAGCGGAAACTTCATATGCACAGAGAAAAATAAAACATTTTATTGCGTCTCTTTTGCCTGTCGTTGTCCCATTGACTGCGAAACAGTGAAGCACGCAAGACTAAATATTTTTTCACGTGTTCTTTCGAGCTCCATTCTTTGATCACCGTGGAGCAAAACACGCGAAAAAAGTATTTAGCCTTGCGCAGAGTAACCGTGGAAAATCATCCCTGGGAATTAACAGGTTATCTGAACTGGGGATGAAAATATCATCCGCAAGGAGTACTTGAGTGGACCTACTGTTTACCTGGCGAGGTGTTAGTGTGGGGACTAACAGGTCCCGGTATGGTGTATGTGTGAGGACTAAATGTTAGTCCATTCAGGTGATGTGTCAGGACTAACAGTTGCCCGGTATGGTGTAAATGTGAGGACTGAATGTTAGTTCATGGAGGTGATCTGTGGGGACTAACAGTTAGCCTGTAGGAGTAACTGCATGGGACTCACTGTTAGTCCCGATGCCGTTAAACCTTAAAGAGAATAAAAGTTGTCGCAGCCCCATTGGTCCCCAAAGAGATGAACCACACACCCTTTTTCCCTAGAGTGTAGCAGTCCGTAAATCGTCCACGGGCTTCGTGCGTCGGTGCCTCCTTTCAGCACGTCCTCGGACTGCTCGAAGTCGCTTCAAGTCGAGAAAGTATTAATGTAGTGCTAAACATGAGCGCGCTGAATAATAAGATAGTGCTCAATAGCCTGGCGAAAGAGAAAGAGTACACAGTTGGAAGGACATCATTGGAGTCTCGGCAGAAATATGCGTGCCTAGGTCAATTACTAACAGTTGAGCCTAATCACGAGAAAGATATTCACCGAAGAATAGGAATGGGCTGGAGCGCATACGGCAGGCACTCCCAAATAATGACAGGCAATCTGCCGCTCTCCTTTGCACGAATAGTTATAGTGCACAATCACTGCATACTGCCAGCCTTAACAAACATGGTGCTGAAACATGGAGGAGAATAACAAAGGAACTAGAAAGAAGCTAAGCACTTCGCAGCGTGCAGTGGAACGGAAAGTGGTAGGCGTGACATTGAGAGATCGGAGGACGCCAGGATGGGTCAGGTAGCGGATGTTCTAGTCGACATAAATTGACCGGCCACGCAGGACAGACACTACCACGGGATGGGAGTCGAGGAAGGCAGCGAGTCAGAGGAGATCAACGCAGGGATAGCATGGCTCGCCCAGGACAGTAGGGGAGATCGCTGGCAGTGGCTTGCAGTGGGCATGCTGACTGCACTCTAAGGCAAAAAGGTGTTAAAAGGGTGTGTGGTTCGTCCTTTTGGGGACTAATGGGGCTGCCACAACCATTAATCCCTTTAAGGACTAACGGCACCGGGTCTAACAGTTAGTCCTCACAATGGACTAACATTTAGTCCTCACATTTACACCTTACCGGGCAACTGTTAGTCCTCACAGATCACCTCAATGGACTAACATTTGGTCCCCACATTTACACCTTACCGGGCAACCGTCAGTCCTCGCAGTTGCACGTCGCCGGACCAACGGTCGGTCCACTCAAACGCTCCATTCGGATTAACTTTTTATCCCGGGGATGATTTTCTACAGTTACTCTCCGCAAGACTTAATACTTTTTTCGCGTGTTTCTTTCCGCGGTGAGCAACAAATGCCGCGGAAACAACACGCAAAAGAATATTTAGTCATGCGTGTGTCACTGCTTTCGCATTCAATGCGACAACGAAAGACAAAAGTAAGACAATGAAACGTTTTATTTTTTCTATACATATGAAGTTTCTGCTTTCTTTCATTGAATTCACTACAATATGTCCAATACAGGTTCAGCCGCGTTGTCATATCTCGTACAGTCCTTTCTGTGAAGCTGCTCCAACGGCAGCGATAGATGGCAGGCGTTGTATGCGCCAGGGCACACAGCATTGTGCTCGTTGTGGGCAACGGCTGCATCCTGCAAAGCACAAAAATATTGCAAATATTTAGTCACGTGACAGCGAGGGTGAAGACGCACGCACTGTGCAAATACGTGCAAGGTGAACTAAAACACGTCTAAAACATGGCACGCAAATAATTTCACCCCTGCGAAGCACAAAAATATTGCAAATATTCTGCGACACGTCACAGAAGGGATGAAGACGGACGTACATGGCAAATACATGCAAGGTGAAATCAGAATCAGAAATCGTTTTATTTAGTCATCGAATCAATTACAAAATTTGTGTGTACAGAAGGAGGTCCCATAGTCAGAGACTGAATCGGGACCTCCTACAGTAGTGAATACAGAAAAAATTAATTGATGCAGCAAACAGTGGTGCAGAAAACAGGTAATAAAATACATCGCAGGTAAAAAAGAAAAAAGGAGTTCTACTTAAGAAAATCATTAGCGGAAAGCAGCTACAAAAACTGAAATCAGACAACATAAAAATAGAGGTAATTCAACTCTCCTAAACAGTTTTCAGATAATTACCATGGTGAAAGATAGTAAAAAATAAAGTACGAGAAAGAAAGCTAAACAGACACATCTGATATCAGCAATGTAGGATGATGATGCGATGCTGCGTTAACATTAGGTTGTGAGAAGGCATGAAAGGGAGCGGGAGTAATAGAAGTGACCAAAACTATCCAGATTATGGAATGTACGAGAGGAAAGTTTTCATATCTTTTTTGAATATGCCGATTGATTCCGAGGTTTTTATTCCTGAAGGTATAGTATTCCAGAGACAGATTCCAGTGAAGTGGGCTGTTTGTTTGCCATAGTTAGTATTAACTATAGGTAAGATAAAATTGTGATTTTGTGCAAACCTTGTCAAATTTGTATTCTCTAGACTTGATGGAGGGATTATAAACAAAGGAAGCTGATTTTTCATTTGCTTGAAAACTAGTATTTCTAGATTATATTTGAAAGTGTTCTCGATTGTTAGGATGTTGTTGGCATGCAGGAGTGCTTTAGCATCACTGCGATAATGACTGTGGGTAAGTATTCTAATAGAGTGATTTTGCATATTTGAAGGGAGACGAGATGACTGCTGTAGGTATTACCCCAAGATGTGATACAGTAATTAATATGAGAATGAATAAAAGCGTAGTACAATGAAAGTAATGTGGGTTTGGAAAATATATCGCGGGATTTAATTAGAACACGTATGCCGTAAGCCATTTTTTTTCGCAGGTATGCAACATACGAATGAAATTTCAAATGACGGTCCAGTTTAATTCCCAAGAAGGTCGCCTCATCGTCTGCTTCAATTGCGAATTGATTTAGAAATATTGGCGGGATATAATTATGTTCACGTTGGTGAGAGTGGAAAACAACGAATTTCGTTTTAGTGGGATTTATTTGTAATTTATTATGGATACACCAAGCAGCCAAGCCTGAAAGGTCATGGTTTAGTTTCTGTGTCAGAGATTGGAGGCATTTATCAGTGTTAACAATTGTTGTGTCGTCTGCATACAGTAAGCATTCTGAACTGGTAAGGCAAGATGGCAAATCATTTATGTAAATACTGAAAAGAAGTGGGCCGAGAATAGAACCTTGCGGTACTCCTATTTTTGTTACTTTAGGTATAGATTTATTACCTAACAGACTGACATCTTGGCTTCTATTGAGTAAGTAGTTTTTTTTTAATAATAATAGTGCAGGACCAGTTACGCCTATTGCTTCAAGCTGCATAACAAGGATGTGGTAGTTGATAGTGTCGAATGCTTAAATAAAAACACACGTCTAAAATATGGCATGTAAATAATTTCACCGTGATGTCATACATCATCAAAGACGCATTTCAAGCCACACAGCGCAACAAACACTTCAAGTGCGGCAGCCGCAGCCATCACGCCGAGGCGCCGCCAACCACCGCGCCCCAACGAGCCGGCGAGGTTTTTGCGAGCGGCGTCAGCCCGTCGGCCGCCGCAGCAGCCAGCGAAACTCGAGCAGACCAGCGCGCGAACGCGAAGCCGACGCCCCGAACGGTGCCAGGCTGCTTGCGAGCGAGCGAAGGGAAGCCGACGATAATGGCGTCCAATTTCCACCAAATTCCTCGAGCGCGCACCAGTACAGCGAGCGAAAGTGGGGTCGACGCCACGGACGGCGGCCAAGTGCTTGCGAGCGAGCGTCGAGGAAGCCGAAGGTCATGGCGACCAATAATCCGAAGCGCAGCTAAAGTCGGCTAGCTGAAGCACCCGCCAACCCATGCCGGTGCATTTCAAGCGCGCGGCATACAATCGAGCTCGTTGCTACCGCACAGCGTTTCGGACGAGTCGCAAAACAGCGGCGAGGCCTCCTAATATTGCTACTATCGCGAGCTCGCAGCTCATCACCACGGCGAATCGAACATCCGGACAGGCGACGACAACGGCGGCCAATATCCAGGCGGTCACAAAGCACAGGCCAGACCACGCCCAAGCCGGCCCTCGCGGTACATTTCGTGCGCGCGATATACAACACGATCGAGTCCGTTACCGATAATCGCGATCAGTTTCGCGCACGCGATAGGTCCGGCAGTATAAAGAGCGATCACTTACTTGTGAAAGAATCCAGCGCCGATTTGGGCCCCGATTCAGATTGAAGTCATGGATCCGATAGGCCTACTGTCTTCTCGGCCGCCATTCCTAGCCGGTGGCGACGCAGTGCCGTGACTACGCCGGAGATATACAGCGCGGCATCGCGACGTGTCGAGAGCAGCTCCAGACTTCGTGGGTGTGGCGAAACGTAAAAGCAGCACGACACACTCATCCACGCATGCGTCTGTATCAAAGGCAGCGAGCCGTAGTCCCTAGATCGGCGAACTCCGAGCGCGACACAACCGGCAACACGCCAGCTCAAACACAAGTTGGAAGACTGACCCGAGCGAGGAGGACGACGGTTTACCCTTGACAACGGTTTGCACACGAAACGTATCCATGCACACGGCCTGCATCTCCCGCGCCGTTCATCCCTTTGGAGACTAACTGGTTTGCACACGGCACGCATCCCTCTCCGCTTGCTCCTACGACGGTCTAACCGTTCATCTGCGCGCCCATCGGGCTCCGTTACTACTCGTTCGGGGTAATTTTGCCTTAGAGTGTGTGCATGCAGGAGAGTGCTCAACTAATGCACTTACATTCTTTTGTTTTTGCTGTGTTCAGGTACGACAGTAGGACGACAACGGTGGTTGCTTTGTCCCGGCAAGCGTTCGGAGGAAGGGCCGCAGTCCTGACGAGCATCTTCGCAATACCATGGTCGCTCTTCAGTGCGTGCAATTGGATGACCGAGAGCAAATGTGCTCGTTTTTGTTTTAGTGTCCTTAATTGCTCTTGGTGAGACAACCTGTTCAACATCTAAGATAAACCAGGCACGGTGCCCTATCGACTGCACTGATGTATACATACATCATCATCATCATCAGCCTGTCTACGCCCACTGCAGGGCAAAGGCCTCTCCCATGTTCCGCCAATCAACCCGGTCCTGTGCTTTCTACTGCCACGTAATACCTGCAAACTTCTTAATCTCATCTACCCACCTAATTTTCTGTCTCCCCCCTCACGCGTTTGCCATCTCTTGGAATCCAGTCAGTTACCCTTAATGACCACCGGTTATCCTGCCGACGTGCTACGTGCCCGGCCCATATCCATTTCTTCTTCTTGAGTTCAACTATGATGTCATTAACCCCCGTTTGTTCCCTGACCCACTCTGCTCTGTATACATACACTGCAGCATAAATGAAAAGAGTGTGACGCCAAAACGCAACGCCATTGGTTCTTTGGTTGGAACGCAGTGCCGACACTCACGAAACAGAAATAACGTCGCTAGAGCTAGTCGTGCGAACCGATATCAAGAAATTCTGCCACTTACGCGTTGTGAATTTGTCCCCTGCATTCGGCGTTGCTGCCTGCAAATGTCGTGTTAGTTTCCTGTATTGAGTCGAATTTTTTCATTCGAGTGGTTTAGGAACACTGGGGCTGTTAGTCCCACACCATGGCGAACAAAGTCGTTTGTGTAACGCAAGCATCTATGCTGCCATCATTGTGCTAATGATGATAGCAGCTATAGGAGTGTCCATGTTACGCCCATCCTGCAAGCTGTGGTTACTAAGACTGGAATATGGCGCGAAAGGTCACAGCAAGACATATTGATAACTTGCACGTGACGTCAGCATACATGGCGGCTTTGATGAACGTGGCGGCGATCGACGGAACGTTTTCTGTGCGTGCACAACGTAAGAACCTGCATGCAACGTGACGTCACAAACTTGGCGTGTTGGTACTGGTGGTGTCAGTGCAAGCCATCGTCTGTTTTAACACAACAAGGATATTTGCCTTGTATTCTTGCAGTGTAACGATTGTTTTCAGAGGCGTTCATTCACAGGCTTGCAAGCCTGAAACACAGGTGAGATACTTCTGATTAGTGTATGCGCGTCTTGGTGCAGCATTGAAAGCTGAGCAACACAAGCAAAAAGGTGCGGGAAGGAAAACACATTTTCTCACCCGTTCCTGCGTGACAAGCTGAGTGCTCGCGCATCCACACTTTTTGTTACCGAGCTTACTGAGTAAGACAACGAATGTCACGGCAAAGGATGGCTTCCTTCCTGATCAGAATGAGGCAGATATGTTGCACGCTTTGGCTGGCGTTGCTAGAGTCTGCGCATTGTCGCATTTCGTGCAGGTTCTAGTAAAAACGAGCATATCTGGCTCTTAGACTTAAAGGGGTGGTGCCACCAAATTTTTGGCTTGCGCGTTCTTTGCTGTAAGCGTTTCATATAGCTCCAGGAAGCATGATACACGCACCAAGATTGATGCATTCTCACTAAATAATTTAATATCGCCGTTTTATGTGGACAACTTTTGGTTTCGGTTTCTCGGCGCCGATGTTGGGCAGTGACGTAGCAGTGCCGGGGGCTTGGTCACGTGATCACACAAGGCTGTGCCGCACTTAGCCAGGAAGCAATCGAAACACGGCGAGTGATGCTTCGTACGCTGCAGAGGCGGTGGAGGTCACGCACGTCACTACAGCAGATCTGGTGTGACTTCACTACAACTTTCGTTGCCCTCTTATAGAGCTACGTCAGTGTTCACTCTAGCTATGGGTCTCGATCGGGAGAACGGGCATTTGAATTAAAATATATTCTAAACGTTTTCTGTGTGCGACTATTCGTGTGGAGTGTCTTTGCATACACAGGAAACCCACAACAGGCTTGTTATAGCCTCGAAATTTGATGGCACAACCCCTTTAGCATACCCTGCATACGAAAAATATTGCCATATACTATCGGCGCGCAACACTGAGGCTCAAAATGTGTCCCCTGTCATGTTAGGAATAGTACGAAAATTATACACTTGGTTGAGAGCGGCCTAACAAGTACTGGGATCATAGTGTCACCTGATGTTTCGTCGAGGTTTTTCTGTATCATCATCATAATGTTGATCTTGTACGTGGTGCTGTGATAGAGCCGTCGACGTCTGTAAATCAATGTTGAGTCATGATATAACAACCCCAAAATATTATTTTTTGCATTGACCGTTACTACAGCGTGAATGATAAAGCCGTAGTGAATGTAAAAATAATAAATATTGTGTTTACGGTTGACTCTGCACTGTTAGTATATTTATCGGCTTGAAGAGCACCTGCTATCACATTCAGAGGACATGACCAACTTTTCACCGAAACTGCGAAAAATAAGTGGGGGATTCATCATTTGACATGGTTGGCATAAATATCGAAGCAGGATGTCTGCCAATCTCCTGGAGCTGGCGTCAGAGGCGGGGCTCAGCAGAATTTCGTTTCAGCGGTACATCGGGTAAGTACACAAGTTTACTGAAGAGAAAAAGCGCCGACGTGGAACCTCTCCAAGGGATCGAGAAGAGCTCCCCTGGCTGTCACTGCGTATACGAGCCAAAGAACATTTCTTCGTTAGACACAACCAAATGAATCCAGCAGCTGCAGTGTAGTAATTGTTACGTAAATTACAGTTCGCTATAAATTAAGCTAGAAAACGGAAAGTGTTGCCGTAATCAATAACGGAACGACCGCACCGGCCCGTTCAAATATCTTTTTGGCGCACTGGGAGCATTTTTTGGAAATACAATTTTCGGTTCCGTGCACTTTGAATATGCCGACATATAACGAAAAATCTGGCCAATTGCACGCTGTGACAAGCGTCAGACAGAGAAGCTGTCGCTGCTTTCGTCAGGAATCACATCCTCTCGTTGTTCTTCGTGTTTAGCCATCCCGCGCGGCGACATCTTCATTCACGGCGGACAGTGCAGCCCCGCCCGCTCGCGTATCACTATGAACAGCGATGCAAGAACTCTGGTCACGTGATTTGCTACGATGATGACGGCAAAGAGTAGCCTTAGATAGAACCAGACAAAACAAAAATATCGAGCGGACATGCATGTTCGATCTCTCGTGGAATCACCCATGTCAGAAAATGGAAAATTATGCGTGACGCCAGAAGCACTAACCATTCCGCTGTTCGCCTCTTGAACAGCAGCTTTCTATTAAAATACGCCCCAATTGTTATAAACATTTAGATGTTCATACATCATGTATTCTAAACTAGACCGAAAGCATATTAACAATGCGAACTGTATGCTTAGATAATTACTTTCTGCCCCTCCTTCCTGAATTAACTAATATTTTACAAATCCTTAATACGACCTAACCTTGAATACACTGCTTTGGTGCGGGATCCTATGCATGTAAAGCTAATAACTATCCTAAGAAATTCTTCAGAATAATTGTTTAATTCCTTCGAACTTCGATCGCACATAACAGCCACGAAAGCCTTTCCACACCGCCTTTTGACAGCGCGTCGAAATCCCTACCATTTTATTTCATCACGACAAGTTTTTTTTTATCAATAGATGGCTTGCACGTGACGTCCTGGACGCAGCTTCTGTATGTACTGGTACTCCACGATAGTGGTTTTGATGACAAACAAATTGCGTCAGTGTGAAAACGACGTAGCTCTAGAGTGATGTTTTGCTGTGGAATCGCAAACGTCGCGTCTCCACACGTTCCAACATGGGGGTTTCCGCGAGTACCGTCTATACATATCCTATCGCATTTATCATTGGTTCTCCGTTCGTCGAGCTGCTTCTGGCGTCCACGCCGAAGCTGCCGATGTCTGCGACGTCCTGAGATGGACGTTTCGGCCGCCGCCACCGGTAGAGTCGACGCTGAGTGATTTCCGGGGAGCGCCGGCAACAACGCTGCATATGGTTGGGCCTTGAGTTGCCAAGGAGATATCGGCGGCGTCACGCGTACGATGCAAATCCTCTTCTAGCACTTCACCTCCCTTTGACGAGTATGGTCGTCCTGAGATTTTGTACCAAAATCACCAATGACGACTATACTCATCATCAACAAAAACTGGTCCCACATGGAACGAATGGAGACTATATAGACTCGTCATAGTTATGTTTCTTGACGCTAGATTGCCACATTTGTCCATGCTGTGCCATATGTGTCTGCGCTTTGATATCATATTGCCATGCTGTGAAGCTATCTTCGAGCTATTTTTCTTACGCAATTAGGGAAATAAAGGAACCCCATTGAATTGAAATAATGGTGCCGTTTTAGTGAAGAAAAAAGCTCTACAAATTGAGCGAAAAGAAATTTCAGGTAAATTTGGCACTTCTTTTCACGGTAGGGAAAGCGTTAGCTCTCTGCACCACGGCACACCCAGAAGAGCAGCTGGGGACGTAAGCAGCCGAACCAACGCTGTTGCAGAAGTAGGAGCAGCGGACGTCCTCTCCACAGCTACAGTGAACTAGAAGAGGGGTCTCACTGCGTGGCAGCGGCAACGGGGGAGGTGAAGTCACTGATGTTACCCGTACTCACAGATGCTTCATTGACCTCGACGGTTGCTACAACTGGCGCGCAGCAGTGCTAGAAGAGAGACGTGACGCAAAGTAACGAATGGTGCTTATACTGCTGCACACCGCGTGTCGCGACCGTCGAGATCAATGTAGCGTCTGTGACCAACGTTTGCGGCCAAGGTACAGCGAACTAGAAGAGCTGTAGGGGGCTCACTGCGCGGCAGCGGCAACGGGGGAGGTGAAGCTACTGATGTTACTCGTAGTCACTGATGCTTCATTGACCTCGACGGTCGCTACACCTGGCGCGCATAAGTGCTGGAAGCAACGCGAAGCAACGAATTGTGCTTACACTGCTGCGCACCACGTGACACGACCGTCGAGATCAATGTAGCCTCTGTGACCAACGTTTACGGCAATGTACAGTGAAGTAGAAGAGGGGCAGTGGGCTTACTGCGCGGCGTGGGCAACGGGGGAGGTGAAGCCACTGATGTTACTCGTAGTCACTGATGCTTCACTGACCTCGACGGTCGCTACGCCTGGCGCGCAGAAGTGCTAGAAGCGACGCGAAGCAACGAATTGTGCTTACACTGCTGCGCACCACGTGACACGACCGTCGAGATCAATGTAGCGTCTGGGACCCACATCTACGGCCAAGATAAAATGAACTAGAAGAGAGGTAGTGGGCTCATTGCGCGGCAGCGGCAACGGGGAGTTGAAGCCACTGATGTTACCCGTAGTCACAGATGCTTCATTGACCTCGACGGTCGCTACATCTGGCGCGCAGCAGTGCTAGAAGGGAGATGCGACGCGAAGTAACGAATGGTGCTTACACTGCTGCGCACCGCGTGTCACGACCATCGAGTTCAATGTAGCGTCTGGGACCCACACCTACGGCCAAGATAAAATGAACTAGAAGAGAGGTAGTGGGCTCATTGCGCGGCAGCGGCAACGGGGAGTTGAAGCCACTGATGTTACCCGTAGTCACAGATGCTTCATTGACCTCGACGGTCGCTACATCTGGCGCGCAGCAGTGCTAGAAGGGAGATGCGACGCGAAGTAACGAATGGTGCTTACACTGCTGCGCACCGCGTGTCACGACCGGCGATATCAATGTAGCGTCTGTGATCAACGTTTACGGCCAAGGTACAGTGACCCAAAAAGGGGCAGTGGGCGCACTTCGCCGCAGCGGCAACGGAGGAGGTGAAGCCACTGATGTTTCCCGTAGTCACAGACGCTACATTGACCTCGACGGTCGCTACACCTGGCGCGCAGCATCGCTAGAAGCGAGGCGGGACGCGAAGGTGCTCGTACTGCTGCGCACCGCGTGTCACGACCGTCGAGGTCAATGTAGCGTCTGTGACCAACGTTCGCACCAAAGTAGCCATGCGCGGCGGCGCGTGTTCGACGCCAGTCAGCCCACTACCCCTCTTCTAGTTCACCGTACCACCCAGGGGCGTAGCCAGAAATTTTTTTCGGGGGGGGGTTCAACCATACTTTATGTATGTTCGTGCGTGCGTTTGTATGTGTGCGTGCCTATATACGCAAGCAAAATTGAAAAATTTCGGGGAGGGAATTTGAACCCCCCCCCCAACCCCCCCCCTTGGCTACGCCCCTGGTACCACCGCACACCCTATGAAGGAAGAGCCAGGAGAGCCGGAGTAGGGGTTATGATACTTGGAACGCGCTGCTCAAGCACCCAGATAGACGCACAAAAAGAACATAGGTATGTACACAAGTGTAAATACGTGTGTTCTTTTACTGAGGGGCGGTTAGAACCTTGCTAGGTTTTCCCTTCCGTCGTGCGCAGCTTCGCCGAGCTGAGGGAGAGCGGATGCACGGTGGAGTGGGGCAAGTGGAGAGGAAAAAGCCGGCGGGCGGAACCTAGCGGGGGAGAAGGAGCGGCGTGGTGTGACGTCACGGCTCTCCGATAAAACACTCGCGCCCGCACGCTCGCTTCGGGGTTCGTATTTCTCACGGGGGAGAAGCAAGTGTAGTGGCGTTTGCTTAGCCCGCTTTCCCGCAGTGGCAAAAAAAATAGTGACATGACTGCCGTCGCGCGGGCCGCCGCCAGGTAACAGACGATTGTGAAAGCGAAACTTCTCTGCCGATCAAGCAAAAACGTTGCGCGATACTCGCCTCAAGCGTGCCTGGGTGCCCTCGAGCCTCATTAAGGCCCACATTGTGCTGCTCCAAGAAAGTTCAATCTTTGCACTTCGTGTTTAATTCGCTGAATGTAACGGTGCAACTCGACAGGATAATCGCCACGGGCAGCTTGTTTTTTTTTCTGCAGAAAAGGTAAGTTCAAGGTACGCCGTATAATCGAACAGTGACATCTGAATTGGTCTCCCTACTCAGGCAGATGATACGCCTCCGAATTATGCTTTGCCCGTGTGTCGTTACGTTCGCACGAATGTCGCGGCACTCAAGCCAAGCTGCAGCAGCACGGGTCGGTCAACGTATCGAAGAGAACTTTGACCACAGATAAAATTACCGCGCACAAAATGTAAAGACGATCCAAACAAGTAAAACTGCTTCGCAAATCGCCTTACTGTGTCAAACAGCACTGGTTCAGGTACGTCTCTAAAGTGTCCCTAAAGAGAAAGACGATTTTTCTCATATTAGTAAATTACTCTTTCACAATTCGAAAATCACCGCGCTTGCCGCGAGAGGACGCTTGTCAAGCGAGAAAATGAGCAAAAAGAAAATACCGGTGCCACCTTTTAGTTTCCGCACCAACCGCCATGACGTCACAAATTTTGACGGCGTCTACCAAGGCCTACGTAGTTCCTAATCGGTAAAAATGAAGTGTCTGAGGGGGTCATAGACATGAAGTACCATGTTCCATAAAATTTCGTTGAGTCAATGCCTTGAAAATACGAAAAATGCAGTTTGAAATCCGTGACGTAACGCGCAGAGATTTCTGCGTGAAATTTCAACATAAACATTACCTCGATTTTCTCCTTTCTTAATAGACCTAATATGACGAAATTGACGACAATAGAGTTCTCATTTTACAATTTAACAATCTAAGCCGATTTACTGTTTCACTTAAGTGTCCCTTGAATTCTTGACGCTGGAAGCTTCGGTGAGCCCACGGGGCCACTGCTTTCCCATAGTTAATTGTGACCGTTGTACACGGGTCACCACCGCCTCTCGCATTAAGAGCCGTCGGCGCTGTCATTCTCGTGTTGAAATTCTAGCCTTCCAGCACTGAGGAACGCAACAGCACACTGCTGAAGGAGAGCAGCGAAGCGGTGGTGTCAAGCATTTTCGAAGTAGCTGCTTCGAAAACAAACGTTTTCGACGTCATGCTCAATGAACTAACACGCTACCATGAAGACTAACGCTCACTGTAGGCCTCCAACACTTTGCACATCTGTGAAATGAAACGACGTACATAAAAATGCGGATTCGCAGCTCCTGCTGCGCGGTGATGCAGACGACGCGTGACCAAGGAATCCCAGAGCCCTTGCGAAAGCACTTGCTGCGGTGCAGCTCGGATGCCTGTCCTTCCTCCATGGCACACCCAGAAGAGCAACGTAAGCAGGCTCTCGTGTGAACGCCGGAGGAAGTGCACCTCCTGTGATGTAGGTGAAGCGAACAGCCAGCGGCGCAACGGGTGCAAGGACCGGTAAAGAGGACGCCAGATGCCCGTGAGCGTACTTTAAGTGATGACATACAGCCCATTTGAGATACGTGCTTGGTGGTCCACTCGTGCCCCTCATAAGTGAACAAGTAACCACTTATTTGCCTGTGGCTTGAAGAACAAGTGGGGAAAAACTTACTTCTATGTTTTTGCTTATGCACAATGACATTACTTATTTTCCAATAATATAAACCGTAGTCATAATAGCGCTTCTGTTCAGTTTGGCTACAAATTTAGCGATAAAATAACCCTAATGGCTGCTTTTTATTTGATTTCTGGCTTTTCAAATCTGCCCAACGGCAACCCTGGGCGTAGTCACGGCTCCCAAAATATTCATCTCAACAATGTCTGTTGTGAAATGTCCTGCCGCAAAAAGCCGTCGGCAACCGGGCCTCACGTGAACGTGGAAGGGCATTCCTGCTGACGGAATCCACGAATTGTGCCGATGGTCCGTCGGAGAGCGGCACAGGGTTACTCCGACAGAACCGTTGGCGGCGCATGCAGCGAAATAAGGTTACGTGGCGACTGCATTCCTTAGGTAAAAAGGTTACACTACTGAGGCACCGGGCCACAAAGACCGGCTTAGAAGCAGTGCCGCTTTTGAGAGTCAGTTTGATTTCCTATCCTTTTGACGGGACAAAATTCTTTTATGCCCCGAACACCGGCAGGCTGAATACGTCGAGTGACGAAGCTGCCCGCCACAAACGGCGCCATTAATAACGTTGAATAAAACCGACTGGAGGGTATCGTCAGGTGTTAACGGAAAGAATCACCAAGGCGCAGAAGAAAGACACAGCGCTAGTAACAACGGAAGGTTTATTGCACATGGTCGCACAAATGTACGAGAAAGAAAGGGAGTCAATGGCACCCTCACTGACGTACGTTTTGAAGAAAATCAAGTTTTGGTGTCGAGTTATAGAATTTCGTACGGCGAGCTCGAAAATTACGTGGAAAATTTGTATAAACTGGCGTGAATAACTGTATTTTGGCAAAAACGCGGAACACGTGCTTCGGGCGGCACCCCGAATCTCTCCGCCACCTACGAGTGGTTGAAGCTTCGTGACGTCATCGGGGGTGCCACCAAGGCTACGAACTGCGCAGAGCAGCAGGCGATAGCGTGCAGCCAGTATCTTTTTTTGTTTTTTTTTTCGTTTGAAGTAAGCGCATTTTTATAAATACGGTAATCTGTGGCTGTCTCACTCAGCTCGTTGTATACAACCGTACTCGTTCGAGCCAGTAGCGCGCCCATGATACGAGCGATGACCGGAGGTGCTGCCATCGCCGATGACATGGCACAGGAAAGCGCGCACCAGCGGGCAACCTTCACCCGTGATAAGCACAAGGCGAAATTATTTGAATTCGTGACTAATTGTCAATTTAATTTTATCGCACAGGCAGTGATGACGGTCGAGCCCGATCAGGATCACTGCTTTATTTGCATCAGGCGATGCTGCATGGACAATTTGTATAGCGATTTTGTTTGATGCGAAGGCATTAGACCGTGACGGAACGTCTAGGAATCGATTATACGCTGTAGTCAAAATGAGTGATTTCTGTGTCGTGTAGAAGCCGCAATTCTTGAGCTTGATCGAAAAATACGATCGGAGTCAGGCTAGACTGAAATTGCCCATGTGACATTGGTGTGGTATAACCACTTTCTTGGTCGATCAAGCCCGGCTCTGATCAATATTTTCGATCATGATCGAGAACTGTGGCTGCTACACAGGTGCAACACGGTTTCTAGCGGGTTGACCTCGTTCGACATGACGGTGCAGTCAAGAGCCTTGACCGACTGGATCTTTGGCCAAGCAAAAGTAGAATAGAAAGTAGCCATCTCACGTAGCACACAACCCGTAACGCGCTCGATAGTGATGCAAAATGAGCGTGGCATTCAGACGCAGCGATAAACAGCGCGCTAACAAATAAATGCAACCTATTAATCAGTCCCATTCCTCAAGTTTGGTGGCGCAACGGGCTAACCGAACGTCAAGTCCTTGAAAAATATAAAGTAGCGCCAACTGCGTCCCTTCGCCTCTGCCTCCTTTCCTACTAGCTGCAGCGGCGCCTCTAGGCTGTCCACCAAAAACTACGGATTTTTGCCGCTGTCGTGAAAACAGCTTCTTGCTGCTGTTGTACCTGTTTTTACATGAACTGCACAGAAGGTAGACGTACCGAAGCACGCCCAACTACCGGAGAAACCGGCTGAAGCGCGGTTGACCACGCACCGTGTGCCGATCAAGTAAACAACCCAGGAGCCATCCAGAAGCGGACAGACAAGATGGCGCTTGCAAGATCTTCTAAAAAGCTAGTGCATCACGCTTGAAAACTAACAATTTTTTAGCGCCGCTGAATTTGCAGTGGCGCTTCTATCAGGAGCGAGCAGTTTCGTGTACTCACTGATTACGTATCGTACATTTTTACACTGCCGGACACCACGAAAAACGCCACGTGCTACGTGATGCCTGCTGGCAAAAAAATAAAAAAATGTGTTTCACATTGCCGTCATGGCTACGAGTGGCGCTGGCTAACACTCTCAGGTTTTCATGCACATAAGTACCCGAAAAAGTGGATTAGAGGACGACCGCTGCCGTAGCTCAATTGGTACAGCATCGGGCGCGTTATCCGAAGGCTGCAGCCTGCCAATGGCAAGTTGTCTTTTCGTCCTCTTTACTTTCTTCACATTTATAACTTAATTACTACAATACAGTTAAAACAGTACAAGTAACGCCCCTATACCATCCTCGGCTTCATTATCTGTTGGTTTTCATTAGGTCTGTATCAAAGAAAAGAGCCCTTAAAATTCCCTTCTTTCTTTCACTGGTGCACCAGACCTTCCCTTTACAAACAACGTGCAGCAGGGGCAATGGAATAACCTCGGGAAACCCTTGGAAGGGACCATTATATAACACAGATACAACGCAACTCTACCTGACTTAGACGGCCGCTGGAAAAAATACCGCGAGGCACATGAGAACAGACTCCGCAAACCCGCCACAGCGCAAGAGTGGAAAGAATACATCACTGAAACCCATGCTAAATATACAAGGACATACCAAGCCACAGTGGACAGACCGGCAGTGGACCACCACCTAGCACACCTCTGGGAGGCCCGACAGGGCCTTGTTAAGCGGTGGAAACGCCAAAGGCTTAACCGTTAACTGAAGCAGCGAATCGCCCAGCTAACTGATGAAGCCAACACCTACGCTGCAGAGCTCACACAAAACAATTGGCGAACTTTCTACGTAAAAGAACTTATTGTTGGGCTAGTTGGTCACTTGTCATATTGAAGAATTCGGCGCAACTTGGCATTCACTCGCAAAACACACTCACATTCACACACGCTTCCACTCAAGAACACAACCCACACACACCGCTGTGTGTGGGGTGTGTTCTTGAGTGGAAGCGTGTGTGAATGTGAGTGTGTTTTGCGAGTGAATGCCAAGTTGCGCCGAATTCTTCAATGTGAGAACTTTCTGCCACTCATTAAAAGGCACCTATAGGAACTAAAAAAAAAAACGTGGGCCATCTTGCGTGCAATGATAGATCCTGCTAGAACGAGAACCGAAATGGCAAATACATTAACGAAACTAGCCGGTGAATATAACGGGAGTGCCGACCAACTTCTCGAGGAGCTTCCAAAAATCTATATCGGCAGTGCCAGATCCTCGACGGCGGGAAGTGTAGCTGGGCGACAATACATGGGCTCCCCGAATCCCAACCTAGACGCTCCAATCACGGTGGAGGAGTCTATTCAGCCGCTCAGAACTTCCGAAGAAACACTGCCCCGGGACCTGATGGTGTCACCAACGCTATGATCAGGAATCTAGACAAAGGGACATTACAAGATCTCACTGACTACATTAACAGCCAAATTTGGACACCAGGAGGCCTACCCGCCCCGTGGAAAAAGCCCAATTTTGTCCTCATACCCAAACCAGGCAAACCCAAAACACTCAATAATCTTCGTTCTATTTCATTGACATCGTGTCTGGGGAAGCTATTCGAAAAGTTCATACTGCAGCGACTTGAAATACATGTTGAAAAACAGCAGTTCGTGCCCAATATGATGTTCGGCTTCCGCAGAGCGGTCTCGACACAGGACATTTTTCTGATACTCAAGGAGGAAGTATTGAACACACCCTCAGGCAGTCTGGATAAAAAAATCTTGGCATTATATGTGCACAGAGCATTTGACACTATCTCTCACGAAATGATACTGGAAGCATGGGAAGATAATGGATGTGGACAACGCATTTACCACTATGTTCAAACTTTTCTGCGCAACCACACCGCAACGCTCGCCATGGGTCCAATAGAATCCAAGCCCTTAAGTATGCCCAATCAAGGCACGCCGCAAGGCTCTGTATTGTCTCCCTTTCTTTTCAATGTCAGGCTGAGCAGGTTGGCCATAACGCTCACTCATGAACCCCGCCTTGGCTTTGCAATGTATATAGATGATATCACCCTTTGGACCACACAGGGGTCCTACGGGGAATGCCAGGACACTCTGCAAACTGCCCCGAGTGTAGTGAAAGACTACCTGGAAAAAGCCGGGATGAGGTGCGCACCGGCAAAGTCAGCCTACATTCATATTGTAACGAACAATTCAGGTAGTCTAGTGAAAACTATTTGTTGAGGGCTAACTTCTGAAAAACAAGAAGCGTTCTCCCTCTTGATCGAGGGGCTCCTCACTTCTTCCTCTCTTTCCGGGTCACAATGTCACGCGATCCGATCGCGTGCGGCGAAGGCACCGTTGTCCGCTGGGAGGGCGCGCGTAGTTTAAAGATTGTTCGGTTTCATGACTTGCGTAAATATCCATCTTTGCGCAGCGCACAAAATTGACAAGGCACACAAGAGAAGAGGACGGGACAAGCGCTGATCTAAGAACTGAAAGGTTTTATTTGAAAAAAAAAACAAATATATATACAGAAACACACGTGCCACGCAAGATTACACCCGATCAATGAAACAGATTTCTTCCGATAATGAGACTGATGGCTGACTAATTCAATCACTGTCGCAGTTTGCCATGTGGTACGCTTCTGAAATCTCACGTGTGCGTTGATTATGACGGCGAGTGATGATGGATATTTTGCTCAAACGAAGGCATGCAACCGCAATCCCGGTAGTGGCTGGCGAGGTGAGACGAAACGCTCCCTTCAAAGAATTCACATGCTCGCGCAGCCGAACATTAATACATCTGGCAGTCTGTCCGATGTAGACAGACCCGCAGGTACAAGAATCCTATATACCACCTCCGCAGAACACGCGGTGTACTTCTTAACATGCCTGATTGAGCAGGCATTATCACCTGCTCTTTCAACCCCCTTAGCGCGTCTTTCAATCTTGCCACACAGGCTGCCCAATTTGTTGCCACCCGAAAAAACAACGTCAACCCCGTACTGCCCCGCAAGTTTCTTTAATCTATGCGAAAAGAATGTACATACGGAATCACAGCAAACCGTTTTCGGTCGCATTGTAAAGTTGCTATCTGGTTGTCAGATTGCGCATTAGATTTAATTCTCTTTAGCAAACGCTCAGAGCCAGTTGCCAGAAAGGAAGTGGGGAAACCGGCCGCATTCCGTATGTACATTCCATAATGACATCCTCGCGCTACTGACACCCTCAAAGGGGACCCTTGGGGACCCCCTTCTTCCCTCACGTGACCACACTGCAACAAGTTATGATCACGTCATAGCCGCCATGCTCTTTTTTTGCCGCGTTTGCTCCAGCAGCCTAGGGGGCGATCGGAGATCTCTGTTCGTTCGCGTTCGTTCTGCGGTGCCTACGTCACAAAAATGAGAGGAGGCGCAGCTCTCCCGCCTAGAACCGCCGAGAGGAAGAGAACAGCCAATCGTGAAGCGGACTGCTTTCCGGAAGTAGACGCGCATCCTGTGACGTCGGCACAGGGACCGTGAAGCGTTTCTCGCCTTTTAATAAATATAATTACTTTACAGAAAATTATTGTTTTTGCTTCTCAAGCTCAAACACTCTTTCAAACAGCAACAGCTTTGAGTGATGATATTTAATAATGTTAGTTTTTTTTGACGTCGTCGCTAGATGGTGTCGCGCACGCGAAAAAAAAAAGAGAAAAGTAGCGGCTGACGCAGTTTCAAAATGTCGTCCGATCGCAACGTCTGCGTTGGTTCTCGGGTGTCGGATCGTCAAAAGGAGCTTCTGCTGGCTTTTGTGAAAGAGCACCCACCGATCGCGACGCTGTCGTGCCCGCTGGAGCCGTCGTTCACGAGGGAGGACCGGGACGACATGTGGCAGGAGCTAGTAGCGCTTTTGAACGAAGAAGTCCCTGCGCGTAACACCAGGGCCCAGTGGCAGGCCCGATGGAGGAATGAGCGCTACTATTCGCAGCAGGGTCTTGCCAAACTCCGAGGGCAGCAGAGGTGAGTGCGAGAACAATTGTATTGTGGTCGGTCATCTTACACGTCCCGCTTGTGCTTTACAGCGGCACCCGAGGCGGCCAGATTTCGGATTACCGCGGCCGCGTCGTGCTTGACAGGGACGAGTGTGCGAGGCCCATAGTTCGGGTGGTCTGAATCGGTAAGCACTGGCTTAGAATATCATTGTTACTGGTATGCTGCGAACAAGTGGGCTCGTTTGCTTCGAGCCATTACGCGCTGTTAGTTTTACTTTTTCAAACAATATCGAGTGGATCACCCGGCCGCCGCGTTAGCTGAGGTGCTAACACGTTGCGCCGCCCAGAACAGAATGCGAAACAGCCACATTTGCGGTGATGACGAAAGAACAGCCGCGAACTATATTTCGAAGCTCATTAGAGCACCCTACGTGTTCCAACCCATTTCTCAGACCCTCGAGTCGAGTGAGGTGCGTAGCCAGCAGGCTTGCCTCCCTCCATCCCTCTCTCCGAAGTCTGTGTGTCATAGCATGCCGCTGTTGAAACATTCTAAAAAAACATTGCTATTGTCCACTTCCACTCCATACTTCTTATTGCACTCAGAGTGTCAATCAAGAAACTTCTTACTATAACAGGTGAGCCCTGCTCCAGCTGCTACTGGTGTGGCTGAAGAGGATGTGGCCCAGGATCTTCCCCGTGCCCCAACTCGTAAGTTTCGCTGATGTTTTTGATTAACTGTAGATGGTGTTACATGCTCACAGGTGATGCTCATGCGTGCAGGCATATGTTTGTGAAGAGATGACATCTGTGGGCATAAAGACAAAAGGCTGCACAAAAAAAATTTGGCAAACGGTTGCAGGAGCTAGTTGTATGCATAACTGTCAGATGGAATAAACAGGTGTCCTGCCTTGCAGTTATGGTGAAATGTAGCAAAAAGGTAGCATTGCAAAAATGTTCAACATCTTGAAATGTTCACTATTTTGTCAATTGCTTCAAAAGTGAAACTGAAAATGTGCTATTGCTAAATATACTGTTCAAAAAGCAAGCTCGTTATATAACTTTTTCACATAGCCATCATACACAAATGCACATGTTTGCACCTGTGTTACACCTGCTTGCTGTATGTTTTGCATACTGCAGCAGCTAGGGTTTCGGAAGGAGATTGTGTCGGTCATCGCGTAAAGCCGGGCAAACGATTGTGTAGCCCTGAAAAGGGCTGTTTGGTTGCTTCTCATGCAGAGGTGGTTAGAGGCGTGAGATGCGTTTGATGAGATGAGCGAAAATGAATTCCGGCACCGCTTTGGTCTGTCCAAACGAAGTGCGTTGGTTGTGCGGTGAACCAAGCACCATTCATGGATGCCGTTGGGTCAGTGGATTTTCAACAGAGAGGAAATTGTTGCACACACTGAAACTCTTCACGAACAGAAGCTTCCAGCGAAGAGTCGGTAGCAGGAAATTTATAAATGATAATGGCAACACATTTCTTGGTTTCCAGCTCATGCTGCAGCTGCGAGATGGGGGCAACCGGCAGGCCGAGGCGCTGGAGTTACTAGCCGCAAACACCAGGCGGCAGGGCCAGGCATCATTGGAAAGCTGCGCCAGGCTCAACTTCTCGGTGACGTGGTCCACGAATTGCAAGGCGTTGGTACCCTCGCCCGGGCCCTCATTGCAGCGGAAGGCACCTGCACAGTGATTTGTAAAGACTAGTTGTACATATATGTAGATTTATTTTTGTTCACATCACGAGCTATGATACGCTGGCTTGCTTCAATGGTGCCCTGCAATTTTTTCTCAGTTAATTTTCTTTTTCTGCATATCAGAAGCACTGATGTGCTGTTTCATTGTACATAATAAAGTGTAGCTCAATGGTAAATTGTGTCCTGCGATGTCATTTCTTTTTAATCTCATCGTGCGAGGTGATGCATTCAGCAGTTTTGTAGTACAAGTGCATAGCACAGTGTGGTTTCATTTATAAATCATGTTTTGCCATGTCATTTTTTAAAATCTCATTATACAAAGTCATGCATTCAGCAATTTTGTAGTATATGCACATAGTGCACTGTAGTGTATCTTTGTTTATAGTGTATACGTGTAGAATATTGTGGCACACTGTACGTTTTCTATCGATTTTTACACATCCTAGAAAAAAAGAAAAACGTTTGTGAACGGTCTAGGTTGCACAACAATTTTGAAATATTGCAAGACCAAAAAATAGTTGACGAATACGTGTTCTGTTGCTTAGAAGTGTTTAGGCAATAGGATTGGGTACAAACAGAAATCAATAATAGAGGAAGACATATCAGCAACCAACAACTTGCATTTTTTTAGCGAGTTCGATTAATACCGGTTCGACTGTGCCTTGTTTTCATGTAATACAATGACTTTCGTGCTGCGAGACGCGTGTGTTGCTGCAGAGGAGCAGCAGGCACTTTGTAATAACTCCATTTGTATATTATAAAAGGAAGCTACTTTTATATTCTTTTCCTTGGCATTAAATTTAAGGGATATTTATTTATTTTGCTTTTTATGTGCATTGCTCGTGATACTCGTAATAAAATTTCAATTCTGACACCACCCATGTTGTTCACTTCATTTACAGGCACCATTCTTGTTGCACTAAAGCTACCGCATGTTGCTGTCCTGATTCAAACAGCCTTTTCAGGTTACCACTTTGGCTGTGAATGGCACCATGTGCCATTCACAGTTGAGCTATCACTTGTGCTTAGTGTGAAGCGCCATATTTTACAACCTGGTCGAAGCATTTCATCAGCATAGCGTTGTGTGACAAGGGGACATAGGTCGGCAAACTCACTCATGAGTCGACTCACTCAGATTCAGATCGAGCTGTGGGTCCAAGTGAGTAATACATTGGTGAGTTCGAGTCCGGGTGAAAACATTTTAGTGAGCCTGAGTCCGAGTGAATCCGCTTGAGGAAAATTTTGGTGAGTCTGAGTTCGAGTGAGCCCCAAGAGCAAAATATATTTCACGAGTGAGTCAAGGTGAGCTTCACATTTTTTGCCAACCTATTCAAGGGGGTTATTCATTGATAGGAGAACGCTGTTTCGTTGATATGTGTAGCAAACATTTGAAGTGTAAAAAAAAAACACAGTGACAAACATAATGAACAAAGACAAACACGCACCACACAATGCTGCCGAGGTCGTTGCAGGCGGCGGCGTACTCTGCGCAGGTGCTCAAGCATGCAGGCCCTGTGGTTCTCGAAACAGGTTCACTACATGGTTGCGCTGCTGCTGGCTCCCGTTGTGGTAGTGGTAGCTCAGCTGCTGCTGGCAGCAGCTCCGCATCGTCGGTGTCGTCATCGTCCCCTTCGAGAACAGGCTCATGTACCGCCAACGCAATGTCGTGCAGAGCTGCACAAGCAGCAATGATGCTTGAGCAGCTGTGCACAAGCTTACAGCGATGCACCACTCCACAGCATTGCGCATGGCGGTGTGGGCCTTGTTGTAGTGGTTATCAGGGGTGCCACGAGCTGGTCGTCCGGGCAATGGTGTCAGGAACCACGGTTCTAATGTATAGCTGGAGTCTCCTGCACGAGGTCGGCATGACAGCTGTAGTGATAACGTCTTGAATATGGCAAGCACTGACAGCACTTACCAAGCAAGCCGAAGTTTTGCTTCCAGGTGCTGACGGAGAGGGCTCCCCCGCCATACCCACGAGTCATGACATGACCCCAGGAAACGGACTGACATCCAGAGGTCGGCATCACATGTCTGCAGAATTCAATTCAGTCAAAATTGTACCCATAAATGACCTTGGGTACAATGTTGGGTGTTATGTTAATGTAACTACATCTGTCTTCACTGTTACTGACTGTTGAAACATAGCTATGGACAAATCGTCGACAGGGTAGGACTTGTACCATAAGTTCTAACACGAGGACAATGCAGTGTCAAAGGGTAGTCTGCATGTTTACTGCTTGGAACAACCCATCTTCCAGCCACCAAAGCCTTTTAACCAAATTACTGCTGTATGTTTAAGGCAATGTATGACAAAATATCTACAACGCGAAAAACTTCGACTGAAAAAAGGGTTATGAAACAATGCGTATTTAATGTATGTACATGCTCGGGCGCGTTCCGAGGGATCGAAGTAAAGTTTATTCATCCATCTATGTAATGATCCATGTAACGTCCATCACGACAATGAACAATAAGGGCATACTACGGCACATTCTGGGAGCGCTAATCTCAACAAATACAAATCGAGAATCAAGCTTCGGGTACACATGGCGAACGAGCAACGGTAATATTATGCACTGTGCAGGCCGCTGAACCAAAGTGTACTCCGCGTCACATGATTTCATCGCTTATCCTAAGCGAAGTGCCCTGAAACGATCCAATTCCCGTTCTGGATAGATCGAAAATACCGCTCCCACTATACTCAGTTGCAACAGCCTCAGTAAAGCGGAAAGTTTAAGCAATATAAATGAAACAATTAGCTACGCATATAATGCATGAATAATACTCACGATCATGATGTTGAATGCGTAGAGTCCCTTCCCCGACATGTAATGCGTCGTGTCCGCGGAGCTCAGGCCATGGGGCTTCTGGATTGCGATGAGCGTACCATCCACGCACCCGACCACAACGGGAATCCGCCCGAGCCGCGCGAACGCCGCCTTTGTTCGCTCTTCGCGTCTGTGGTCTCCGGAAAAGGCCACGGCGTGTTCCTGACGGACGACTGAGACAGGCCGATGAATTCCTCGCTGCCGACAGCTGGCTGGAAGCATCCGCTGGCAAAAAATCTCAGCGCAGACAACACCTTCCGCTCTGTTGAAATCCCACTGACTCGTTGGCACCCGATGACGGGGTCGAGTTCATCGCACAACCAACGTACCGTACGTTTCGAGAAACGAAAGCGACGCCGGAATTCACACTCTCTCATCTCTTCAAACGCATTTCGCACCTCCTACCATTCTGCATCTGCTTCGAGAAACGCCAACGTAGCAAGGAAGCACCGTTACAAGCGCCATTTTCTCAATATCAGCTGTTGCGGCAGCCGCAACCGCCGCATCACTCGGAATACATGCCGTGCGACGCCATTGTTCGCTCGAGAGAACGCGAGCGAACGGGCTCGCTCTCCGTTCACTTTTAGCAGACGACATGCTCGTTATGACGCGGCATGACGTCACCAAAAAAGAAAACATCAAGGAAAAAAAAGAAATGGCCACGCCCCTTAGAGTGGCGTGAGTTGTCCGGCCTCAGCCAATCGCGTGCGATCATCAGAACGAACGCGAACGAACGGCGCAGAACAGAGATCTCCGATCGCCCCCCTACTTCTCGGCGGCTGCTTGCGAACCGTGCGGAAGTGCGTCACAGTTCTGTGTGCTGACGTGATCGAGCGCTGCACCCGCTAGGTGGTGATATTGCACCCGAAGGCTTGTCGTTTTTGAAACCGAAACTGACACTGGTCGGTAAAGAGGAGCCTGTAATTAATTATCTGCCACGCATTCCAGCAAACGATGTGCCGTGTTATGACTAACAGGCCCCCAGCAAGACAGTGTAGCAAAAAAACGCGAGGCCAAATTTTTGTGTCAGTGCCCCTTTAAGCTAACATGCACCCTGGGGATTTATCCCTAGATCTAGGGGTTTTCTACCTCTCTAACGGATTTGGCGGCTTTATATTGAGTCTAGGGATGTTTGTAAGGCTCTGGAAATGTTGCATTTCACGGCCTAAGGAGAGGCGTTACTGAGTAAAGTCTTTTAAATGAGAAGCATTTCTTAGCGAACCCAAGGCACTTTGAGCGTTTCTATCTACGTATCTATCTATCTAGCCGCCTACGTCTGGGTGCTCTCGTGATCGCTGTCGTGTTCTCGAGGAGCACGAAAGAAAGCGACTCTCCACACGGCTTGCTGGTAACAAAAAGCGTTTATTTCAGAGGCGCCCGGACGCGCCTGCTCTCGGGGTGTAAACCGATCCGCGCACCGGGAGGGCGCGCTGGGCTGTCCGTCGTTTACACTACGCGGCGCGTGCGTGCTACAGTAGGCGAGGCGCCATGCCACATCTCCCTCTCTTAAGTGACTACACCGTAACGTTCAGGCACAAAGACTCTGCGGCCGGAACGGGTGGTGGTTGCTGGAACCCTCGATGTCTCTGCTGCAGCATCGTTGACTGGCTTGGGCAGTGAATTATTGCTGTCGGTTCGCAGCGGGTCACCTCGCTGGGACGAAGCTCCATTGTAGAGGGCAGCTAGCGGTCCTGCGACTGTCGACGGCTCGAAATCTTCGTCGTCAGTGTCGGAGAATAATGAGGAGGGAAGTGGTTGCGCTTTCTTCTGTGAGGCCGGCAATGGGACGAGCATCTTTCTGTTGCGACGCACGTGTCCGCGCTCTGTTTGGACCCAGTAGGAGCGGGGAGCGTCTGCTTGTTGAGTTATCTCCCCCTCGCATTTGAGGTCTCGCACCCAGACACGGGTGTTTGGAGAGAGAGCTGGTAGGTCCTTAGCCGCATGACGACGGTTGAAGTTTCGCCTCTGGCGTTGTTCTGCTTCGAGGTCCCTTTTCGTCACTTGTTTGTTGTCGACGTTTCCGGGAACGAGGAGAGCAGGAAATGCAGGAACTCGAGAGCGTAGCTGGCGTCCCATGAGCAATTTAGCCGGGCTGAAGCCTGTCGGCCCCGGCGTGTCTCTGTAGGCCAGTAGGGCGAGGTACGGATCGTCTGCTTTCTCGAGCAGATGTTTCACTGAACGGCACGTTCCGCTTCCCCGTTGGCCTGCGGATGAACAGGGCTGCTCGTGGTGTGGTTGAAGCCGTATGCTTTAGCGAATTCTGCGAATGCCGAGCTCGAGAACTGCGGGCCGTTGTCGGATACCACTGTCACAGGGATGCCATGACGAGCGAAAATGCTTTTGAGGTGGTTAATGACGGTGTCTGCGGAGGTGGAAGCAAGGAGTGCAATCTCGGGGTACCGTGAGCGATAGTCCACACATATCAGGTAGTTCTTTCCAAGAAGTTGGAATAAGTCGATCCCCACCATCTGCCACGGAAGCTCTGGTGTAACTGTCGGCAGAAGCGGCTCGGCTCTTTGCGGTCGGTTTATAGCACAAGTTTCACAGTTAGAAACCATTCGCTGGAGTTCCGATGAGATTCCTGGCCACCACACAGACTGCTTTGCCCTTTCTCTGCAGCGTCCGATGCCTTGGTGCCCCTCATGTAGGCGAGTGAGAATTTCGCTTCTCAGAGAATGAGGAATCACCAGGCGCGTTCCGTACAGCAGGTAGCCATCGTTTTCAGACAGACTTGTTCGGTACTGCCAAAACGGAGAGAGGGGGGCTGGGACGCTGCGTTTTTCCGGCCATCCGTTGAGGCAAAAGCACAGAAGACGCTGGCAGACCTCGTCTTGTTTTTGAGCTTTCTTCACTGGATCGAAGGCGGAAGTTTGCAGACCCATGAGTGCGCCCTCTACGCGTTCTGTGGCACACAGAAACTTGACTAATCCCAAGCTTTCGATGGCAGGTAATCCAAGGAGTGGATGCTTCAGCTGCTGCACAACGTAGACGACTTGGTTCGACCTTCGCGACCTCCACGTGATCGTTGCGTCAAATTTCCCGACGATCCGAAGTGCCCTGCCGCTCGGTCCTGAGAGGGTTTCGCTTGCTGGCTGGAGATGTTCAGGAATTCCAGCAAACGTAGCCGGGACAACAGAAACTTGAGCACCGGTGTCGATCTTTGCGATCAGTGGATAGCCGTTCAGGTCGACTTCGACAAGCCTTGAGTCGTGCTGAGCGTCGGCTGGTTGGTTTACGGCCCCAAGAAACATCGCTGAGGTTCCTTGCTCGAGCGTTGAGATGTCTCTTGACGGAACTTTTCTGCAAACACGAGCGAAATGTCCCCTTGTGTTGCACTTTGAGCACTTCTAGGTCTTTGCTCGGCACAGAGAACGAGAATGAGGCGCTCCACCGCAGTAGTCGCACGATTGAATATTTGATTTCGTGGCGTTGTTATGCGGTCGCGGCAGGTTCTTGCCTTTGCTGCGGCGATTGTGGGAGACGGCGTCGAGACCGGTGTACTCTGACTTGAAAGAGGACGGTTCCCCGGAGGCCTGAAGGAGCTGCTGCTGCTGCTTGTGCACGGACTCCTTTTGGCGTGCCTTAGCGAGCGCCATGGCGAGTGCGAGGTTAGCGTCCATCTGTAGGGCTTCGCAGAGCTTCTTGTCGCGGAGTCCCAGTACGAAGCGGTCGCGGATGAGGCGATCTCGCAAGTCACCGTAGTCGCACCTGTCTGCCATGTTGTATAGGGCGGTGACGTATTGGTCGACGGTCTCGGAGGGCTCTTGTTCCCGCCGATTGAAGCACGCTGACTCGTACACGACGTTTCTTGCTTGGACGAAGTGCGAGTCAAACTTCGCCTTGACAAGGTCAAAGTTTTTGCTGTCTTCCGTGGAGAGCGAGAACGTGTTGAAAATTTGTCTCGCTTGGCGACCCATTACGTAGAGCAGAGTTCGCACCTGCATTTCACGCTCTTGGTGGACGAGACCCGATGCAAAGCGGTAGTCGTCGAACTCGAGGATCCATGCAGGCCACTCGGAGGCTTGATCAAACGTAAATGGCTGAGGAGGCTTTAAAGAGAAGCCTGTCGCGGCGTTCGTAGCTGCCGTAGCCGAGTCCGTCATCGTGGGAGACCGTTGAGGACGACGAGAGCAGAGGCTAGAAGAGACGGCAGAAGGATCCCACTTCTGACACCATGTCGTGTTCTCGAGGAGCACGAAAGAAAGCGACTCTCCACACGGCTTGCTGGTAACAAAAAGCCTTTATTTCAGAGGCGCCCGGACGCGCCTGCTCTCGGGGTGTAAACCGATCCGCGCACCGGGAGGGCGCGCTGGGCTGTCCGTCGTTTACACTACGCGGCGCGTGCGTGTTACAGTAGGCGAGGCGCCATGCCACAATCGCCTCCTTAACTTGGTATAGACTAAAATTGGCATGGGAAGGTAAGAGTTTTTGACGAAGATGACTGTCTGGTCATGACATGAATAACGTGAAAATCCTATCGTGTACGTCGCCAAACCCTTTCCTCCAGACACGCGTGGCACATACCCGTTCACCACGGGCCGCGGTGTACGGGTATGTGCCACAGGTGATTGACAGATTATTACCCAGGAACGGCGAGAACAAACATTGGTAATTTAATTGCGAGAATGTTAAGAAAAAACCGCATCGGCAGCGTTCACCCGACGAATGCAAAGAATAAAATTTAGGATCCCAGCAGGAATCGAACCCAAGCATTCTGCGTGGCAGTCAGGTATTCTTCCACAGAGCCGCGGCCAGGCGTATGAACTGCTTTAGAAAAACACCCTATGCAGGCGTAATGTCGGTTCAACGTCAATTGTGGTTGTGGTGCTGGTTATCTAATTTTATAACAAAGCAATAAACGCAACACAGCATGTACTCGTACGACACAAGCGTCACGTCAGGTTAACGTCTGTTGTTCAGTATTGGCTCCGTTTTATAGTAGTCTAACAAACATTACATTTGTATTACTCTGGTTCAGCAAGCTGCATTCAAGCATTAAACAACCCCGGAGGAATGCGCCAAGGAAAGTTACGTGTGATATGCACATCATCGCACCGTAAAATGCACTTAGTTTCGATAATATTGACGTATGTACTCTAACGTCAGTGCTGACGTTACGTCAGACCATAAGTTACCCTTAAAACGCCAGTTTTGTCGGCGTACCTGGTAAGCCCACGATGTGCACACAACTACTACACTTACAAATCACGTCGATCCATCTCGTAACACTCGCCTCAAAGTAAAAAAACTACTCGCTGACTGCTTCGCATGAAACCGACTCCCACAAGGCGTGGGGTCTCCCGAATTTTTTCAACTGCAAAACTTATAAAAAACGATAATTTACCCCTTTTGCTGTTTTTCATTTAAGATAGCTTTGGGGTTCTTCTGGGCCGAGTGAAGGCAATCGCAGTTCCGCAACGTGTGATTATCACACGCTGAATATTGGGGGGAAATTAAACTTTCTTGTCGTAAGTGTTCAGCATGTAGGCGCGTATCCTCTGAGCGACCTGAGCGATTGCTGCTTTATGAAAAAAAAAACATGGTTGATCCCTCCGTCATAGGAATCGGAATAACACGAAAGTAAAGCGTGCCCTGACAGTAGTAACTGAATGTTTACTGTACATTGATATAAGAGAGTTGGCACAATGTATATTGATGTCTGGCAAGCAATGGCACCGTTTAACGTGTATGTACCCACTTTGATGATTGGTGGCACATCTCGATCCCGACGACTAACGTCCATGTTAAATGATTAAACGAACCCTTGTGGTAGCTGTAGTAGTCAACGGTGAAAGCGTAGTCAAAGAACCAGGTGTGATAGCCAGAAGAGCGTCGCATATTGGACGCAGAACTTGGTCGTCATCCCGCGGCATGTTAAAATGTGATTGAACACCACGGCCGGACTAGAGGGAAACGCAAAGCGCGTCGTGCCGCCCCGGTAGCCCGGCCGCGACTTTTCTCTGGGCGACCGCGTGAGCGGGGAACGCGATGTTACAGCCAGGTGACGCAGGCGCGCGTCGCAGCGCTATTAGATGCGAAGCAGCTCTTTGACTAGCCTGTGTAACGCTGTCCCTCCGTCCGCACAAACGCGAGGCAACGCGCTTCCCTCGGCGCAGGTGTTGGAGCGGTGCCAAGTAGGTCACGCCGCTGCTGGGCGTTGACGTCATGCTCCCCTCGCACGCTTCCCTCGCAGGTGCGCGCGTACGTCACTCTCTCCCTCATCCGCCGGAGCGCCCGCAGCTGCCGGCTCCAACGCCCGCTCGCCTCCCTTGTCTGCGCTTGAAACAAACGTTTACACCAGTAAACGCTACACCGAGTTTCGCTTCAAACGAATCTTCCAGCGCTCACCGCAGCACCCGCGTTAGCACCGTTCAACCCATGACGCCACCCGTGCGCAACGCTGCTGCTTCGCATCCCATCAGGGTTCCCTTCGGAGAGATGGTCAAAGTTTTTTTTGGTTTGGATTAGCCTGATGCTATGAGAGGCCGATGCTTTTACCACGCTTGGGCCAATGTCGCCACCTCACGGTGTGTTAAGGCATTGACAAAATTGAACTTCTATTGAAAACGCGCCGAATGGAACGGATGTGTAACGCGTTGCAGGTGCTAACCTCAGAGGCCATAGTAATGACGAATTATACTTTACTTACCGCTCCCAGAGGGCAACATCACCCCGCTGACCGGGAGAGTGGTAGATATAAAAGGCGCGTTTGTAAAGACTCTCGAGTCTGTGACCGTGGCGCAGTGGATAGCGTGTCCGGCATCTGTTGTTGCGGACCGAGCGGTCGTGGGTTCGATGTATGTTGACGGAACTTTTTTCTTTGCCATCTGATCGTGTAGCTTTTTTCGACGTCATTTCCGTGACAGAAATACGTCATTCAAATCTTGGTGGACCCCGGCATAAAACACTTTCGTGTTAAAAGAGAAATTTTGTCTTGTAGTGCACATGAAAACGTGCCAAGTTCACGCTTGCCGAGTGCCTTCACCGTGCGGAGTCTCCATGTGTAAGAACTTCTGCAGAGGAGACTGAAAAAAAGAGAGCGAAAGTAAGACTGACAGTTGGGCGAGTTGGTGCGGAGTCATTATTATGACGAGAAGAGACGAAATGACTGTACGTAGGTTTTCAGTCTTTACGTCATGCGTATTCATAAGTACAGAAATACTGACAGAAATATTTGGCCATATGGGAAATTGATCGAATGTACACATGATGGCTATCAGCCAGTAAAGAAAAAAGGGCCCTGTATAATATACTGCAAATCATGCAACGCTGATTGCAAAAATGTAAAATAAGAAATTGACCGCCACCTCGCAAGCTGCGAGTACAAGAAAGGGGCTAAGGACTTCCAAATGACCAGAACGATCACGTCTATGCCTTCAATGAGTGGTCAACGTGAACTGGACAAATTTGTCTGTCTCCGGCACCATCTGCAATCCCTTATGTGCAATTGCTCCACAGAAAACAAAAACATGGCTGACACCTCTGTCATAGGAATCGGCATAACACGAAAGTGAAACGTGTCTTCACAGTCGTAGTTGAGCGTTTGTTGTGCATTGTTTCGCCCAGTGCGCGAAGGGATGAATGCTACAGCAACAAAGTGTAATGTCGCGCGAAGAACGGCAAGCAACTGGAAACTTGCAATGCGCTGCTCAAGCAGAAAAGGCGCACGGAACGAACATACACAGGATGAGCGCGAACCAACTGTCACAGTTGTAACTTATTTCTGTGTGATCAGCGCGCTCCTTTCGCAAAAGCGGCCACTGCGGTGAGCGAAGTGACCTTCGTGCTCTCAACGCAAACTTGCAGTGAGAGCGCAAGGCATACACACCATCGCCATCGTACACACCAGCCCGCGCTCGAGCGACCACGCCCTGTAGAGGCGCGCGCTCATCCGCCTGGGGCGACGACCTTTAAAGCGTGCTATTCGAGCCCTTCGCGCCATCTCGCTAGTCATAACAAAAACAGGCTGCAGTGCCACCGATCTCTGAGTACCACCATCGGTAAATGGTGTATATAAATAGCTCGCCGTTAGCATGGCAAAGAACGTGTCTGTGGCCGAATCGTTTCGCGCCCCGTGCTGCGGAGAGTGAGGTGGTAAGCTTTCTTTTTGAAGTGAAGTGCTTTATTTTTCTTCACACAAATACACTTATACAATTATCTGGATCGATAACCAAGGAAGGCTAGTTTCCGGTCCCGTGTTTAAAAATCAAACAGACAGGTCAGTAAGAGAGCTTACAGAACGGCATTATATACTATTTCATGATTAAAACAAACCATATAATAATCCTCATAAACACAATTTTTCATAAAGTACACCTAGTTTATCAATGTAGGTTCGTTAGATATCCTGGTTTTCAATAAAAAAGTATTTCCTACATTGCTTAAAGTGGCGTGCGGTTTTAACCTCTAGGGTTAGGGTGTTCCAGATTTTTGTTAAATTGAAATCAATCACTCTTTCGGCATATACATTATAACACTTCGGTAAATTCAGATTGCTTTTAGGGCGTGTCTCGTACTACGTGTCGGAAAAGAAAAGACTTCTCGAGAAATACGAAAGTTGGTACACAAAATGTTAACTGAAATTCATATTTTGTGATTGCACAGAGCCTTTACCGATAACACATGCTGAGTTTGGTGACGGAACTTTTTCTTCTGGTTTTTTCCTTTACCAACTCTTAGTCTTGATAATTTACAACGCCATATCCGCGACGGAAATACGTCAGTAGAGCGGTGGTGGACTCCGGCATACAACACTTTCGTGTTAAAAAGCAGAAAAAGGCCTTCACTGGCTGTTCATGTGAAGCTTTTCGCTCCTAATAAGATTCGTATGAATTGGGCCGCACAGCGAGTTATCTTTATGCCTTGTCAAAGGTGAATTAACCTGAATGACAATATTAAAAAGTCAATCTAGGGATTTTTGTTGCATTCTAGGGCATGTTCGGGGGTCAGTCTAGGGATAAAACGTTGACATAAGTTGCGATCACTGCATACACCGCTGCTGACACATTACATACAGGTAGCCTGGTTCACTCAGAAAGCCAGCGCCCACCGCACACTCAAAATGTACAGTGGCTGTCAATTTGTTGTTGACAAATGCACTTCCCTTTCAATTAACACTTTTGTAGCGTTAGCTACACTTGCCTAGCCAGAGCAGGTTTCGCGGGGGTCATCATGAGCCGTGCTGCGCATGCTCGCGCGACTCGCCGCTGCTGCTCTGCGCATTCGATGGGGGCTGACGTCGTAGCCATGGCGCGCGCAGCTATTAGATGCGAAGTATCTTAAGGCGGAGCTCAATCCGGTGGTTACCACCCTTACTGCGCATGCGCACACCCTCTCCACAACCTCCTCTCCACTCCCCCTCACCATTCCCCCTGTCATCTACACTCTCCCATTTCCCCTCTTCACTCACCCTCTCCCCCTCCCTCTCCCCTCCCCTCTCCCGTTACCCTCTCCACTTCCCCTCTCCGCTCCCCCTTTCCACTCTTCCTCTGAAACGCGGGCTGCACATGCCGAAATTCTCTCCTGCGCAACGCCGCGATGAGCTCGAGCGCATGCGCGTCCCCTCCCCTTCTCTCTCCTCTCCTACGCTGCCCCCTCTCGCCCGCCTGTCGACCGCGTTCCCCGCTCGCCCTGTGAGAATTAACGGCCACGCTAGATGGAAGATACGACGCGCGTAGCGTCGCTCTTCGCGTGCCACGACGCGAGCGCGGTAGCATGCCCAACGAACGCCAACGGAACGCGATCGTGCAAGTGCTCCGGCTTCGCAATTACTCATGGTCCCCTTTAGCGGGAGATGGTGTATTCGCCTTCGCTGTGCAGTCGCCGTCTGACAGTGCGCTGATGCCGCTTGATAGCGCCTCTGACTGGCGTTTGCAGGTGGGTAACGCCATGGAGAAGGAGAGCGCAAATGCTGCTCAACGGCGCAGAAGAGCCGAGAAGCTTATGTCATCGGATCCCGAAGTAGTTGCCTGGCAATTAGCGCTTCAGCGTAAGAAGAATGAACGGAGGAACGCTAAACGTGCTGCGGAAATCTGGAAAGCTCAGAATAATCAGCTGAACCTTTGCTAACGCTACGTATATCCTGGCATAGCCGAGCTAAGCCACTGCAAATTTTTTAATATTGTGTACGACCAAAAATACATTGAGCTGACAAGACTGTGAGGGCATCACTTTATGCGGCGAACTGCCGTAACCCACTCTTGCCGCTGTTGTGCCAGAGCACCTGACCGAACGTGGAAGCAGGGATCAACCCCTGCATGCTTTGTCTGCAATCCCGGGAAAACTGCGTCTTCGCCCAGCTGGCCCCGATATCTGAAACCAGTCGTCATGCCTTCACGCTGCTTAACGACTGAGAGCAGCATTCCTGGGGGTGATGGAAGGGACAGACAAAGGCGCTTCCACCAACTGCAACTGAGACTTCTAGCAGCGCACCGCAACTGGGAGAACTGGAATAGGAGCCAACACCTGCGTGCGGCTTCTGGCAGCGCGTCGCAATTGAAACTTCTAGCAGCGCGCCGCAATTTAGAGAACTTGAATAGGAGCCAACACCTGCGTGCGGCTTCTGGCAGCGCGTCGCAATTTAGAGAACTTGAATAGGAGCCAACACCTGCGTGCGGCTTCTGGCAGCTCGTCGCAATTGATACTCCTGGCAGCGCGCCGCAATTTGGAGAACTTGGATAGGAGCCCAACACCTGCGACCGGCGGACAGTCAGCAGGACAATGGACGGCTAGACGATTTAAGGCCGTGCCGGTCCGTGGAACGGGAGAGAGGGAGATCGGAGAAGGAGAACGACTCGAACGGAGTCGAACCAGCCGACGTGGTCGGGCTGGCAGTCAGGTTGCCTGGTAGCAAAAATATGTAAATAGTGTACATAAAATCTTTTCCTTCTTCACCTTGCCATTACTGACTACTCCGAACACGATAGCCATGGGCCGCGCAACCTCATTCCTAACAGTGGTGGCAGCGGTGGGATGCAACGACCTCGGATCCTACGCTGGGCACCCGAGGGGCCCTACTCCAGTCGTAACACCGCCTTTGCTCTTCGGACTGCATGCTTGCATGGGAAATGGTGGAACCTGACGGGTGGTTTTCGGCGCTTCGTTATTTTAAAACTTTTATGAAAGTTCACAATGCAGCAGGACTGCGTGCCTGCTTTCCTGGATGACAAAGGAGTGGCAGCCATAGCGAGAAAAACCCGAGATAGAAGCATCGAGAAGCAGATTTTCCGCGCTCGCGATCGAAAACCAAGCAGGCGCGATCGCTCCGAGCGACCGGTCGTCCGGTCTTGGCCGCCATTGCCGTCGTCCGCCCGGTCACTCGCTCACCGAGGGTTCGGTGCGATGATGAGCTGCGAGCTCGCGATATTGGGCACAGGCCTCGCCGCTGCACTGCGACTCGTTCAAAACGCGTTGCGGTGGCCGGCAACGAGCTCGATTGTATATCGCGCGCTCGAAATACGCCGCAAGTGCTTGGGGGGGGGGGGAGGCTAGCCGACTTTAGCTGTGTTTCGTAACTCTCGAAATTGTGCGCCATTACTACCGTGTACTCTACCATTACGGTCAACTTCCCCGTCGCTCGTTACGCAAGCAGTTCGCCGCCGTTCGTGGCGGTGGCCCCGCTTTCGCTCGCTGTACTTCCGCTCGCACGATGTTCGCCAGTTCGCTGACTGCAGCAGCGGCTGGCGGGCTTGCTCGAGCTGTACGACACCGCTCGCAGAAAATTCGCCATGTTGTTGGCGGCGCTTCGGCGTCATGGCTGCGGCGGCCGCACTTGAGCTGTTGCGCTATGTTGCTCGAAATGCGTCTTCGTTGATGTAAGACATCCCGGTAAAATTACTTGCATGCGACATTTTAAACGTATGTTTTTATTTCACGTATTATGCGACATTTTAGGCGTATTTTTTGATTTGCCATGAGGGTGTACTTTCATGCTCTCAATCACGTATGAGTAACTGTTCGCAATCATTTTGTGCTTTGGAAGACGCAGCCCGTTGTCCACAACGTGCCGACTGTTGTGTGCGATGGCGTGTGCGATGCCAGTCATCTACTAGTGTCGTTGAAGCAGCTTCAGAAAGAGGACTCTACGAGATGTGAACATGCGGTTGGCCCTGTACTGTGCATTTGACAGTGAATCCACTCAAAGAAAGCAGAAAAATAAAACACTTCATTGTCTCACTTCTGTCTTTCTTTGTCGCATAGACTGGGAAAGCAGTGAAGCACGCAAGACAATTTTTTTTTTCGTGTGTTCCTTTTTGCGCCATTTGTTGGTCACCGCGGAGCAAAACAAGCGAAAAAAGTGTTTAGCCTTGCGAAGAGTAGCAGTAGAAACTAATCCCTGGAAATTAACAGGTCGTCTGAACTACTCCTATGAAAATGGTCATGTCCTGTAAGCGTACTGTATGGTTCCCCGAGGCAGCATGAGGACGCAACCTGTATGTCTCCCAGATGTCGCGATTTGGCCGCTGCCTTTCTGTCGCCTCAAAGTGTCCGTCCTGTATGTGTCCCATCTGTGACCGTCCTGTATGTCTCCCAACTGTCGCGATTTGGCCGCTGCTTTTATCTCTCCTGAAAGTGTCCATCCTGTATGTGTCCTGTAAGTGTCCTATAAGTAGCCACCTTTTATGCAGACTAAAAATTAGACCATTGCGTTGCCTGCATGACGGCTGCCATAATTGGGATGTACATGGACATGCATATGAAACTCTGCAAAATTACTCATTTATTACCATTTGCAATGTACAGTTTAGAGCATTGTATAAAAGTATTCAAACAAGCAATGTACGTCTGTTGGCGGCTAAAGAAAAATAAGATTAGCAGATCAGCCTTAACCACATAAAGCCCGAACACACCATAACATTGTAAAAGCTTTAGCTTGTTTAGCATCTTTTTTTTGGTAATAGAGAGTAAATTCATTTCCGTAAAAAAAAAAAAAAGTTTTAGGTAATAAACTCATCACGACAGGAATTTATGACCAAGAGGCACTTTACAAGGCATTGTGAACACCATAGCTGCTTAGATAAGATTTGCACACCTAAATCAGCCATATGATGTACCATATCAAAAATGTATCAAAGTGCCTTGTTGGGCTTTACGGGTCAATTACAAATTTATGCAGCATTCCAGACTGAAAGAAGGAACATCATAACTTCACAACAAACTCAGAATAAATACACATTAAAATCGTTAAATACTGCAATAAATTAGGAGTGTGTCAAAACATCAGTGCACTACCCAGAGCTGCTCACAATAAATGCATGCTAAAATAAATAAATATTGCAATAAATTAGGAATGTGACAAACGATACATCAGTGCACTATCAAAGATGCCTGGTTGGCACCAAACTGCCATACTTAGCATGCATCATTTGAAACAAAAGACAATAGCCGGCACACTTCACGCAACCCTTGACTGCTCAACCGAATGTCGCGGGATGAAACCCCAGTCGTCACCGTTCATACCCCAATGCCTGGACTTAAGTTTCAATATTTCAGAATATTTTCAGTAAGTTATCACTGAGAAATTTGAATGACTAAGAATCACTGTAAAATATCACGCATGGTTAGTTATTAACAAAATTAAGTGTGATTACGTATCACAGTAGGAATCACATGATTGCACTTACGAAATTTCCGGAAGACAATGAAACAAGCAAGGTTACAAAAGCATATTACAATAAAATGTGCAGTTAATATTAAATTGAAAATAAAGTAGTGAATTAATGTGTCTTATCACTCAAAATGACGAAGAATGCAGAACCCAGTTGGACTGCAGTGCCCGCTCCGATGCTCTCAGTGCAGTTCCCCTTCTAGAGGAAGCTGACGTCATGCACAGCTGCTGTAGATCAGCAGGCAACAAAGCCAGCATCGATGAAAGGCTTGTTCCGATCTCCTTCACGCTCACTTTATACAGGGAGCAAGTGTAGGCTGCAATGGAAAGAACATAACAGTTCAGTGACACATGTACAGTGAAACCTCAGTGATACGATCACGGCTCATACGATTTTCGGGGTGATACGAATTTTTCTTTGGTCCCGGCCAAGGCCCATTGGCCTGCAGTGTAATGGAGTGCGGTTGTTGCGAACCGATTTTCATCCCGCCACGTTTGATACGAACGTACGCTACCGCCCCTGTACGAAGAGGTGCTGCCCACGCTGTCGCGGAAGACGCGCCAAGCACGTGCGGGCGCAGAAACGCAAGCGCGGGCATGCGCGCCGCGCCGCGAATTCGTAAGAATCATGGTGTAAGAAAAATAGTTTTCTTACACAGTGAATAGAATAAACCTTCAGTGACGCGTCGTAGCCTCCGAGATTGTGTGCGAGAATCTTGGAGGCCCTAATGCGCCTCCGTCTGCCTTCGCATTTAGATTACAAGCCATGTCCTCCATACAAGCGATGTCCTCGTGCATCATACACCCTATGAAAGGTGGACGAGGACCGAAAGAAGACAAGGACGGTCTTGGCGAAGGAGCTGGGCCTCACAACGTCAACATGCACGACTGTTGGAGACGCCTGTTGGGGGCGCGGCCGTAAATCTCTCGAAAATCATCCCCAGCACCACCGCGATAAGAATACAATAACGTAGGACCAGCGGTTGTGACATTTCCTGGCCATCACCTATCGTGTCAAAGCGCTCCTTAAGTCACAATCGATGCAGTATTTCTGTGTCATGCGGAAAAGCATACTAAGATTTGGAAGGGGCCACAAGCCTTCGCGGGTCACAACTAGTGACGCAGAACTATCGGTAAATTGACTATCGATATTATCGATAGTTTTTTTTTATTGAAACTATCGATAGTCTAAACAAACTATCGATAGCACTACTGTCTACAAACTATCAATAGTGCAATCAGTAGTACCATCGTGAATATTACTAGCGATATTGCTGTGACGCGTGTTTATTGCTTTGTTTCGATGTATTCGGGTTTCAACCGCAAGTGTGTTAGCAACGTTTGTAGCAGACCGCGGCTGCCATAATTAGGATGTACAGCTGTCATTTTTATGAAAGGGAACACGCGAGTGCGTGGCGAATAGCCTCGTACCGTACATGTAGCGCAGCGCTGTGGCGAATTGTGAAAACTGAAAGGAGAGAGCGGTGCCGTTCCGTGTATTGCCTACACCCTTTCTTGCTGTTTTCCTTCTTTTTTATCGCTTTATTTTGTTACGCTAGTCTGATCTGTGCCAACATTTGTTTTGCTTTTCGTTTCTCGCGAATGCTTCCGAAGTTGCGATAGCAACAATCCTTATCGAAAGCAATCATTGTTCGCTGAAATGCCCCAACAGAACATAGATATCAAGAAGAAAGCGCAAAATAAAGACACATTCGTGACGAGAGTGTAGGCAGTAGTCGGGAACGTGACCCCTCTCTCCTTTTATTTTCGTGTTTCGCCACTGCACCGCGCCATATAGGCGGCGCGAGGCTATCTGCCACGCGTTCGCGTGTTCCCTTTCATAAAAATGACGGCTGTACATGGACATGCATACGAAACTCTGCAAAATTGCTTCACGATTGTTTGAGATCTTTCTGTTAAGATTACGCGTCGGTCGTGAATAGTCAATTTGATTCGAGAGCTTACGCGAGCACCAGCGACAACGCTGGAACGGGTCGATGACTGTTGTATAAAAGAGGACGCGTTCCACCGATGATCAGATTTCTCGACGGCCGACGACTTTTCTGGCCGCTATCAGTGCGCAGCGTGTATCGCTGCTATTTTAAGTTTTGATTTTCTGGGCACAAGTTCGCACAAATAAAGAGCTCCGTATTTCCCACTCTTGCTGCAGCATTCTTCACCATCATGACCACGTGAACATACTATCGATAGTGGTGTGAATAATGATGCGGTTGCTGGCCGGCTATATTACCAAAATATTTGTGATAGCCTATCAGCTTCGCGTAATTTATGAGCAAGCTTTGGCGAAAGAAATAAATTATTTCCGCAGTGAAAATGGCGGAATATGTCCGTCAATAAATTCGCATCCGAAAGCAACCAGTTACACCATACAAATAACAAACCTAGGTCTTGATATACATGTTTTAAATTCTGAAATCATAAAATGCTATGTAAGCTTGAACCCACGCAGCTCCACGACATGTGACGCCTTCCTTTCCGCTACAGCTGAACAGTTTGCCTTTATGATCATGTGTCAGCAAAGTACTCTGGTGAAGAATACAAGCATGTCAACTTTCTTGCCCTTCAGCCTGCTCCTCCGGGTCCACTACGTACCGCGCGCGCGGGGAACCAAGTTTATTTTCCAATGAGTTCATGCTGTTGATTTTACACAATCGATAGTACGATCGAATTTTTTACGATCGATAGCACTATTGATAGTCTCTTTTGCCATCGATAGTTCGATAGTGACTCAGCTATCGATAGTATCGATAGTTCTGCATCACTAGTCACAACACACCTGGTTCGATAATTACACACGCGCGTCCGGGCCGTATATTTACAAGTGCAGATTATGATGGTTGACATCTAAAAACTTCACTGGCAATCATTCAGAGCTCTTCGTGACTTTACTGCGGCCCTGAAAAAGAATAAATGAAAATGTACGCCAGCTTTCCTTCGTCGCAAGCTAATTTTTCATACTTTCTGGTCAAACGAATTTCGGATGATACGAATATTTTTGGTGATCCCGCGAGATTCGTATCACCGAGGTTCTACTGTATACGTTAGCGAAGCCCAATTTGGCATGCCTTCTTTTTAAATTTATTTGGAACAATATGTTTTAGACAAGTTTGTAGCAAGCAGGCTATACACGATCATGAGATGTTACATGGAAAACTTGTTTGATGCATTCTTGGTGAACACAGGTGTGACGTTATTTAACATGGAATTTCTACATAGCATAGCATAGGTTGAATATTGTTGCTGCATAATGCATTGACACAAATTTAGTGATGCTACTGGCCTAGGTTATTTTGAAGCATTTTTTGGAGCAGGCGAAATTTTTTTCAGAGAAGTAACTTTAGGCCTTGGCAGCAACGGTCTACATAAGAGATTACAAAACTACTATATAATGCCTTGACGATGAGAAATTATAAAGAAAAAAGTGATAAGGGATGATTGGGCTAGCCATATATGTGAAATGTTTCAGTGGTGGGAAGCAGTCAAGACCCTTCATATCATATTCAGGATATGCCCCTGAATACAATTAGATAAATTCAAGCGTTTTCAAAATATAAATCTTAAAAATGCAGTTGTGTCGAAATTATTACCAACTGATCTAGCCTCCACTGATAATTGCTGTTTGGGAAATTTGTTTTCAACACAGGGCCACCAAGGAAAGCATTGGTGGGAGCAGAAGATGATGGGAGGGGGCAATATAATCTAACTCTCAAATGAAAACACGGGTCTAGGACCACTACACTGCGAACCAGGTCTCAAGGCCTTCGCTACAGTGAACACTGATCGGACACAAAATGAGAAGCATTGCTGCGTCTTCCCCGATTTTGCATAGTGTAAGAATGGGCATAGCACTGCTATCACCACAATGAACAATGGCAACAACAGCAGTGCTATTTAGCTTGAGTTGGATTGCTGTATGCACTGCAATTCTAGTAGTCCCTGAACTTTCCGATAGCGGACTAAGTAGGGCTCAAAGTTTTGTTTCTAAAAGTTGCAATTGGTCGTAGCACATCCTTTCTTGCTGAGTAGAGAGAGATTCGCCATATTTTGGAGAAATGTATCAGGGTTCGCATTGCGATGGTTCGGTGCAGCGGTAGCGTTACTCTAAATGTGAAAGCTCTGTACATTCAACATTTAAGGCCCAGAAAGGCCAGTCGCACTCATGACCAAGCACTGACACCCATATTTGCTAAATAAAATGCATCAAAACAGTTTCTTCACACAGACAGTTTCCAACTGCGCTCTTCCTAAATTCATTTTTGAGGAAGCTGATATTTAAAAGGCCCTGCAACTGATGCTCTGTTCCTCTTCTTTATTACATGTCATGTTTTGCCTCTGTAGTGATATAACCCTGTACAATTCTTAGTACATTTCAAGTTCACAAAGCAAAAAATGCCACTGTCTGACATTTCACTCCTGCTTGGGCTTATTAGGCCTGTAGTATCGCAAATAAATAAATAAATAAATAAATAAATAAATAAATAATAAATAAATAAATAAATGTGCAGGTCAAATGTCCTTACACACTACTGCATCCAGCCTCCTTTTGTCCAATGCCTTTTTAGGGGGGGGGGAGGCATCCTTATTTGCAGGGCACACTTTTCTCTTCAGCGAGCTATTCTCCAGCTCTTCAACATTAAACACTGCCCGTAGCAGTGCCCTCGCAAACTGGGATGGCTGGGTTGGCGTGCTCAACAAAATTCTCTCGAGGAGCTTCTTGTCGAGCAGCACACCATCTCCTATGTCCACCTGCGAAAAATAATGAGCTGCTCATACAACTAGTTACTTCTTTACCTTAGGCAAGTTTGCAGTGAAGCAATACATCCCATAATATGGTATGGAACAGAATCGCACATGTCAAAGTAAGCAAGGGCACTTGTTTACCAGCCTGACATTCGACCCAATCAGCAATTTTCTCTTTCATAAGAACAGCATTAGATGCACAAATCAAGTACTTGCGATAATATTCTTTTATCAAAGGAGTAATATGCTTTTTATTTAACTTTGTTCAGATATAAAGTATTCTATATCCTGTTAAAAGAGCACTGACACAAAAAATTACCATCTTGTTTTTTTCTGTTGCAATGGGTGGCTAATGGTCCACTTATCACGGCTGGAAAGCTCGTTTGCTCGAGAGCGCGACGGTTAATTATTTGGAGGTGGTTTTATGCCACCCAGTCGCAGTTTCGGTTTGAGAAAGCGCCGAGTGAGACGGGACCCAGCATGGTTTCACTGTAAACATGGTTCGCTACGTGAGCACAAAAACTGGCGTGCACATGCGCACCGCCTTGACAACTCTCAGGTTTCAACGAAGGACATTGTAAATATGTGTGAACCCCAGGCAAGGACATCAGCCTTTGTACTCCCGCAAGGACAGCGGCAGCCAACAGAAACTCGTGACGCAGGCAGTGGTTGGTCGTTTACACGGAAACCAAAGGCGCGTTTCGCGCGTGGTGCCGCAAGAGACACTCTAAAATTGATTTTAATTAGGTTCTAGAGTATATTATTCGTTCATATTTCGCAGATGATGTGTGTGTGTCCATACAAATTTATCGCACAAGTTATCTCCCCTTCGAAATTTTGTGTCAGTGCTTTAAAAAAACTCAACATTCAGCGCAATCATCAAGGAAGTCAATGTTAAAGGGGTACTGACACCTTTTTTCGAAGGCGAGTTTACTCTGCCATACAAATCTCCTGTACGCAGAGACCGCTCTGAGCAAGCGTGAAGCTCACCAAATGCTGATTTTGAAGTCATTTTTTCCATGGCGCACCTACCGACATCGACACTAGCTTGAGGTCAGGCTACAGTACTAATCATGGTTACTTCATGCAGCGGTCTGGCTAGGTGTGATGACGTCAGGTACCAAACCTTCCAAGATGGCCGCTTGTGCGTCACCAAAATATTCAAAATGGCTGCTTGTGCGTCACCAACGGAGCCACGGTGTAGAGCGGCCGTGGAAACGTCACTATATATTGTGCAAGCACGCGAAGAGAAGCTCATACCGTGTTGTGACGTCAGCGTACAGTAGGAACCGAAACTAGCTTTTAAAAACATACTGTAATAACTTTTACAGGGGGCACTCGCGCTTAGCACCACCTTTTCTAGGCTCTTGTGGGCTCGGCCCTTCATTTGACGCAAAAAAACAACAACTGGAATTTTTCCTGTCAATACCCGTTTGATATTGTTACACTTTAGCAGATTTGAAAGCTGGTCAAATTCCATCTCAGAAAGCAGCCCTGCAGGCAATGCAAGGATGGATGTTTGGTACAGTGCACCATCATAGGTCTCCAATTCTGGTGCTGGTTTCCAATAATGACTTATCTCTCAATTGCAAGGTGTCATGCATCACATGCAGGTTAGCAGAACAGGAAAACTGCATTAGAAAAGATAGCTGAAAAATGCACTATTGAATGTGATGCAGAACTTAACATACAAGGTTTCACAAATCGTATGCGAGCAGTTACTAATCTGGGTATAATTTCCACTTACAAGGTGATCAATGGAAACACAAAAATTTGCCTATTTGCACACAGCAGCAAATAACAAAAATTATCGACCCCATCACTGTACCACATTAGTGCTTTTACCGCAACAGCAATACAGAGCCCTTTTCACAGAAAATGTAGTGTCGGTGTCGGCGATGTTGACCGCCAGAGAAAAATCCCCATGGATGCGAAGAATAAAACTCAGGGTTCCAGCCGGAATAGAACCCACGCATTCTACAAGACAGTCAAGTGTTCTTTCTACCACAGATACATGTTAATGCTTAAAATTGCTTTGCAAAAAGACCCTATAGAAGTGTCATGTCGGGTGCCGAATTTTGTTCACATAGACACATACATTGTTCACACGCATTGCACGGCAGAAGCGTAGAGTCGCACCAGGCGTCACAGCATGTGAATTTCTGAGTAGGTGTCTAAAAGCTGTTCAACCAATATGAAAAGCTCATAAGTCATCAGCATCAGCCACAGCAATGAAATGTGGAGCTACAAAGATGTACACGCTGCCATACAGACGCGCGGTGGGTATTGCGCAGCTGCGCTTGCAGTAGATGCCCAAAAAGTGTGTACAACAGCAGATGTCATGGGCACCGTCATTCCTTACACCACAGACCGGTTGAAGTATACAACGAGCAGCAAAGCATGGCAAACAAATGGGACGGCAATGTGATCGGCGCTCGAAACACCACGTTCCACTTATAAATGCCAAGCTTAAAGGGAAGCTGAAGCACTTTTTGAAAAGACGACCTTGGTGTGTGCAACTACATTTTGATCTCTGCTGAATTCGAAAATCAATGTGAAAGTTCTCAAAAGTGCACACGAAAAGCATTTTTTGGGCAGAAATCAGCGGCCGCGAGGCTTCTTAAAATGCTAAGCAACTGCAACTGCAATGCTATAGGCATCTGCTACCACGGCACTGCTAAAACGTGGCCTCCGCGATTAGCTCCAGCAGTGGTGCGCAGACGGAGCTATTCACGGAGGCCACGGTTGAAGGTACAAGACGCTTGTTCACATTGCGCTGAACTGTTTGTAGTTAAGACAGATGTTGTAATCCAGCTGCAGAACTCTCGGCGTATCTATACTTACTGAGCATCCGGCACGTAAACAGCGCCCCCACAGTAAATTAGGATACATAGAAATACGAGCGCGTAACTTATACAGGGACTTAGGAAGACAAGGACAAGCGCAGACAGTGTCCTTGACTTCCTAAAATCCTTGACTTCCTAAATTCCTGTGTAAGTTACGCGCTCGTATTTCTAAGTATCATGAATCACCAACTCGCCCAATCAGCCATTTTAACAAGTACATTAGGATCAGTAAGTGGTGGGATACTTCTGTGGGATTACAGCGTGGCTCCACCAAGGGAACCAAAGATGATGCGGTTCTGATTCATTCGTTTCCACGGACACACTTTTGGAGCCCTCGCGTGGGCGGAGCAAGATAAAAGTTTCTTTTACGTATTTTAAAACTTCTGCTGCAACAGCCGCGGAAGTATTTACGGCATCATCGACAATAATACCTATCCTCGTTGACCACGAACTTTTCTCAAATTCTGAAACCATTTCAGCTTCCTTTCAGGCGTCCTCCATGTTTTTTTTTACTTAACTTGAGTTAGCCAGGACATATTTTTTTTATTTTAGACGGTCTTTGTAAAGTGACTAACATAATTGTCACATACCTTGCACTGAGCACCTCAGAGGTCCATTCATAGGTCGGCAAAAAAACGTGGAGCTCACTCAGACTCACTCATGAACTATATTTTGCCCTTAGAGCTCCCTCGGACTCAGATTCACCAAAAGTTTCCTCAACCGGATTCACTCGGATTCAGACTCACTGAATTTTTTCTCAGCTGGACTCACTCGGACTCAAACTCACCAAAAAATTACTCACTCGGACTCACTCAGATTCAGACTCACGGCTCTACCTGAGTATGAGTGAGTCTGAGTGAGTCGACTCATGAGTTCGTTAGCGTGTAATTGGCTTTTTCGACCATGGTTTCAATGTTCTTTAACACCAATATCTCGAATAATTGGGGCTCTACTTGGCGTCTTTTGATTTCGTACCTTCAGGTATGGGTTATCAGTGGTTGCAATTCACTAAGGACAGTTTTATTGAAATAGATTACTCACACAAGATGTTGTTATCAAGAACGTTTTATGAAAAAGTTGGCGGGGGGAAATTGATGGCACCTGCCCCCCCACCCCCTCCCCTTCGTAATTCACGCCTCTCATCAATAGATATTGAGCTGGCGTATGTATGCTAGTGCTTCGAAGTATACGTGTGAATGGACGGCAGTATAAATGCGAGCCGACACGAGGCTGACAGTAATGCTGAAGTTGAATAGATAGCATGATAGGTCGGAAAAGTAGCGTGGAGCTCAATCAGACTCACTCAAGAAATATATTTTGCACTTAAGGCTGTCTCGGACTCAGACTCACCAAAAGTTTCCTCAAACGGACTCACTCGGACTCATTCTGACTAAAATTTCCTCAACCGGACTCACTCGGACTCAAACGCACCAACATATTACTGACCCGGTCTCACTCAGACTCAGACTCACGGCTCGATTTGAGTCTGAATGAGTCTGAGTGAGTCGACTCATGAGTGAGTTTGACGACCTGTGGGTCTACTACAGATGCAGAAAAAAGTTATGCTTCTTGTTAGCAGAAAAAATGCCAGGCCTGCGCGGAAAGCGCAGCACAGTCACAGCGAAATCTGGAAGAGCGGCATTTCTAGAACCCATTGTAAACTCTCTTGGGGCTACCAATACAAGCACACTAGAATGTACCCTCGACGCCATAAATCACAATATTTGTGAAATTGGGAAGCACCTACAACGCCATTATTCGTCATTGTGCGCATAAGCGAGGTTCCAGCTACACATATGTAAGGCATTATGTGCACGTGACGACTGATGACGATGAAGAATTGTGGCTCAGCCCTTTATAATTGGTTGGAAGCTTTAAACGGCTCACCAGTTACGTAATTCGCATTGTGTGACGCCCGGTCGCTATTTAACTCTCCCATCATGCAATATAACATACAATGACGTAAGAAAGAGAGACAGAGAGAGGGGTGAAGAACTTTATTGAGACCCTGAGGAAATGGATGATGGGCTCATGGGCTTCCTTGCAACCAATGCAAGTGCACTTGCGAGGAACCCACTACGCCATAAATCATAATTTCTGTGAAGTAGGGAAGCAGCCACTATGCCATTTTTCGTCATTCAACGGAGAGCCGTGGTACCCGCTAAAAACATGTAAGGCATTATGCGCACTTTGTTGGTGTTGTGCCTGATGACGATGAAGAATTATTGCAGAGCCCCTTGTAATGGGTTGGAGGCATCCAACAGCGCACTCGTTGCGCAATTCGCATTGTGTGACGCCTGGTTTCAGAATTCGCGTTGTGTGGTGCGTGGTTGTTATTTCACTCTTCTACCACACTAAATCACATATGTTAATGTGGTTCCTTCTGGACATGAAGCCTGTATAGCGTCGTTTTGCAAGGCAGTTCCAAGCACCGGCATGGCTCTGAGGTACAACACTGGGCTCCCACGCAGAGGGCCCAGGTTCGAACCCCGTTCCATCCTGGAAAATTTTTCTTATTTCGTTTTTTTTTCTTATTTCGAGCGATAGTGGTTACGGACACCGGCGGCGGCGGCGGCGGCGGCGGCGGCGGCGGACAACTACGCCACCAAAAACGGCCGTTGAAATGATCTCATAACAGCTTTCGCTGTAAAACAAGTTTCTATAAGGTGGATGATTGCAACTTCTGAAACCACAGAAAACTGATTTCTGCAACGGAACGGAAAAGAGCAACGGAAACGTACACACAGACCACATCAGATATTTGCCGTTTTGGGCAAGACATTAGCACTTGTTTTGCAAACTAACATTTTATATTGTCATTCTCAAGCCACTGTAGCATTTCATCCTAGCAGTTAATTCACATACAAGGTGGGTATTTTGTAGTGATGTATTAAGGCATATTGTATGCTAGTCCTATCATCCACACTCGTGGTCGGTTATTACCGTTAAAAATGTGGATAGACATTCGCTTTGACTACTGGTGACACGCAAGAAACACGAAAATGCACTAGCATCAGAAAAAAAAAATCACAGCATATTCATGAAGTGAATGATGGTGAGGGGGGCGAAACTCCGGAGGTTATGGGTGATACCGTTAATCCTCCGAGAAGTTGCCCGATAAAATCATCATGCAAAGACGTGAGGTAAGGTGAAGAAAACTTTTTATTGAGCTTTCCGCGCATGAGCACCATCAAGGTTTGCCAGGCGCCGCGCTCGGTTCGCCGCCGCTTCTCGGGCTGGCCTTTCGGGGTCCGATGCTCGGAGTGCACGTTGCGCCGCGGCGTCATTGGCGCGCAAAGTCACGGGGTCCGCCAGGCGCCGTGCTCGCTTCGCCGCCGCTTCTCGGGCTCGCACCGCGGGATCCTGGCGACGAGCACGAGTCGCCGCGGCCCTCCGCGCCCGCCGCTCCGCTTCGTCCATGCCCCACCAACGATCCGACACCTACGGCGACGATCCAGGAGACTGAGAGAGGCACTCGTTCCTCGCGCACCCAGGCACAGCCCGCGCAGCAGCCGATCGGAGAGTAGCGGCTTCCACCGCCATCTAGTGGCAATTCACACAAGCGCACTATTGCACACACTTCTATTGCACCAACACAGATTGTGTACAGCGCCATCTAGAATATCATCAGTCAACTGCAGTTTGTATGTGCTTCTATGAGACAGCGCCATCTATTATACTGTTCGGGAGATACTGCCGGTTACGCCTGACATGGGACAAGGTTAGACTAAGCGGAGCTACGCCCCTAAAAGCTTAAGTATAAAATACCATCTCAGATGTTAATACAGCATGCAATAACTACAGGGTCAATGAAAATGAAGCCACAAACCTGAGCAGCAGGCACGGTAGGCACGGTAACCGGTGCTGGCGAAGCTGCGGAGGTCGCCGCATCTGCGAGCTGGCTCGTTGCCTTTCGCAAGTTCTTGGCCAATTTTTAATGTCTAAAAAAAGTAGCATGGAGAGATGTCACGATATATAAGCCCTATATGTCACAGAGCGCTTGGGAGATACGGTGAAGCAACTAGAGTTACTTGGAATGAAGTTAACCTGTCAGTACAAGTGGCAACTGTTACCTCTGCACGAACAGCACTAAGGATGGCGACATGAACAGCGCGTGAGACACACAAGGACAAGGAACCGACGAGGACTAGCACTAGTCCTTGTCGGTTCCTTGTCCTTAGAACAAATGCAGAGTGAAGAGTAATTTTTAGTGTTTATGCAACACATTTAAACCATTCACAAACAATTCAAGTTTCCATACATTTTGCTAAATGGTAGTCAAACCAAAAAATAAATGTTAGTGTTGTTTTTAACCACTTTCAGTTTCAATGGTGTTTTTTTTTTTCATGAGGAGCACTGATGATGAACTATAATTTTGTGTTTTATGTCACATTGGGAATAAAATCGCTTCACCATGTGTCTCAGAGTTAGAAGCTATAATATTCTGACATGACCATGGATCAAAATGCATTACTTTTTTAAGTAACGGTAAGATGTTACCTTTCTTTTGACAGTAGTCTAGGGCAGTAAAGCATTCTCTTTTTTATAGTGTAATGAGTAATGCATTTAGGTATTTTTTCTTGTAACGCCTACAATACTACTGGGAAGTCGGTGATCTACGCGTCTGTTCCTCACATGCCTCATCTTTTATACTGTTTCATTCAAATATGATGCCAGATTATTAAAGCAGGTGCCAACCCAAGCCTCAACACAACTTAATCTTGTCAGTTGCTCTCAATTTATTTACCAAGAAAATAAGGCAAACCAAAGACTTCATTCTACATACCAAGTAACTCCTTTGATTCGTTATATTTATCGCGATTTTTGCTTCTTTCCGACCTCTCCTTGTCCAGTTCAATGGCAAGCTCTCCTACTCTTGCCCTCGACTCTTCAAGTTCTTGTTTGAGGATCGCCAGCTCCTCCTCCATCCCACAGCTGCATCTGCGCTGCTCGGAAGTTTGTTGAAAAAAATAGTGTTAATAGGTTTAGCATTTCCACAGTAAAAATTTTAGTGTCATACAGTTATGGTCATACACTACACCATGCAGAGGCCGACAGGAAGAAAGCATACGTGGCGAAGACTTTGAAACGAGATGATAAAGGAAATGTGGTTGCTTTCTAGTATAAGTAAATATAGAATGAAGCAGCAAAAAACAAAAAAGAATGCTAAGTAGAAAAGTTCTACCATTGATGGGACAGTTGCTGGCAAGCCCACTCAAATTTCATCACAGCAAATAATAGGGCAATAAGTGACAGGATATACAAAGGACTCGACGAGCTGAAACATGTGTGCCTGCCACCCACACCAGGGTGTTGACAAACTAAGAAGGTTTTCATCTGTGAACGTACTGACTGGCTGTTTCAGTTGGGCTTGCACTGCTTTCCTCACAGTAGAACTAGAGATTGACATCCTGCTGGAACTTTCATACCCACCCCAGCAGCAATGACACTACCTCCTCCAGAAAGACAAAAATGCCGTTGAACGTGGCCCTGATATATTCACGAGCAACAAAGGAAAAAAAAGACAAGGTAGGCAGGCCTCAACAGATTATACGCACGGGTGTGAAAAATGCTGTGCCCTCTTGCAGTAGCGGCTGTCATTAAGTTTTTTTTTGCAGTGTAGTACCAGCCTCACCTTCGGTCTTGCGGAAGACCTCTGAGCCGCCTGGCCCAACACAAGCCTTGTTCGCTTCCACTCCATGGCGACCTGTGATCCTAAAACAATGTTGACCATCAATATTAATGTCAATGAAGTTTTTAGAAAAGCATTCTGCATGCACGTGGTACCAACGTATGCATTAACGTGTACACCAAGACTGAACTCCCCACTACGAAAAGACCTACAAATGCGCCGCGGTTCTCGAGCAATGAATTCTATTCACAGTAATTCAGGAAGTTTAGAAACGTGTTGAAATAACTCCTCTAACGGCTGCGGTTAGAACTGCTCAAGCGCGGACAAAAAACTAAAACGGGTCTCTACCTTGAGACGTATTGCTGCGGCAAGCAGCCGAAAATATCTACTCACCTATTTCCAAAATCTACGCCGGTGCGTACTCATCGTCCTGCCGCAGGACTTGCACTGTTTGGTTGGTCAGCGTCGTCACGTATTTTGGGGCATCGACCAGCTGGCAGACGACAGTCTGGGACTTGATCTTCTTAACGGGATATACGTCCCATTTGTCCTCCGAGGCCCACTTCACAAGCACGTGGTCACCCATGACGCAAACAAAGCACAAAATTTTGCAGCAAAATGCACGTGTTCGTATACATGGCTTGCACCCACGTCACTTGACGTCACAGCTCGGAGCGAGTCCGCCATATTGGTGAACAGCGGTTAGACCTTGTTCAGCGCTGGCTCGCCGCACCGGCGAGTTTCTTCCTCCGCTGTGGTTATATGCGCAGCTGTCCGTGGCAATAATCGTAGCGACAGCTGTGGAAGAAAGCAGCAGCCCACTAGTACGAGCTTCTTTCGAATACCAAAGGTTATTGAAGGCCAGTGCGAGCGTACGAAAATGCTCAGCGCCAACCGTCGGCGGACCTGGCTGGCGTACATAAGGCGTGCAAATATCGACGAACCCCAGCGTTCGTGTGTGTCGAGCGCACTTCGTAGTAGGCAAGCGAAAAGAGAGGAGATATGAAGACACTAATTAATGCGGATGCTCTTGTGTTCGTAGAAAAGCCGTCCGCGTTGTTCAACGAGACGGACCCAGAGATGGCGCCGTCTCTACATTCTAAGCCAAAAATGGAAAAAATGAGAGTAACTTCGGGTTTTAGTCCTAAACACCAACTGTTACTCCCCAAAAAGGCCAACTGGAACAAGACGGCTGACATGTCTCAAGTTAGGGGAGTAACCGTTTAGTGTTAGGATGGAAGGGAGCAACAGAAGGACGAACGGCAACGGTTGCTCTCGGCGCGCAACCGTTGCTCTCCTGCAGGACGCACCCTGTATCGGTCGATGCATGGGCCACATTTTCTTGCGGGCTGGCGTGAGGAAACTACCTTTTTGTAAAGTGAACAGAGAGATAAGCACGCTAATAGGGACATTTAGCTTGTACTTATACTTTTTAAAGGGGCCATGACACGGTCGCCCAAAGATTTGTGGTTTTCAGCGAAAACTTGAAGTAGAGGGTCTATTATGATTATACGGATTTCAAAAGTGGGTCGTAAAAGACTATATCAGTGCAAAACAAGACCTAGAAGTCGCCGGCTGTAAAGCGCCCGCCCGCCACCGGCGACCGCCATTTTTCTATGGCGCGTGTGACGTCACGTGCAGCACGAAATGGAGCCGTCGTCTTCTACCAAAGTTTCAGCCGCTGCAAATCGTTCAATTTCAGTGCCAAGCTGAAGAAAGCTCAAATATCTCGATGTCACGTGCAGCTGACCCCGGAACAATATCGTTCGCCGCAATGCAGAGGCTTGGACAGCTAGCTGCTTGTTAAGTCCCGACTCGCGAGTGCACCAGTGTTGCCTGACTCTCGGGCCGCTCGGGTGTTTATAAATATATTCGATTATAAATTAAGTGCTCGACCAAATGCGCTAAAATTTCGGCAGCTTATTTGCGAATGCGCAAGGATTAATCCACATAACACAGATTATGATGGAAAATTGGGTGTCATGGCCCCTTTAACGTTACCGTGTTACCGGAGCACATGTTTTAGAAAAGTTTTAGCTCCCCGTGCGCAAACCTTTACGTACGTACGTAAACGGATACCTTTACGCTTGAATAAACCTTGAAATGGTGATGATAACGGTGTTTAAATTATATTATAATTTATATAAGATTGTATCACCACTGCGGCAAAATCGCGAGGGGTTTTTAGCGTGTACAGTATCCCGGTATACGCAAAGGGGTGTAAAATACCGGGTTATCCTATGATGGCGTCTCCATCTTGTGACGCTTCGTGCAACCATAGTCGTAGACACGTTTGTGTTCGCCTAGTGTTTTTGAGGGAAAAAATGATTGAAAAGGTAACTCATTCGTAATTATGCCGCGGCAAGGCATTTACACCAGAAGTAGAACGCACGATGTTTCTGCAACAACAATTTTTTGCTTTCCTGGTTCATCTTGTTCCCGCTAGATGGCGTCACCTATAGAGCCTGTAGGGGTAGTTATGTCAAAGCTTCTCACGTTTTTACGGCTTCGGCATTCTATTTCTATCTCACTCTAGTGACTTTAGCCTCGGTAATCCGGCTGAAACAAGGTGGTCGCAATTGGCGCTCGCACTTCGGCTTATTTTTTCTCGGCGGCTGGAGCCTCGGCAAAGCGGGTATCGCGAGTAGCCGCAAACGAAGGTGGATTTGCGATGATGATGTATTGGTGTTTTGTGGCGCAAGGGCCAAATCAGGCCAAAGAGCGCCATGTCAATTTATGCTGGGTTGTAGATGGGCCATGATTTACGATGTGTGTCTGATATCATGACTGTAAAACGGCCTAAAAGAGATATATACAATCAATGGAGGCATGATGAATGTAGTGCGGTGGGCTATGGGCTACAGTTTGTAGAGGTGATAGATTAAAGTAGATTAAAAGTATATCGCAAGAGATTATAAGTTTCACTGGCTTTCTGTAAACGCGGCACTAATGCCTCAACAAGGCCCTTAACCACACGGGCGTGGAGACACGTGCCTCTTAAAACTGCCGCAGCAGCAGCCTCTCCTGAGAGGCTGCTCTCCTGAGGGCTCTGCTGAGAGGCAGCCGTGGAATCCCGGCCGCGGCGGCTGCATTTTCGATGGAGGCGAAAATGTTTGAGGCCCGTGTACCTAGATTTAGGTGCACGTTAAAGAACCCCAGGTGGTCGAAATTTCCGGAGCCCTCCACTACGGCGTCTCTCATAATCATATCTTGGTTTTGGGACGTTAAACCCCAGATATTATTATTGAGAGGCTGCTCTACGGTACAAATGGAGCAATAACATGCAATGCTTGGCATTCGTTTAAAAAAACTTAACACAGAAGCTGTGCTGAATAAAGGATCTGTGCCGAGGAATAAAGCTGGGTGAAGTGGTATCCTTTGTCTAAATGCCAGGGGAAAATGCTTTTTAAATGCGAAGCATTTCTTAGCGAACCTCTGGCACTTTGAGCGTTTCTATCTACGTATCTATCTATCTATCTATCTATCTATCTATCTAGCCGCCTACGTCTGGGTGCTCCCATGATCGCCTCCTTAACTTGGTGTAGACCGAAATTTGCATGGGAGGGTAAGAGGATTTGACGAATATGATTGCCGGGTCATGGCATAAATAACGTTAAAATCCGGTCGCGTACGTCGTCAAACCCTTTCCATTAGACACGTGTGGCACATACCCGTTTACTACGGGCCGCGGTGTAGGGGTATGCGCCACAGGTGATTGACAGTTTATATCTCCCCAGGAACGGCGAGAAGAGACATTGGTAACTTAATGCTTGAGCGTTAAAGAAAACCAACATCGGCAGCGTTGACTCAACGAATGGAAATAATGAAAATTACGATCCCAGCAGGAATCGAACCCAAGCATTCTGCGTGGTAATCAGTTATTCTACCACTGAGCCACGCCAGGTCTCTAAATTGGTTTGGAAAAACAGTCTACGCAGGCGTAATATTGGTGCAACATCAATTGTGGTTGTGGTACTGGCTATCTTCTTTTACAAGAAAGCAATAAACACTACATGATACTCCTACAATGTGTACGCCTACGATACAGGCGTCATATAAGATTAACGTCTGTAGTTCCAGTGTTGGCTCCGCTTTATAGCAGTCTAATAAACATTATGTTTGTATTTCTATGATTCAGCAAGCTATATTGAAGCATTGCTCTACCCCGGAGGAATACATTAACGAAAGTTACATATGATATCCACATCACCGCACCGTAAAGTGCACTTCGTACAACGGAACGACGCAGTGTCCTCTTCATTTCTTACGAGGCTGGGCGATGGCCTCATGCTGACCGATGATGATGCCAAATTGATTGACAGCCGCTTTGTAGACTAGGCTACGTAGGCCACATACGACCAGGTAGTCTGAGATTACGACAAACACCATCCACTGATGGTGGTCTCCGTAACACTACCCAGGCCTATCAGCCTCGACGACCTATACCTCACCAACGCGAAGGGTGGCTTCAGGTTCCGACATGTCACCGGCTCTGTCGACAGACAGTTTGTCGACGAAATGACCGAAGCATCCACGAATTCCAACAGCTCTACCATACCACATACTTCACTACACATGGACCCCTCGTCACCATGATGTCATGACCAGCTCCTGGTGCTCACTGATAACGGTGATGGTGCCCTTGTTCAAGAACTGTCAAGAACTTCTTGCACACATGCACACGGGTTCGTGAAACGTGCGTGCGTTCTCGGGACACGTATAAGCACTAGATATCAGCTTACTGTTTTAGATGCGAAGTATCTTAAGGCGGAGCTCAATCCGGTGGTGGTAATGGTGGTGGTGGTGGTGGTGTGCGGCATGACCACCGTTACTGCGCATGCGCATACGCTCTCCACACACCTCCTCTCCACTCACCATCTCCCCTTACCCTCTCTCCTCCCCCTCTCCCTCTCCCCTACCCCTCTCCCATACCCCTCTCCCCTCCCCCTTTCCACTCTTCCTCTGAAACGCGGGCTAGGCATGCCGAAATTCTCTCCTGCGAAACGCCGCGATGAGCTCGAGCGCATGCGCATCCCCTCCTCTTCTCCCTCCTCTCCTACGCTGCCCCCCTCTCGCCCGCCTGTCGACCGCGTTCCCCGCTCGCCCTGTGAGAATTAACGGCCAGGCTAGATAGAAGATACGACGCGCGTAGCGTCCCTCTTCGCGTTCCACGACGCGAGGTCGGTAGCATGCCCAACGAACGCCATCGTGCAAGTGCTCCGGCTTCGCATCGCCTCATGGTCCCCTTTATCGGGAGATGGTGTAATTTTTAGTGTTGGTAATACCCACGTTGCCATTGGCAGTGTTACCCAACCGTAAACAACTGGTTATATAACACATAATCCGCTCTTCAACATATATAGGTGTGCGTATAAAATTTATACAAATCTTTAGCGTCATTTTGTAACGTGTCGCTCAGTAAAAAAAGTTTCGCCACAGTCACCTACCCGCCGCATGCTTCGCATAACATCGACTCTCATGGTACGTGGGATCTGCCGAATTTTTCTTAGTACGTCATGTTTGCGGCATTCCAGTACTGCGTGGAGGACTGTTAGTGTCTCGCCACATTCACCACAGACGGGGGGATCATTTCCAAGAAGTAGGTAAGCGTGCGTACCATATGTATGGGCTATTCTTAGTCGACAGAGAGTGACCTCAGTGCGTCGTACTTTACTACGAGGAGGCCATTTTCCTATCTGTGGTTTAATTAGGTGGAGCTTGTTAGAAGTCCTGGTATCCCATAATCGCTGCCAGTAGTCCCTCACCTTCCTACGCACGAATGATTTAAGATCTAAGGCAGGAAGACCTATAGAGGGATTCACAGGTTTCGTTCCTATGGAAGTCGCCATGCTGTCAGCGAGTACATTGCCTTCAATGCCCCTGTGCCCGGGGACCCAGCATATTATCACACGTTCTTCTGACAAATAGGCTTTGCACAGGGTTGAAAACAGTTCGACATGAACTGGATTTTTATTTGTTTTTAGTGACTTCAGGGCTTTAACAACACTTATCGAGTCTGTATAGATGGCTGCCTTTTGGAGCCTTGTGCTATGGATGTATTTAACAGCAGAAAGGAGTGCGTAAGCCTCAGCTGTAAAAGTACTCGTCTATGGTTGCAGCCTCTCGCATTCAGAGAACGATGGACCCACAGCAGCGTAGGGCGCGCCTACCTTAGATTTTGATGCGTCCGTAAAAAATGCAGGGCACGAGTATTTTCACTGTAACTCTAGGTAGTGCATTTGAATGTGTATTTCTGGAGCGTGCTTAGTTACCTCCACAAAAGACATGTCACCCTCAAATACCTGCCACTGCCACGGTGGCGCTGACCTTGCAGGGCGCATTAACACATGCTCAAGAGGGACATCCATTTCATCCCTTAGGTTCCTCACCCGCAGCGAGAAGGGACGCCTCGCTGCCGGTCGGTTACTATACAATGTTGCTGTGGTCATATCATTTATAGTTGTGTAAGTGGGATGCTGTTGATCCGAGTGTACGTTAAGGAAATAAGTAAAGCTTAAATATGACCTTTGCAGATGGAGTGACCATTCATTAGATTCCACATAAAGGCTCTCCACTGGACTTGTTCTGAATGCACCAGTAGCCAGCCGGATGCCCAGATGATGCACAGGATCTAGCATCTTCAATGCACTTGGGGCAGCAGAATGATAAATTACAGAACCGTAGTCCAAGCGTGTGCGTATGAGGCTTTTGTTAAGTTTCATGAGACATTCTCTATCACTACGCCATGCTGTGTGTGAGAGAATTTTTAGTATGTTCATGGTTTTAAGACATTTATGTTTCAGGTTTTTAATTTGAGATACAAAGGTCAGTTTTGAGTCTAGGATCACACCTAAAAATTTATGTTCTGCGCTCAAGGGTACGCGGTGCCCTTGTAGATGGATATCGGGCTGAGGGGTTGGGCCTCTCTTTCTTGAAAAAAGAACGCAGGAGCTTTTCTGGGGGTTTAATTTGAACCCATTCTCATTTGCCCAGGCTGACACTTTATTGAGGCCTAACTGTACCTGCCGCTCACATATTGCAAGATTACAGGATTTAAACCCAATCTGAACATCATCTACGTAGACTGAATACAACATGTTTCGCGGAATAAATGACCGTAGAGAGGTCATTTTTACTATGAAAAGGGAACAGCTTAGCACACCGCCCTGCGGTACACCAGTCTCTTGGATAAATGGCTTGGACAGAGCATTTCCTACTCTGACGCGAAAGGTACGGTCACTTAGGTAACTTTCTATCACGTTTAGCATGTTACCTCGAATACAAATTTCGGAGAGGTCTTTCAAGATTCCGAATCGCCAGGTAGTGTCATACGCCTTCTCCATATCAAGAAACACGGAGAGGAAAAACTGTTTGTGGATAAAGGAATCCCGAATGTAGGCCTCAATACGCACGAGATGATCCATTGTTGAACGACCTTCCCTGAAACCGCACTGATACATATCGAGCAGCATATTAGCTTCAAGGAAGTACAACAACCGGCGATTTATCATCTTTTCAAATAGCTTGCAAAGGCAACTTGTCAGAGCTATTGGCCGGTAGCTTGCTGCACAAGATGGATCTTTGCCTTCTTTTAAGACGGCGATTACGATAGCCTCTTTCCATGCTAAAGGAATATATCCTGCGGTCCAGATCTTGTTATAGATACTCAAGAGCACCATCTGCGCGTCGGGATGGAGATGTATCATTATGTACATGACTCTGTCAGCTCCCGGCGAAGACTTGTGACAACTGTTCAAGGAAGCTCTAAACTCAGCCATGCCAAAGGGACGATTGTACGGTTCATCTCTACTAGGCTTACGGTTCAGTGCTTTCTTTTCTGCTATTTCTTTGTGTTTACGGAAACTTGCTGAGTAGTTTGATGAGCTAGACACGCGCTCGAAATGTTCACCGAGCGCATTTGCCTGGTCTTCGAGGCTTTTGCCTTCGGCGTCAACAAAGGGCAAAGCGCGGAACTGCTTATCCGATAATTTTCTCAGTCAATTCCATAATTTCATTTCTTGTGTGTATGAGTTTATACTCGAGATATATTTTACCCAGCTCTGTCTTTTAGCATTACGGCGAGTGCGCCTACCCTGCGATTTTACTTGTTTAAAGTTTTCAAGATTTTCCGCCGTTGGATGCTCACGAAGCAAGCTCCATGCCTTATTTTGCTTTTTGCGCGCATTTCTGCACTCGTCATTCCACCATGGAACGCGCTTTTTTCTTGTGCCACCATTTGTAAGGGGAATACACTCTAATGCAGCATCAACTATCATGATGATGTGTGGTATTTTATGGCGCAAGGGCCATTTCATGGCCAAAGAGCGCCATTTCAGTAGACTAGAGATGTGAACAATGACATGGTGCGTGGCTGTATAGGGCCCTTAAAATTCCTCGCGCTAACGCGGGTAAAAACATAGAAGTATTTAAAATCATGACAGTGACGTGAAGTATGTCCAGTGAAAGTGGATGGCGAAAGGTCATGATCATAAAACCATGGCGGGGATGTAGTCACCGCAGCCGCGACCTCGGTACAGAGGTCGTGCTACGGATCAGCTCGAAATATGCAGTGAAAACTATGTACATCATTTAAAAACCTAAACAGTGATTGAGGTTTAAAAATCGGATCCCTACCGATGAGCATCCCAGGGTGTAGTGGGAGCTGCTGTCGGTAGGGTAGTAAAAAGTGCTTTTTTCTCAGAGCATCTAACTCATCGCACTGTACGAGGATGTGGAGAACCGTAAGTGGTTCTCCACATCTCTCACACAATGGCGGATCGCCACCAGACAAAAGGTGTGAATGTGTTGAGTGAGTGTCTCCTATTTGTAGCCTCGTTAGTGTGACTTGTGTGTAGCGGGATCTGGATACTGTTGGCCAATTTTCAAGTCTCGGTTTGATAACGTGCAATTTGTTATCCGTTTGCCTATCCCACAGGAGCTGCCAGCACGCCCTGAGCTCCCGTCGTAGGAAGGGTTTCATGTCAACTGCAGGGACGGCCAGGGATGTATTGGCGGGTGCGTGGTCGTGCGCACACCCAGCCAGCTGGTCCGCCACTACGTTTCCAGCGATCTCGCGGTGCCCTGGCACCCAGCACACCACAACCTGTCGTTTGAGGGCGTAGATCGTGCATAAAAGAGAGTAAAGTGATATCAGGACAGGATTTTTATGTTTTTTCAGCGTTTTCAAAGTTGTTACGACGCTCAGCGAATCTGTGTATACAACCGCACGTTGCAGTTGTAATTCCTTGATATGCTTGATGGCCACAGATATCGCATGGGCTTCTGCAGTGAAGATGCTTGTTTGTGGGTGCAGAATACCGGATTTTGAAAAGGATGGGCCAACAGCTGCATAGGACACACCAGTACGAGACTTTGACGCATCTGTAAAGAATTCCGGGCAAGTATATTTATGTTGAAGTTCGAAGAAGTGTGTGCGAATGTGTGCAGTAGGTGCGTGTTTAGTAACCTCCACGAAGGATACGTCGCAGTCAATAATCTGCCACTGGCACGGCGGTGGAAACGCTGCGGGAGCCATCAACCGGTGCTCTAGAAGTGGCACGCCAGTTTCCTCAGCGAGGCTCCTCAAACGGAGGGAGTAGGGCTGTCTCAGTGACGGACGGTTGTTGAACAAGGCAGCATTGGACACATCATTAATTATGGTGTGAGCGGGATGTTCCTCGTCAGCGTTAACCTTGAGATAGTATGTAAAAGACAGGTAACATCTCTGCAGATGGAGCGACCATTCATTTGATTCTACGTACAGACTCTCTACGGGGCTAGTTCCAAAAGCACTCGTAGAGAGGCGAATGCCTAGATGGTGGACAGGGTCGAGAATCTTTATAGCTGATGGTGTCGCAGACTGATAGATTATTGCACTGTAATCTAGGCGCGTGCGTACTAGGCTTTTATATAAATTCATCAGACCATTCCTGTCACTCCCCCACGTAGTGCGTGACAACACTTTCAAAATATTCATGGTTTTTAAGCACCTGTTCTTTAGATACTTGATATATGGTATGAAGGTCAGTTTTGTGTCTAATATTAGTCCAAGAAACTTGTGCTCGGTTTTCACAGAAAGGCGTTGACCATGCAGGTCAATGTCGGGGTCAGGATGGAGGCCCCTCTTTCGGCAAAACAAGACGCAAGTGTTCTTTTGCGCGTTGAGTTTAAAACCATTCTCATCTGCCCATTGAGAGACCTTGTTCAAACCTAATTGAACCTGGCGTTCACACACTGAGAGGTTACAGGACTTAAAACCGACCTGCAGGTCGTCAACATATGTACAGTAAAACATATTTTGTGGGATAACGAGGCGCAGGGAGTTCATTTTGACTATAAAAAGTGTACAACTCAATACCCCTCCTTGCGGCACTCCTGTTTCTTGAACAAATGTACGGGACAACACAGTGCCCACTCGAACACGGAATGTCCGATTAGACAGGTAGCTTTCGATTATTGCCAACATTGTGCCCCGCACACCTAGGTGTGACAGGTCTCGGAGTATGCCAAAGCGCCACGTGGTGTCATAGGCCTTCTCCATATCGAGGAACACCGACAGAAAGAATTGCTTATGAATGAAAGCATCACGAATTTGCGCCTCGATACGGACAAGGTGGTCAGTAGTGGACTTACCCTCTCGAAACCCGCACTATGGGTCAAGCAGGTTATTTGTTTCAAGGAAATGCATCAGTCGTCTGTTTACCATTTTTTCAAAAACCTTGCAAAGGCAACTCGTCAATGCTATCGGCCTGTAGCTTGATGCTGAAGATGGGTCCTTGCCCTGTTTAAGAATCGGAATAATGACTGCTTCCTTCCAGGCGGAAGGGATCTCACCGGAAAACCAAACGGCATTATACAAAGAGAGGAGAGCTTTTTGGGTTTCGGGAGGCAGACGTTTGAGCATTTCGTATAATATACGGTCGGAGCCTGGGGCGGCTCTGTTACAGCTGCTTAACGATGCTTGTAACTCAGCTAAGACGAAAGGTTCATTGTATGCCTCATTGTTTGTGGATTTGCGTTCTATTTTCTGTCTTTCTATTCTTGCTTTGTATCGTTGGAACGCTGGACTGTAATGGGATGAGCTGGAGACCTGTTCGAAGTGTGCACCGAGGGAGTTCGCTCGGTCTTCCAAACCGTTACCTTGTGTATTTACTAGAGGAAGAGGATGTGGTTCTCGTCCCACTACCCTACCGACCATGCTCCAGACTCTCGCCTCATGTGTATATGAGTTGATTCCAGACAAAAACCTCTGCCAGCTCTCCCTTCTGGCCTGTCGACGCGTTCTCCTGGCTTGGGACTTGATGCTTTTAAAATTGACAAGATTTTCAGCGGTCGGTGAGTCTCGAAGCTGTCTCCATGCTTTGTTTTGTTGTTTGCGAGCATTGCGGCAATGACTGTTCCACCAGGGGACTCGTCGTTTTCCGCCCAGTCCAGATGTTGGCGGAATGCACTTAGCTGCAGCTCCAATAAGAAAAGCAGTAAAGTATTGTACAGTTGCATCTAAGCTAGAACCGCATATGTCAGTCCAACTTAAGCTAGCAGCCTTGTAAAACTGGTCCCAATCGGCTTTTACTATCAGCCATTTGGGAACTTGTGGAGGGCATTCATGTTGTACTGCTGAGCTCAGAACTACAGGATAGTGGTCACTTCCAAAAGGATTATTGATGACTTTCCAGTGGAGTAGGGGAAGGAGCGATGGAGATACAATGCTTAGGTCGATTGACGAATAGGTATTGTTGGCGAGGCTATAATATGTTGCCTCTTTCCTATTGAGAAGACATGCACCAGAGGAGAAAAGGAACTGTTCAATCAGACGACCACGCGCATCGCAGCGCGAGTCACCCCACAGACTGCTATGTGCGTTAAAATCTCCAAGGAGAAGATACGGTTCTGGAAGTTCATCAATTAATGCCTGGAATTCTCGTTTACTAAGTTGGTGCTGAGGAGGTATATAAATAGAGGAAATTGTGACCAGTTTGTTCAAGATAACGGCTCGGACGGCTACTGCCTCAAGAGACGTCTGAAGTGGTAAATGTGTACAAGCAGTTCCTGGATTCACAACAATGGCAACACCACCGGATGACGCGACTGCATCGCTCCGATCCTTTCGAAACGTAACGTAATGGCGTAGAAAGTTTGTGTGTTTCGGTTTCAAGTGTGTCTCTTGTACACACAGCACTTTTGGTGTATGTTTGTGTAAAAGTTCTTGAATGTCGTCGAGGTTTTTCAGCAGTCCTCTGACGTTCCACTGTAATATTTGTGTCATTTTTAGGTTGTGCGGTGCTGTGTGTACAAAAAAGTGTTGCCTTAGATTACAGGGTCCTTAGGGGGCCCTGTAATGCGTAGTCTTTCTTTTTTAGTGCGCTCCAAGGAGCTGCGCCTCTCCTTCGGCGTCTCAGGCGCCGGAGGAGTGGGACTTGTATCCATCACCTCTTGTAAGGTGGCGGATGGTGCCTGCTCGGCAGGCACGGTCACAGAACATTCGGACCTAGCTGCGCTTGCAGTGGTCCGAGGTTCAGCAGACACGGGGGTCTGCCGACCCTGTTTGTCAGGTGGCGGAGCAGTACAGGCTGCTCCAGCCGGGGGCGCTGGTGGCACGACCGCGGCCACACTCTGTGTGACATTCGCGGGTGCAGAAACATGTGGCGCGGCGCCCCGGCGCGTCACATCTGCGAAGGAGGGATAGGATGGGTTGTGTAGTGCAAAACGTTGACGTGCTTCTTGGAATGACAGATTGAATTTGACGTTAAGTTCTACTATTTGTTTCTCTTTTTTCCATGTGGGGCATGATCGTGAGTAGGCAGCGTGATCTCCTTCACAGTTCGAACAATGAGTTGTTTCTGAGGTGCAGTCGTCGCTTCTCTCACTAGTAATAGTAACGTTGGATGATCTTCGTGCATCGATTCAACAATGAAGAGCGTATATATTACCAGTAAGCGGCAATCAACGCATTTTATTCGCCGACAATCGGCTCAAACAGCTCACAACAAAGCGCCGCTGTGTGCATTTACATACGTGCCACCGACCGCCTCTCCACACTAACGTGGCGACGGTTCTGCCTCCTATAGGTCGATCTCGCGGCGAATTGCCGGCGGCGCAGTCGAAACGCTATGATGCACCGAACCGCGGTCAACTATGGCTCAGCAAGCCTCGCTGCGTCGCCATGTTTTGTCGACGAGAGGCTTTTGATTGGATACTTAAGATGACGTGAGCTGCACAGTTGAGGGGAAGGCGGCCTTGAAAATATATATTGTGCTTTTATAGCTATTAAATCAACCCAGACGATGAAACGAGTCAACATATATTATTGAACAGATGGCCAGGATTCCGAATACATACGTAGTTGGAAATTTTTGGAAAACATTTGATGACCCCTTTAAAGGCACGATGCGGGAACTTGCTATCAATTGTTGAATTTCATATTGAGGCAGACCTACTGACTTGCCGTTGTATCATTAGGCACAGATCGTGGAACTAAGGAGGACACATATATGTTTTATTAAGGCAAGAAGACAGAAAAATTACTGGAGTGGTCCTTTAATTCTGCTCCAAATAATTGCATTGCTCAGTTATTTCTTTTCTAACCAGTTCTGTTTGCCAACTGAAAAAACTGGGAGTTCTCATGGATTTTGTATAGTCTGCAAATACTAGGGGGAACTTGTCGTTCCATCAGGGAAAATTAGCTGTAAGTTTATTGAAAGAGATTGAAAGTCACTGTAATGCTTGATTTCATTCCTTATAAAGAGCATCCCAATGACGCGCTTTATGCAGTTTGTAGCAAGTGAGTTTTCGTAGCCACTGTTGGCCTCCTGCCATGTACTATCTAGAGACCATGCCAGCAAATCAGCAATAAGCCTTGCAACACTTCCAAAATTTGAAGGGAGTCGAAAGTGAACAGTTCCGGTTCCGAACTTTTGCGAAGATGAGTATCGTCTTTTTTGCATAGAAATGAATCCGTCGAGCAGAGCTTTTCTATTAACAAGTACCGTTTTGCCAAAAATCAGAAGGAACAATATCTCGTCGCCCAACTAATCATTTTTGATGCCGTGTCACCAGCTAAAGAAGGTCACACTGTACAACTGACCAGATGGATGCTTCAGAGGGTCTTTTGGGTGAAAGTAATGATAATTTCTGGGGTTTTACGTGCCGAAACCGTAATCGATCATGAGGCAAGCCATAGTGGAGGGCTGCAGAAATAGATCATCTGGGGTTCTTTAACGTCCACCTAAATCTAATTACACAAGCATCTAGCGGTATGCCTCCATTTAAATGTGACCACCACAGGCAGGATCAGGCCTGTATGCTTTGGGTCAGCAGCCAAGCACCGTAACCACTGTACCACCATGGCAGACTTAAGTTGAAAGTTTGGAGGAAGGAGGAGCTGAACAGGATGAGAACACAAAGGTTCTATACATTTGGGAATGAGCATGAAATGAAGTGTCTTGCCGCTTCTTTGAAAGCACCTGGGCTAAAAAAATTGTGGCAGATCCCACACGTTGTGGGAATCGATTTCATGAGAAGCAGCGATTGAGTGGCTGCTTATGCTGCCTTTTTCTTTTCTTTTTGTTTTAGCCAAGCGTTACAAGGTGGATGTTTGTGTAGTTGCGTGCAGATTGTGGGCTTACCTGGGACTTGGACTTCACTGGCCTTAGAGGGCAGCTTATGGTCTGACATAACGTCAGAACTCACATTTGTTTGAGCTTAAGAGTAAGTATGTCAGGACAATTGAGGTTTACTTTCCAACCTCTGAGAGAGAACCTCACTTGTGGAAAACTTAGGCCTAATGCAATGAGGTTGCTATCAGTTGACACAAACAGTTCATATTCAAAAATATTTCCTTCCTTATGCACCTCCTTTTTATTATTCGTATTTAAATTGTTTGCGACTATTTGCAATGGGTTCTATCATTTTTTCAAAGATGTATTATTCATTGTGCATTTTACTGACACATCCCGTCTAAGACTTTTTAACACCAAAGTGTATTATGCCGGGGTCCACCAAGACTTCAGTGACGTATTTCCGTCACGGAAATGATGTAGAAAAAATTTACACGATCAGCTGGCAAAGAAAAAAAGTTCCGTCAACGGGCATCGAACCCACGACCGCTCGGTCAGCAACAACAGATGCCGGGCACGCTATCCACTGCTCCACGGTCTTTCACTTTTTTTTCTTTCATGGTATTTATTCAACACAGACATGGCACTTGAACGCAATTCAATACAAAGAAATAATATGTTGATTATACTCTTATCGCGACACAATGACTAACAGACGGCACTATCGAATTCGTAATCATCTCTATAGCGAATACATCAAGTAACGCTATAGCAACGGCCTTTTCCAATTATATGCTAGAACAGCGGTAAGGATAAGCACCTCACCAATGCCGGATACCATTCTGGCTGACTTTCGATTTGCTCGTATACATCTCTTAGTTGAGTGGTAATCCTAATGAAGTGGGCTGTTGAGGAAATTATCGGCTGTGCGTTCCTCTGCAACAGGCGCGTCTTCCACAGACTATGCATTCCAATGAGAAGAAGCATGTCAAATGGTACGTCATTACAACTCGCTGGCAAGAGATATCGCACGGAATGTGAATTTAGCACAAAGTCTTTTTGAAGAGTTCGTTGGAGCACATCCCAAAATAAGATTGCATCTCTACAGCTTATAAAACAATGTTGAATTGTTTCTGGCACATCACACAGAGGACAATCAACGGACAACATAAAAATGTCTCTTGAACGAAGCCAAGTCTTCACATGCAAAGTCTCTGAATGTAATTTAAAAAAGAACGTTTTTGTCGATGGTGTCAGCTGCATTTTACGTACTCGATCTAACACATCATGCCCTGGTAGTCCCAAGTATTTTGCACGATAAAGTGGTGGCGGAAACAGCATCGCTATTAAATCTCTGTAAAGATGTTTGCGGGATACGCAGTACAAATATTCATTTGAAAACCTAACTGTTAAAAAACCAACAGAGAAATAAACTTCTCGCTTAAGTCCCCATAAACATGGTCGTGGAGAAGAATCGGATGAAACTACTAGATCAGGTAGCACATTTACCAGGTTTACCTAAAGCCCCTATACTTCGTAAAAGTACCGCCATCTGCTCTCTCCTCCGCCGCCTCCTCTCCCGCGCGTCTTTCGTGTGCGACGGCGGCGCCCCCTTGAACGCGCCACGCCGACGCGTGAAGCTTTCAGACCGGTTGCGCGCTGGCGTTGCCACTTCAGCCACAGCTTTTCTAGTCCAGCCGTGGCCGCGTGCAATGTCTCGCATATGGCTGTGTGTAATGATTCTCTTTACTTCTGCGTTAATTTTCTGAGTTTGTGTAGGTGTGCGCACCATCTAATCTGCTGCGAGCCATGTGCAATTTGTAGCAAATTGCACGTCGTTTAAGGTTCTTTTCGGAGCGTAGCGTTTCCCTGTGCATCTGGCGCGGATATCGGTAACTGGGTTAACGTAAAAAAGGTTGAGATAAAATTCTGCAAACACGACGTGCTATTTATTGCATCGGTAAGAACTATTTACATGGCAGCTGTGATGTCAAGCCACGCCGTTTGGGAAGGAATAGTTCCCGTGCGAATAGACTATCTCTATCATATATAACTGCACCAATGCCTGCGATTCCCATGAAGGTGCTCGATCAAAACTTCATGACATTTCACCTATATTACTTCTCGGCCTGCCCGCCCCGGTGATGCAGTGGTTTCGGCACTCGCCTGCTGATCCGAAGGTCGCGTGTTCGCTCCCGGCCGCGGCGGTCGCAATTCGATAGAGGTGAAATGCTAGAGACCCGCATACTGTGCGAGGTCAGTGCACGTTATCAGCACCAGATGGTCAAAATTTCCTGAGCCCTACACTGCGGTGTGCATCACAATCATATCGTGGTTTTGGCTCGTAAAGCCACATGTATCATTCTTATCTCCTTTACCTGCCTGCCCAATGAAGTGTGCTCGCAGTACGCCGTTATGGGATGTTTCGCCTGTGCGGACCAGCTTGCATCCATTGTCGTATGACGCTTATACATTAACTGACAATAAATGAAGTTATCAAACCATCTGTTTTCTGCCAATAGTAAGAGGCAAGAAACATTTAAAATCAGTATGCTAAAACCAACGACATTAACCCACTCATTCTATTCCATAAATCCTGCGCGCTAGGTTTTTTTTTTGCTATAGCACCTTCCTTCCGACGCTCGCTCCGTCTTCGCCCTTCCATCCGCACATCACAGTGAAAGGTTAGTAGAATATGTGGAACACAACCTAGTGTTGCAGCGCAGGACACTCGTTCTTTCAGAGTTAATAACATGTGGGGTTTTACGTGCCAAAACCGCGATTTGATTATGAGGCACACCGCAGTGGAGAGCTCCGGATATTTCAACCATCTGGTGTTCAAGACAGTCACTTGCTCGAGCAAGTGACTGCCTTGGTGCATGACAAATAACACAAAATTTCGCGTGATGTTCAGTAAGTAATACACCACATTTCACACGGCAAAGCAAGACGCTTGTCAAGAGTAAAAACGCACGAGCACTTACCTCACAAAATCGCGCCGATCTCGGCTCGAAATTTGCTCGACCGATTCTGGGGAGCCAGACTTTGCGGCGACCTGGATTCTCTTTACCGCGCAGAATGGCAAACATTTTCCCTTGGGTGTCACGGTAATGGCAGCCAAACACACAGCAACCCGGTATCGCGACAAAACCAGCGAGACGCACACGTGCACTTCACACTTCGTGCACTTCACATGGGGCGAACACACAGCACATGGCACGCTGGAGCGTTCAACATGGCGCCGAGAGGCGAAGGAAACGAAATTACCGAGAAAGAGGGCGCGCGCTACCACGTGACCGCAGCCGCCCTATCAGAGGCGTGGAGAGGAGGAAGCGGCATAGATCAAGAGAAAGCTGTACTTTTCCGAAGGTATAGGGGCTTTAGGTTTACCTGCAAGAATGCTCCAATAATAGGATGGGAAGCGTCGCGGAAAAAGAAGTAGCGAGATACAATTTGCCACACGTACAGAGGTACTAGACCTAGCCCACCTGCACTAACTGGTCTGAATAGATTGTCGTCTCACATATGAATCCATGAGACGCCACGGTCTTTCACAGACTCTAGAGGCTTTACGACCGCGCCTTTTATATCTACCACTCTCCCGGTCGGCGGGATGGTGTAGCCCTATGGGAGCGGTAAAGTCATTCGTCATTACTATGGCCTCCGCGATTAGCACCTGTAACGCGTTACACGTCCGTCCCATTCAGCGCGTTTTCAAGAGAAGTTCAATTTAGAAGGATTGATTGTTGGGCAAGTTGGTAATTCATGATGAATGCAAATAGCGCGAAAAAACGTAAGACTAGACGAAGAAGGCTACAGCACTTCAGCAGTTCTTCAGCAGCAGTTCAGCAGGCTACAGACTACAGAAAGTTCAATTTTGACAATGCCTTAACACACCGCGAGGTGGCGATCTTAACACAAGCGTCGTGAAAGCGTCGGCCTCGCTCATAGCACCACGCTAAACCAAACAAAAAAAATCACGCCATATCCACGAAGTGAATGATGATGAGTGGGCTAAGCTCCGGAGGTAATCTGGTAAACCGTCAATCCCCGTAAATTTTGCCCACTCGATCATCATACAAAAACCTGACACACAAACGCGGGGGTCCTCATATATGGCGTTAAGCTCAGGGGAACGTTTGTTGTCGGCGTTGCCGTTTTGCCTTTCGAGGGCGAGAGCGCGTTCACGATCGTTTTCATCCATGGCAGAAAGAGAATGTGTGGTATGGAACGTGCTTATACTTCATGGTCATCAGCGTCATCGTCATCGTTATCACGTTTAGTGGGTACATTCCACTATATTGGAACGCGCTTATTCTTCATGGCCATCAGTCGTCATCGTCATCTTTATCACATGGAGTGGATACATCTCACTATGCGTGGCTACCTACTACTACATACTACAAAGTAGGGACAGGCCCACACCCTGAGGAGCTTCGCCCCTAAAATAGCTTTGCGACGCGTGCCTTCCTCACCTGGCTGTAACACCGCGTTCCCCACTCTCGCGCTCGCCCCGAGAAAAATCACCGCCGGGCTACCGGGGCGGCACGACGCGCTTTGCGTTTCCCTCTAGTCCGGCCGTGGTGTTCAATCGCATTTTACCATGCCGCGGCATGGGGACCAAGTTCTGCGTCCAATATGCGACGCTCTTCTGGCTATCACACCTCCTTCTCTTGATTACGCTTTCACCGTTAACTACTACAGCTACCACAAGGGTTTGTTTGACCATTTAACATCGACGTTAGTCGTCGGGATGGAGATGTACCACCAATCATCAAAGTGGGTGTATCCACGTTAAACGGTGCTATAAGTGCGAGACATCCATATACATCGTAAAAACTTTCTTATATCAATGCACAGTAAACATTCAGTTACTTTTGTAAGGGCACGCTTTACTTTCGTGTTATTCCGATTCCCGTGACAGAGGGATCAACCATCTTTTTGAATGACATAAACCCTTATCCTCACTATTCAAATTAGATTAAATCGCTCTGTTTTTTATAACACGCTTAATAGAGTGTGACTGACAGCATTAGGCTGACACGTTGTCAGCCCATCTTGACATAAAATAGGGTTCTGTGTCACCCAGGGGTTGGTTGATGTTTTTTATGGCCCAAAACTATGATATTATCATGAGGGACGCCGTAGTGGAGGGCTCCGGAAATTTCAACTGCCTGGAGTTCTTTAACGTGCAACTAAATCTAAGCACACGAGCTTCAAGCATTTTGGCCTCCACCGTAAATGCGGCCGCTGCGGCTGGGATTTGATCCCACGACCTCTGGGTCAGCAGTTGAGCACCATAACCACTAGATCACTACAGCGGTTTGTCACCCAGGGGGTTTTTCAAAAGCACTGGTCGAAAACTTGGAAGACTGGGAATTTTGCTATGTCAGCTGGGTAGGCTCGCTGGGCTAACACCCAGAGATGTTAATAGGCCCACTTTTTTGTGATACCTGTCCTGAAATTAGCCTCTGTGTGACGTGTTGCACATGTGTGTTCACTAGTTGCATGAAAACTGTGTGCTGTAATTATTATTGTCTGTAACATTATATCCTAATTGCTATGCACACCGTAGGTAATGAAATTGACTTATATATTTAATCACACTGATATAGCAAGGATTTGCTTTGCCTAAATATGTGGCTCATTTCTTGTTTCATTTTTCAAAAAGCGTGTTCATATTGTTGTTGCTCTTTATGTCTATTGCACTCTTGTTGTTCTTATGGCCCTCGTCTCACAACTGTGAAAACCATGAGGGTAATAATAAGTAAGTGTGTGATTTGTTTTGAGACTGCTGCACATGGGCACATTTCTTGTATTCAAAGGATTCTGCAACTATAATTAAAATTGAAATTTCATGCCTGATTGTCTGTGTTGTCTTGGGCTACTATGTATTTCCTACCCCGGAGCGTAGTTTAACTTTTTAAATTATTCCCTTCATAAATTTCAAAGGCACTGACTGTAAGCAGTCCTTCAGCACTGTTGACTCGGTGCCATTCAGCTAAAAATGCACACATTTTTGTATGTCAAATGAACAGATTCTTTGGTTTCAGAAGTGTTTTTAGAATTTTTAGTGGTTGAGATGAAAAATAAGAACTCATTTTGGAGGGTAATCAGCTCTGTAAGTAAAACGTTCGTTAGTTCACGCTGAAGCTTTATTATTTGCTCTGTTGACAACTCTAGAGCAGTACCAACCAGACTGATGTTGTGTCACACTCCTTGGAGTTGTTGGTGCAGAATGTGACACTACTATAAGAGCTCCATCGCTTGCTGATGAATGACAGCCTTAGATATTTAAACTGGGAATCAGGTAACTGGAACGTAGCAATAAATAGTTTTATTATGCATGTGTGCTACTATTCCTGAATTATCGTGTGGCCATTTTTTGTCAAATATTGTGCTCACTGCCCATTGTCCTTATAGGACATGTTGCCTGACAGAAAAACTTTTAAGATGACAGCCGCATAAGTAGTGGATTGAGCTGGTTTGTACTTAATAGTACAATGTGGTACAGTGCTCTGTGGGCCAGATGTCCAGGTGCTTCAATGAACAAAAGCATGTGCACAATGCTAGAAATGAAAAAGACTAATTTTTAGCCACGAATTCTTTATGTCTCTGTGTTACCAGTTTCCAAGACCACGGCATTTATACTTACGTGCAAAGCCTGCGCATGTTTATTTTTATTTATTTATTCACTCAGAAATACCCTGCTTTGCCCAAAGGCGTGTAAGCGGGGAGGGGGGGGGTTACAGCTTGGAAAAAAAAACAAGTCTTCGTTATAACAGCACACTTGGTCACAAGACAATTGGTTCCACTCTTGTACAGTACGAACAAAAAAAGAATTAGCATATAGCTTCGTTCCAGTCCGGTATTCTTCAATTTTTAGGTCATGATCGGAACTTCCGGACAGATAATGCGGTGGTTTAAGGTAAGTGTCTTTATTAATGCCAGTCTTTTTATGGTATATATGAAATAACAATTTCAAACGCAATTTTCTTCTGCGAGAGGAGAGCGCTTCCCATCCCAGCTCGTTTTTCATTTCAGTACAGCTGTCACCTCGCTTATACCAACTCGGAACGAACCTTGCTGCTCTGTTCTGTATTTTCTCGATCAGATCAATCCAGGACTTTTGGCTCGGATCCCACATACAACCCGCATATTCCAAAATCGGGCAGACAAACGAAATATATGCAGTACTTTTCAGGACAGCAGGTGAGGATCTCAGATTTCGTTGAATGAAATTTAGTGCTCTGGCGGCTTTTGCAACTACCGCACGCACATGCTCATTCCATGAACAGTCGCTCGTAGGGTCTACACCCAAGTATTTATACATACGTTGATGATCAATCACGTCACCACTCAAAAAGTAACGCTTTTCATCCTTTTTCTTTTTTTACTAAATGACACATGCACATATTTTTTTTTAACATTAAGTTGCATTTTCCACTTCTCACACCATTGCACAATTCGGGTAAGGTCAGCCTGCAATTCAATGCGATCCTGTTCATTTTTTATTTTTCTGTACACGACGGAGTCATCAGCGAACAGACGTACTCGAGAAGAAATGCCATCACGAATATCATTAATGTAAACTAAAAACAGTAGCGGCCCTAAAACGGACCCCTGAGGGACACCCGATGTTACTTCCACCGTAGAAGTAGTACCATTGAGAATGACACATTGTCGATGCTGTAATAGATGACTGGCTATCCAATTCAATACTTTCTTATCAGTATTTGCTCTTTCAAGTTTGCGAAGAAGCAAGGGATGACACACGGTGTCAAACGCCTTTCTGAAATCTAAGAAAACGCAGTCTGTTTGACCGTTATCATCAACCTCGGACACTAAATCATGGTAGAACTCAATCAGTTGTGTTGTGCAAGACCGGCCCCTGCGGAAACAGTGTTGAACATCAACTAATAATTTATGTTGAAGTAAGTATTTCATTATGTCGTTATATAAAATGTGCTCTAGTAATTTGCAGGGAATCGATGTCAATGAAATAGGTCTATAAATGTTGGCCTGTTTTTTGGAACCACCCTTGTGAATGGGAACCACAAAGGCCATTTTCCAGTCCTCAGGCGGAATTCCAGTATAGAGAGATTTTTTGTATATTAGGTAAAGATAAGATGCTATTGGCCAGGCACAACGCTTCAACACGCGTGGGGAAATACCATCTGGACCAGGGGTTTCGTCTATATTTTTTAAAAGGGATTCGATACCACTCACACAGAGTTCAACCGGTGGCATTAATGGCTTAGTTCCCAGAGGTGGCTCCGCCAGCGTGGATAATTTTTCAAAATTCGTTTGAGGTAAAAATACGGAATGAAAGAAATCATTAAGACAAGAAGCTTTATCAAGATCGCTGGACCAGATCTGGCCATCGTGGACAATTTCGTTTACTCCGGTTGAATCAGCTCCACAGTTTCTTACGTGTCTCCAAAAAAGCTTTGGGTTCGTTTTATGCTTTTGTTTAGTCGACTGAAGTATTGATCCTTTGCGCTACAAACTTTAGATTTATATTCATTAGTTATCTCGACTAGCCTGTTGTACTGATAACTACTATGGGTTCTTTTAAATGCCTTGTATACTCGTCGTCTTTTCCTTATTAATTAAAAATCGCTTGTGTCACCCATGGCTTCTTGAACTTTTTGGGTTTAACCACGTTTGTACTTGGCACATACGTTTCTGTTAGTTCTATAACTTTCGCTCTAAATAGTGACCACAGTTGTGAAACATCGGCGTTCTCGCAATGACAATCGAAAACAGGCAAACGAGCAAACAATTCCTGAGAAATGGCACAGTAATCACACTTATCATAAAAATATCGATTGGCGGGGCTTGGGTCTTTTAATCTCATGTTTAATAGTTGCTACAACAGCAAGATGGTCACTGATACCGGGAATACATGTGACAGAGTGTACAATATTTGGCGAATTACAAAAAAGCAAATCTAAAATCTTATTATTTCTTGCGGCCACTGTAACGTATTCAGTAAGACCGAACGTATCAACGATGTTTTTCATACTGATGCTTTAACGACAACCAGTCAAGGCGATACATGTTCCATTACACCACGTCAAATCCGGTAGGTTGAAATCACCGGCAAGAATAAACTGCTCTGATGTTTTGGAAATTATGTCGTACAGTTGCTGCAACGTATCCGGGTCAGAATTTGGCCGTCAATAAAATGTTCCGGCAATAAATTTCGTATTATCAGCAAGGGTCACTGTGCACCAGACCGATTCTACGTCATCGTACCCGATATCAAGTTCAGATGACCGTAAGGAAGAGTGAACTAACAAGAATACCACTCCACCTGTTGTTGCCCTATCATTTCGGTAGACGTTAAAGTGGCTAGGAAACACCTCGCTATCATTGATTGACGGTATCAGCCACGATTCTGTCCCGAACACTATTTCTGCCTTCGTCGATTCATTTAAGCCGGCGAATTCATCTATTTTATTCACAATACTTCTACAGTTTAGAACAACAACTGTTAGGTTGCGTGAGGATGAGGCAGTCTTACGGGCATTTTCTAAATGTCCCATGTGAAGGCCTTACCATCAACAATTAGTTTGTCAAAACTTAGTTTAACCTTGCTACTCCTGTCTGCTAGTTCCGTTTTAGCATGGTTCCACAATCGTTCTTGGATTTCTCGTGTTTCTGGTGCGTAGTCCTGATCTACACTGTACTCAGACCCTTTGAATTTCTTAGCGTTTTTAAGGACATCCATTTTTTCCTTGTCGGAGGAAAAATTACCAATTGGCCGGTTGAACTTCTTGTTGAATCGACCGATACGGTGTGCTCTTTGTACTGACGTCAGTTCTATTGCAAGGCGGGTTAGACAGATGCCCTTAATCAGTTCCTTAGACTGCTGCCACGTTTCTCCCTTGTCATCTTTAACGCCGTAAAAGACCAGGTTGGCCCTTGGGCTTCTATTTTCAAGGTCAACGTCTTTTGTTCGCAGTTCCTGAACTTTCTTTTCGAGCTGTTCGACCACATGTCCATGCTGTTCTAGTGTCTCGTTAAGAACTTCAATCTGCCCATCAGCTTTACCCAATTTATGGTTTTTTTCAGACAGCATAGCTTCATGTATTGCCAGTTTTTCCTGGATAGTATCCAGCTTCATGATGCTGTTCAGACCTGCCGGGAAACACTTGAGCAAGTCTAGTTCAGTTTCACTGCGGGGGCCAGGACTGATCTCTACATCACCGGAAAGCAACAATAATAGAATCAAATACAGTACCCGATTGGTGAACAAACGAAGCTTTCTATGGCGAGCACGTTCTTTTACTCGCTTTCTACTACAAGCAGAGCATGTCGTCGTAGGAGGAGCCGGCAATGCATAAAGTAATCTACGTACGTAAAAAAAGCAGTGTTCACTAACCTGCAATACTAACATAGGTATTAACTGCATGTCGGCCAGCGTGCCGTCTCCAAATCCCACGAAGGCATGTAGTCGTGCGCTTAAATAAGGTTACACATGGTCACGTGGCTCCTGATACTGGTGAGTCTCTGCCATATCACTTTCGATGGCGACGGTATCCCTGGCGTTCCTGTCGTCGAAGATGGCTGGCGATTCATTGAGGCAGTTCCTTGCAGCCAAATGGCACAATGTCGCTTCCGCAAGCGCCTTTGGAAATAAAGCGATCACCGCCCCTTGACCGATAGCGTCGGAATCCGATGCGGCTTGAAGAGCGGCAAGAACCTGCAATACCAACATAGGTATTAACTGCATGTCGGCCAGCGTGCCGTCTCCAAATACCACGAAGGCATGTAGTCGTGCGCTTAAATAAGGTTACACATGGTCACGTGGCTCCTGATACTGTTGAGTCTCTGCCATATCACTTTCGATGGCGACGGTATCCCTGGCGTTCCTGTCGTCGAAGATGGCTGGCGATTCATTGAGGCAGTTCCTTGCAGCCAAATGGCACAATGTCGCTTCCGCAAGCGCCTTTGGAAATAAAGCGATCACCGCCCCTTGACCGATAGCGTCGGAATCCGATGCGGCTTGAAGAGCGGCAAGAACCTGCAATACCAACATAGGTATTAACTGCATGTCGGCCAGCGTGCCGTCTCCAAATACCACGAAGGCATGTAGTCGTGCGCTTAAATAAGGTTACACATGGTCACGTGGCTCCTGATACTGTTGAGTCTCTGCCATATCACTTTCGATGGCGACGGTATCTCTGGCGTTCCTGTCGTCGAAGATGGCTGGCGATTCATTGAGGCAGTTCCTTGCAGCCAAATGGCACAATGTCGTTTCCGCAAGCGCCTTTGGAAATAAAGCGATCACCGCCGCTTGACCGATAGCGTTGGAATCCGATGCGGCTTGATGAGCGGCAAGAACCTGCAATACCAACATAGGTATTAACTGCATGTCGGTCAGCGTGCCGTCTCCAAATCCCACGAAGGCATGTAGTCGTGCGTTTAAATAAGGTTGCAAATGGTCACGTGGCTCCTGATACGGGTGAGTCTCTGCCATATCACTTTCGATGGCGATGGTATCGCTGGCGTTCCTGTCGTCGAAGATGGCTGGCGATTGATTGAGGCAGTCCCTTGCAGCCAAATGGCTCAATGTCGTTTCCGCAAGCGCCTTTGGAAATAAAGCGATCACCGCCCGTTCACAGATCGCGTCGGAATCCGATGCGGCTTGAAGAGCGGCAAGAACCTGCAATACCAACTTAGGTATTAACTGCATGTCGGTCAGCGTGCCGTCTCCAAATCCCACGAAGGCATGTAGTCGTGCGTTTAAATAAGGTTGCACATGGTCACGTGGCTCCTGATACTGGTGAGTCTCTGCCATATCACTTTCGATGGTGACGGTATCCCTGGCGTTCCTGTCGTCGAAGATGGCTGGCGATTCATTGAGGCAATTCCTTGCAGCCGAATGGCACAATATCGCTTCCGCAAGCGCCTTTGGAAATAACGCGATCACCGCCCCTTGACGGATAGCGTCGGAATCCGATGCGGCTTGAAGAGCGGCAAGAAACTGCAATACCAACATAGGTATCAACTGCATGTGGGCCAGCGTGCCGTATCCAAATCCCACGAAGGCATGTAGTCGTGCGCTTAAATAAGGTTGCACATGGTCACGTGGCTCCTGATACTGGCGAGTCTCTGCCATATATATCACTTCCGATGGCGACGGTATCGCTGGCGTTCCTGTCGTCGAAGATGGCTGGCGATTCATTGAGGCAGTCCTTTGCAGCCAAATGGCACAATGTCTTTTCCGCAAGCGCCTTTGGAAATAAAGCGATCACCGCCCCTTGACCGATCGCGTCGGAATCCGATGCGGCTTGAAGAGCGGCAAGAACCTGCAATACCAACATAGGTATTAACTGCATGTCGGCCAGCGTGCCGTCTCCAAATCCCACGAAGGCATGTAGTCGTGCGCTTAAATAAGGTTGCACATGGCACGTGGCTCCTGATACTGCTGGGTCTCTGCCATATTGTCACGTGCTACAGAAGGACTTCAACTAGGAAATACTGCACCGGCAGAGAGACGCACACAAGACTGGGAAGATGGCTGCCAACACAACAACAACAACAACAACAACAACAACAACAACAACAACAACAACAACAACTCAGAGCGAGAGCGCGCACTGTCCCAGAACATCTTCTTCCATTCTTGCGGATTGTTTGCTCGCGCTCGCCGTACCTGTCATGTTGGGCAGGTGGCATTACTCCCCCTCTTAAAAAAAAGAAACAGGCATCCTTTCGATGCTGTGCAAGTGAATATGCAAAGGCGAAAAAGAGGAAACCAGCAGAAAGTACGCACAGACAAAAACAAAGCAACAAGGTCAAGTCGCACTACCGCGTGAAGTACGGCTTCAGTCGTACAACGTGCACAATCTCTGTGGAGTGCTTTCGACGCCGGGGCAACGAGGCTCCATCGGGGACAACCTCGTAGTTCACGTTACTAACGCGTCGCAACACCTTGTAGGGTCCAAAGTAGCGACTGAGCAGTTTGTCAGACAACCCTTGGCGGCGAACTGGAGTCCACACCCAAACTTGATCGCCCGGATGGTATTCAACTTCTCGATAGAGAGAATTGTAGCGGCGTGCATCTGCAATCTGCTGTTGTGTGATGTGCAGGCGTGCTAACTGGCGAGCTTCTTCAGCGTACTGGGTCAGTTGAACAGCGTCAGCTGTCAGCAAAGCGTCGCCCCAGTCTTGTGCGCGTCGCAGCCATCTTCCCAGTCTTGTGTGCGTTTCTCTGCCGGTGCAGTATTTCCTAGTTCAAGTCCTTCTCTAGCACGTGACAAATGGTGGAGGTGCGGAGTAACCCCCAGCTGATGTTCCAAACGCCTCCCGGTAGCCCCGTACCTGTAGTGACAACACCTGTTCACCGGGCCAGCCGATGAATCTGAGGACTACATCCTGAGCGTGGACCTCTTCCTGAAATGACCTCAGCGGCACCCCAGAACGCTGCGGAAGGCGCTCCAACCGCGACTTATACGCTGCAGAAGCCACGAGTGCCGAAGGTGTTCCACGGTTCCGTCTTCGAGGACGTCGAGGACTGGCTGGCTCAATTCGAACGGGTCGCCGATTTCAATTGCTGGACCGACGCCGACAAGATGATGGTCTATTTCAGCCTGGAGGACGGCGCTCGTACTTGGTACGAAAACCGTGAGCCCTTCCCATCTTGGAGCGTCTTTTGCCGTCAGCTGCTGGCAAGTTGGGCCAATCCCGATCGCCGTGAACGAGCCGAGAGAGCAATTCAGTCGCGCATCCAAATGCCGAATGAAAGCGTCATGATGTACGTTGAAGACATGACGAGCCTCTTTCGTCGAGCTGACTCGGACATGGCACAAGAAAATAAGCTTCGCCATTTAATGCGAGGAGTCAAGGAGCAGCTTTTTGCTGGCCTCCTACGATGTCCCCCAAAGACTGTGGCAGAGTTTTTGACCGAAGCCACAACAATGGAAAAAGTACTGCAGCAGCGTTCGGCTGTGTACGACCGGCAAGTGAGTGTTGCTTCGTCCGTAGGCCAGATTGAAGATGCAGGAAGTAGTATCAACATCGAATCTCTGTGCGACCTCATTGGATCGGTGGTGCGCGAAGAGCTGCAAAAGATTCACTGCCCGTCTCAACCTACTGCGGGATTCATCTGCACCCTCATCAGAAACGAGGTACAGCAGGCTCTGCAAATGCCGCTTCCCGACAATGTGCCGCCTGCGCCGACTGAGCCTCATGGTGCATCATACGCGGACGCTGCTCATCGTTATATTCCAGCTTCACCGCGCTTCGTCAACGCTACGCCTCTCGATGCCCTTCCATCACTGCAGCCGATTCAGCACTTGGAGAATCGGCAGCCGATCCCAAGGAAATCCGACGTCTGGCGCACACCGGACAGGCGGCCACCGTGCTATCACTGTGGTGAAGCTGGGCATGTGTACCGAGAATGCCCCTATCACCGTCTTGGACTCCAGGTTTTCGTCGTCGACTCGCCAAGGCCGAGATTTGGCGAAAGACCAAGCGCTATAGAAGAGCACCTCTCCCAGCAGCGAATGCCACTGCCCGTGCGGCGGCAGTCGCGGTCACCGTCTCCAAGACGACCTTCGCCAAATTTTCGGAGCTTTCCAGGGGCGGCGCAGGCGCGTTCGCCAAGCCCTAGGCGGTAAAACTAACGACAGCGACCTTCGGGAGCGAGGCCGCTGACGATCAACGCAAGCAAGGCCTCCCATCGAGGCGAGCATGGACCCGGAGCGATTTACCGCCGACAGCAACGAAACCCAGAACCAGACTTTCTTTGGACATTCCTGTGGTGCTCGACGGCCGCCACGACGTTAGTGCGTTATTAGATACGGGTGCAGACTATCCGATCATGAGCGGAACACTAGCTGAGCACCTGCAGAAAGTTGTTACGCCCTGGTACGCAACACAAATTCGTACTGCCGGCGGGCATGTAGTCCCACCAATCGGCATGTGCACAGTCAGAGTAAGCATTCGTGGACGTACGTTTCTCGCATGCTGCCTCGTACTTCGTGAATGTTAATTCCCGATACCTAATCCTGGGAATCGAATTCTTGCGGGAGTACGGCGCTATTATCAACCTTCGGGAGCGTACCGTGACCTTTTCGACAGAGAGAGCAAGTGTCGATTCCGACGACAGCCATGACAGCACGTTTCGCGTTTCTGCCGACAGCATAACGTTGCCTCCACGTTCGAGTGTCCTGGTTGATGTGGTGTGCGATAAGTTACGTGATGGCGAGGCTATCGCCGAAGGCAAGTTCACGCTTTTATTCAAGCTAGGTGTCTGCGCGGCCTGCAGCCTCGTCACGCTTTCTGACGGGCGTTCTGTGCTGCTTGTGACCAACTTCAGTAATGAGTACCGGCACCTTTTTCGCCACACCGCCATCGCTTTTGCCTACCCTGTCGCAGACGTTGCCGAATGCTTCACGTCTACATCGGTGGACGATGGGCTTCAACCGACATCAAGAGACGTTACTTCGTCACTCTCCAAGGTTGATATTGATTCGACCCTCTCGGAGCAACAACAGACAGCGCTGCGTGAACTCTTACTTCAATTCAAAGAGTGCTTCGCGTCCACCTCAATGGTTCTTCAGACGCCAATCACCAAACACCGAATAATTACGTGCACCGACGCCTCCCCTATAAAACAACAGCCTTACCGCGTTTCGGCAAAGGAACGTGATGCTATCAATGCACAAGTCGAAGAGGTGCTGCAAAATGACGTTATCCAACCTTCCAAGAGTCCCTGGTCATCGCCGGTCGTTCTCGTAAAGAAAAAAGACGGAACGCTGCGCTTCTGCGTGGACTACAGAAAGCTTAAAGGGGTACTGACACAAAATTTCGCGGCCGAGATAGCCTGCTGGATCGATTCCCGTGTTATTCGCTATCGATATTTTGCAGATTACCATCTGCAAAATATCGATAGCGAATAAAGCTTGGAAGGTATTTTATATGAATTTTGAAGTTCGCGAGCGCGATCCAGCATTATAGGCCGCACCTGGTGCATTGACACCCTCGGAGGTGACCCGAGGTGACCCCCCTACTTCCCCTACGTAATCGTTTCAGCCGGTACAAGTTATGATGACGTTGTAGCCGCAATTTCTGTTTTGACGCGCTTCCCGACGAATCGCTCCTCGCCAGGGAGTCAAACCTGAAGTGATTCGCCACGTCGAAAATTCCTTCCATCCCCGCCGCAAGAAAATCGTCGCCATCAGACGACAATGAGCCCGACGACGACAGACCACGCGGAAATGCGTCACTGTTCTGTGTACTCACGTGACCGAGCGTATCACTCGCAAGGTGGTGATAGTTGCACCCGGCGGCTTGTCGTTTTTGGAGCTCTGTCAAACCGAAACTGAGGCTGTGTCGGTAATGAGGAGCTTGTAATGAATTATCTGTCGCGCGCTGCAGCGAACGATGTGCCGTGTTATGACTAACAGGCCCCCAGCAACGCATTGCGGCAAAAAAACGCGGGGCGAAAACTTTTGTGTCAGGACTCCTTTAACAGCGTGACTAAAAAAGACGTCTATCCACTGCCCGGCATCGACGATTCACTCGACAGACTGCGGCGGACCAAGTATTTTTCATCTATAGACTTGAAAAGCGGGTACTGGCAAATTGAAGTTGATGAACGAGATCGCGAAAAAACTGCCTTTGTTACACCGGATGGCCTGTATGAATTCAAAGTACTTCCCTTCGGCCTATGTTCTGCACCTGCCACATTCCAGAGAATGGTGGACACGTGTTCTTACCGGTCTAAAGCGGCACACTTGCCTAGTTTATCTGAATGACGTCGTCGTGTTTTCTGTGACCTTTGAGGATCACCTGAAGCGTCTGCAGACTGTACTTAAGAACTTAAGTTTCTCGGCCATGTTCTGAGCGCGGATGGTGTTCGACCTGATCCTGACAAGAGCACCGCCGTAGCCTCGTTTCCTGTTCCCCGTGACAAGAAAGCAGTACGTCGCTTTCTGGGACATTGCGTGTACTATCGCCGTTTCATCGCCAACTTTTCCAGGATTGCGGAACCGCTAACTCGACTGACTCGTGAAGACGTACCATTCGTCTGGAATGAAGAGCAGGACGCGGCTTTCACTGAGGTACGGGACCGTTTGCAGACACTACAAGTTCTCGCTCACTTTGACCAGGATGCCGATACTGAGATTCATACTGACGCCAGCCACGTGGGTCTTGGTGCCGTCCTCGTCCAACAACAAGAGGGCGTGGAGCGAGTGATAGCTTACGCCACCCGCACTCTGTCTCGCACCGAGGTAAACTACTCCACGTCAAAGAAAGATTGCCTCGCGGTTGTGTGGGCCACGATGAAATTTCGGCCTTACCTTTACGGACGCCACTTCAAGGTGGTGACCGACCATCATTCGTAGTGCTGGTTAGCCAACCTCGTCACCCGTGCGGACGACTGGCACGATGGAGTCTTCGTCTGCAGGAATTTGATTTCACTGTCGTTTACAAATCAGGCCGCAAGCATGAAGAGGCTGATTCATTGTCCCGTGCACCTGTCGAAGCTTGTGACCACGACGTCGAGGATGACAGCGGCTTCCTTGGGGCCCTTACTACAACGGATCTGATTACACGACAGCGCAAGGACGCCGAAATCCGCGCAATCATCGAAAACCTCGAAGGGCGCAACTCTCCCATACCTCGACGTCTTTCTCGAAGTCTGTCGTTCTGCCTGCGAGGTGGCGTTCTGTATAACAAAAACACGAACGGCAACTAGAAGACCTACCTTCTAGTCGTATCCACTGACATGCGTGATGACACGCTTCTCGCCTGCCACGACGAGCCCACATCTGGTCACTTAGGTTCCTCTCGAACTCTCGCCAGAGTTCGACAAGCGTACTACTGGCCCAAGCTTTCCGCATCTGTTAAGCGGTACGTAAAAAGCTGTAAGCTATTTGCTCTAAGCTATTTGCAGAAAGGATCCACGAAAGGGGTTTATGTTTCCATCAAGGCGAAAGCGGAAGATGCTTCATCAAACACTTAAAGTGATCGTCGGCGTCAGCACCAACGATGCAAAAAAGAAAGTCGTGTAATGTCATAATGACGTCATTGAAGATCACATTATGAGATTTGATGATATCGTCGCTTGGTCAAGGTTGGCCAATCCCGGAGGCACTGCAATACCACTTTCGGAAGCGGGTGGGGCATCAACACAATTGAATAAGACAAAAAATAAGATGGCTTTTGCCTTCGAGTTGTCTTATATGTGAACGCATAACGGACCGTGTGAACTTTTTATTTGGCCAGACGTTGTACTCGTAAAAAAAGAGAGAGGGGCGTAGTTATTCTGTAGTTATTGTTCAACATACATCAAATGCCCTAATGAGGCAGATGACCAACATTGGTTAGATTATATATCATGGAAACAAAATAAAAAATACAGAGTGAAACATGGCTAACATACAAAATAAGTTTACGAATATTGCAGAACAAAAACTAAAATATATTAGGCGTACACATAATCCCATTTGGCCGTTGTATTACAGTCAAATCGGCAACAGAGACCGCCAGAAAAACACTGCAGTCGAAAAAAACATTAGGTGGTATACCGTGAAGAATCTAGAAACTTCATTAAGTTGGGTTTTGTAACAATGCCTGAAGATAAGGCGCTTGAATCAGTTATAGTGTGTACGAAAGGGGATGAACAAGTGAATATAATGAGAAGCCTCACAGTCCTCTTTTGCAACTGTGAATATAGGTGTTTGTGAGCAGGTGTCTGTGCATTTGATATAAAGAACTGGTGGGGACTAAAAGAATATCTCTGTCCACCTACTCTATAATGGGAAAGGGAGACAGGGAAGAAGTGGTGAATGACCGGTAATCAGTGTGTGCCCGAATACCTTGCATAAGATCACATGTAATACCTGCCTGCACCCCTCCTCCAAACGAAATCATCAGAGCAGCCACTCAAGTCGACATTATTTTTTCAAAATTCAGCACCCTGCTCTCTGTCTCAAGCACCTGTTGAAGTGTAACAGAGCGGCGGGTGCAGCTGAGAAAGCCTTTGCAGTCATTTGCTCTAGCATTGCTAACGAGTGTCCCACAGATAGGAATACACATCAGATAAGCTTCACTCTCTGCCTTGGAAATACTGGCGCTACTTCAGGTTTCTGCAACTGGTGGGCAATATATTTTAATAGTGGCCAAAGTAGTGCTATATATACTGCTGCAATTTTTCAGTTTGCATTGAGACATCAGACAGCAAAGTGATACCCATCCTAGTGCATTTTCCAGTGGACACTAAATCATGCAGTGCCAAACGACATAGAAAGACTAAAAATGAACAAGGGGACGCTTCTTGTTGGTGATTGAATTTTATTGTTTGACACAAGGGGTTATGAAGCAAAGACAAAGACACAACATAGAACATTTAAAATATTGACACTGTCTACGGTCCATGCAGGCATTCTCAAGAAAAGTCATGCACTTCTGAGATAGGGTTAAACAATGAATTCCTTATGCACAAGCTACTTTCACGTGCCATGATGGCTGCCTCAAACATTTTTGTATTTTGGGATTTGGAGCCGGCACGCTGGCCGACATGCAGTTAATACCTATGTTGGTATTGCAACTTCTTGCTGATCTTCAAGCCGCATCGGATTCCGACGCGATCGGTAAAGGGGCGGTGATCGCTTTATTTCCAAAGGCCCTTGCGGAAACGACATTGTGCCATTTGGCTGCAAGGGACTGCCTCAATGAATCGCCAGCCATCATCGACGACAGGAACGCCAGCGATACCGTCACCATCGAAAGTGATATGGCAGAGACTCACCAGTATCAGGAGCCACGTGACCATGTGCAAACTTATTTGAGCGCACGACTACATGCCTTCGTGAAATTTGGAGACGGCACGCTGGCCGACATGCAGTTAATACCTATGTTGGTATTGCAGGCTCTTGCCGCTCTTCAAGCCGCATCGGATTCCGACGCGATCGGTCAAGGGGCGGTGATCGCTTTATTCCCAAAGGCGCTTGCGGAAACGGCATTGTGCCATTTGGCTGCAAGGGACTGCCTCAATGAATCGCCAGCCATCTTCGACGACAGGAACGCCAGCGATACCGTCGCCATCGAAAGTGATATGGCAGAGACTCACCAGTATCAGGAGCCACGTGACCATGTGCAACCTTATTTAAGCGCACGACTACATGCCTTCGTGGGATTTGGAGACGGCATGCTGGCCGACATGCAGTTTATACCTATGTTCGTATTGCAGGTTCTTGCCGCTCTTCAAGCCGCATCGGATTCTGACGCGATCGGTCAAGGAGCGGTGATCGCTTTATTTCCAAAGGCGCTTGCGGAAACGACATTGTGCCATTTGGCTGCAAGGGACTGCCTCAGAGAATCGCCAACCATCTTCGACGACAGGAACGCCAGCGATACCGTCGCCATCGAAAGTGATATGGCAGAGACTCACAAGTATCAGGAGCCACGTGACCATGTGCAACCTTACTTCAGCGCAAGACTACATGCCTTCGTGGGATTTGGAGACGGCACGCTGGCCGACATGCAGTCAATACCTATGTTGGTATTGCAGGTTCTTGCCGCTCTTCAAGCCGCATCGGATTCCGACGCGATCGGTCAAGGGCAGTGATCGCTTTATTTCCAAAGGCGCTTGCGGAGACGACATTGTGCCGTTTGGCTGCAAGGGACTGCCTCAGTGAATCGCCAGCCATCTTCGACGACAGGAACGCCAGCGATACCGTCGCCATCGAAAGTGATATTGTGGAAGCATAGTATCCAACATAGTCTGGACCTCACTTCCATAGACTAGGCTGAAAGGCATGGATCGTGTAGTTCCCTGGATGGCAGTGTTGTACGCGAATGTGACGTACGGTAGGACCTGGTCCCACGTCTTATGCCGGACCACAACGTACATGGATAACATATCGGCGATGGTTTTGTTCAGTCGCTCTGTCAAGCCGTTGGTTTGCGGATGATATGCTGTTGTCTTGCGATGGCTCGTGTAGCTAAGCTTGAATACGTCGTCAATGAGCTGGGCCGTGAAAGCTGGTCCTCTGTCTGTAATTACGCACGACGGGGCGCCATGTCGAAGAGCGATCTGGTCTATAAAAAACTGGGCAACAGCGGAAGCCGTAGCGCGCTGTAGTGCCCTTGTCTCGGTGTATTTCGTCAAATAATCTGTGGCAACTACGATCCACTTGTTCCCAGCAGATGACAATGGAAAGGGGCCCAGCAAATCCATTCCTATTTGGTCGAACGGCGCCCTAGGTGGTGTGATCGGCTGCAAAAGTTCCGCGGGCTTCAGTGGCGGCGATTTGCGGCGTTGACATTCACGGCAGCTTTTTACGTACCGCTTAACAGATGCGGAAATCTTGGGCCAGTAGTACGCTTGTCGAACTCTGGCGAGAGTTCGAGAGGAATCTAAGTGACCAGATGTGGGCTCGTCGTGGCAGGCGAGAAGCATGGCATCACGCATGTCAGTGGATACGACTAGAAGGTAGGTCTTCTCGTTGCCGTTCGTGTTTTTGTTATACAGAACGCCACCTCGCAGGCAGAACGACGACAGACTTCGAGAAAGACGTCGAGGTATGGCAGAGTTGCGCCCTTCGAGGTTTTCGATGACTGCGCGGATTTCGGCGTCCTTGCGCTGTCGTGTAATCAGATCCGTTGTAGTAAGGGCCCAAGGAAGCCGCTGTCATCCTCGACGTCGTGGTCACAAGCTTCGACAGGTGCACGGGACAATGAATCAGCCTCTTCATGCTTGCGGCCTGATTTGTAAACGACAGTGAAATCAAATTCCTGCAGACGAAGACTCCATCGTGCCAGTCGTCCGCACGGGTGACGAGGTTGGCTAACCAGCACTACGAATGATGGTCGGTCACCACCTTGAAGTGGCGTCCGTAAAGGTAAGGCCGAAACTTCATCGTGGCCCACACAACCGCGAGGCACTCTTTCTCTGAAGTGGAGTATTTTACCTCGGTGCGAGACAGAGTTCGGCTGGCGTGAGACAGAGTGGGCTCTTCTGGCGCCTTTACTGTAGGTGTGGCAAGCACGAGAGGAGCTGGTATCTGCATGTGCCCCAGCGAAGGCGAATCTGGGGCCGGTTCCTCCAACTGCGCTGGATGAGAAGTGGTCTCGGCCTCTCTCACTGACGTTATGGCGCCGGGTTCCGGCGCAGTGCAGCACGTGCGTATGACGTCAGTTGTAGGGCAGCCCGAACAGCTTTCTGTCGTGGGGCTGGAGGACTCCGATGGACCATCATCGAGCTGGTGCTCCACGTGAGCTCGCTGTCCGAGAGAGGGAACGTTGGTAAAGGGCACAGCTGTACCGTACACTTCATGATCTCGTTCATCGAGAAGGGGCAGGGTGGTGGAGGGTCGAGGTGCCACGTCGAGGTGGTGTGCCTCACCTCTCCCATCCGTGGTATGATTTGAGTCGGCAGGGAGGGAATCACAGGCATGAGAAAGTGGTCGAAAAACAGTAGTCAGTCTTGCACACCACTGATGCCAGGATTGTTGTTTCACGCCTTCGTAGTTGTACCATGCTTTGGCAGCATCACAAAGGCGGTCAATGGCCACGCACCATTTCTGTTGTCTGTCCACGTCTCGCGAGCTCCAAGAGCGTTGACGGTGGCCACCCAGTTGCCGGCGTCGTCTTGGAAGCCGCGGAATTCCAGTAGTTCGCAGGCATCCGGTGATGGTGATACGGTAGGCGATACTCCGGAGCATGACGACGCCAACCAGCCGAGTTGGTATGAGAGCTCCGTGAGGGTATACCGCAGCTCTCTGCGGCTCTCGGGTGAGCTCTTTTCATGGTCTTGCGAGGCGGCGGCGGACAACGCGGCATTGAGCGAGTGCAGTGCTGGCAAGGCGGCAGGACAAAGCACGGAGATTGAAGCTGCCAAGGCGTTCACCGTGACTCGGAGTCGCGCGATGGTAGCGGAAATCTCGGCGGCGGTCTCGGGCGATCCGCGCGTGGAGCCAGTGGTGACGTCCGAGTAGTAAGACACAGCATTCCTGGGCAACGGTAGGCCGTGTACTATGTTGGCGGCGCCGGGGTAAGCCTGCCCTTGAGCCACCGAGGACGCCTGGGCGCCTTCCTCCAATGGTGACACAGGTTATTCCGGCAGTAGTAGCGAGATGGGCTGCATAATAGTTCCTTGGAGGGAAGGTCTGCAGCGCCGATGAGCCACGAGGACGCACTTACGGTTCATAGTTCGTAGACTGCGCCATTGTAATGAAGAAAGAGAGAAACAAGAGAGAACACCCGTTCGTGGGTAGAGAGTAGTGTAGAGTAGATCCTATAAACTCTGGCACACACTCACTCTGGAGGAGTGGCCAAGAACCGGATAGTTTTAAAATATAATTGTTCAAGTAAAGCGTAATTTTTTTCTATTTAAGAGGAAAGAAGTAAAATGAAAAAAATTAGGAATAGAATTATACAATCATATAAACAATGAAGCGGAGAATTTGAATAAGAAAGAATAAAGAAATTTTGAAAAGTAGAAAAACAAGAGTAAAGATTGATTCTTTAGCGTAAATCTCTGTGAACTTTTAAGAAACTCCTACAGGGCATCGGCAATCTTCCCGTCACTGTATCCTAGAGACAAAGCCCCGAATGAAAGTACATTTGGGGCACTTAAATCCAATCTAAGTAGTCGGAAGACGGTACCTAAAGTCAATTTGCGCAAGGTAGCGTATCTGTTACAGTGAATCAGATAATGTTCTGTTGACTCATGTACTCCGCAAAAAGAACAATTAGGGGAAGCTGCCAGACCAGCTCTGTGTAAATAAAAATTTAGGTATGGAGTCTGGCAGCGTAGTCTAGTGATTGCGACTTCAACTGCTCTTGATTGAGATATTTTACTGTTCCAATAATGATTCAAATGCTGCAATTCTAATGTGTTCGTTATTGACGGTGTATAAAATTCATCTAACAGCAGTTTCCTCCTTAATCTCGCACCTATAATGAATGTTGATGCCGGCAATACCTGAATAATATTCAAAGATGCCTTTGCTAGCGTATCTGCCATTTCATTCATAAATAGCCCTTTCTCTCCTGGAACTCAAGCCAACTTGATCAAATTTATATGCGGTGGGACTAATGATTTGAAAACGCTCAGAACGTGCGATTCCTCATTTGCAGTGAGGGATAAACATACGGACCGAGAATCCGTCAATATTACTGCAGACTTTATTGATGCTGTTAATTGACGGAGAGCTAGAATGATCGCTAAAAATTCTGCTACAAATACGGGCACACAATCTGGAAGGCGAATAGAAAATGAGCAATCAAGAGCAGGGGAGAAAATCCCAATTCCACATTTTTGTTCACCCTGTGAAGCATCCGTCGCTATGGCTGTCTTTACTGGCATATGTACCACGTAATCACTTAATATAGCGTTTAACAAGCGGGACGATATTAGTTTTGCATTTTTTGGAAAAATGTCATCAAACTGTAATTTAAGAGAGTTGTCGCTATTAGTGATTAAAGGCATGTCCTTAATTTGAACGTTTAAAATGTCAAGTAGTCTCTGTATAACCAGAATTTGAGGCGTATGAAATCTCGCCCAATGTACTCCAAAAAACAATTCAGGACTGGCAATAAAAACTGTTGCTGAACGTCTTACGGGGGATTCATACAGCCTTAGAAATGACTGAGCTGCTAACAACTTAAAACGGGTAGCTAGTGAGGGGAACCTAGCTTTCAGATACAACACCTTGATTGCTACAAATTTAGGAAGACCTAAACATAATCTCAAGGCTTGTCTTTCGAGGACTACAAGAGGATGAAGCTTATAAGCAGGAGCCCCAGCGTATAATATGCACCCGAATTCAAGAACTGGGCGAACATACATGCAATATATTGATAAAAGCGTTTTTCTTCGCATATCTAACCGACTGTTGCTGATCTTCCTTAACGCCCTTTGCTGCGATGTATTCAATATGAGCCTTCCGAGACATAGATCGGTCGTATATCACGCCCAGATATTTTACTTTCTCTACTTGTGGAATATTCTCGACATGATAAGAAAGCGACATGTAAATAGGGTCTTTCATTGGAAATGCTATTACAGAGCACTTGCTGACATTTAAATACAGATGTATACCATCAAGCCAACGTTCTACGGATGATAAATATGATTCCAATATTTGGAATAGCTTGTGAATATCATCTGCTGATGAAAAAAATGCAATGTCATCAACATACATATGTGGGCACGTCCTCTTGGCGTGGAATAGAACTCATGAGAATATTAAATAATACCAGGGAAAGGACTGCCCCTTGCGGTACACCTCTTGATTGCACGTACGTAGACAACGATATGCCACTTTGGAAGCAATAAAATGTTCTGTTTCGTAAAAATTCCGCAATCCATGCCTGAATATATTTTGGAAAGTTCTGATTGTGAAGCTCATTCATCAAAACGATGTGCTCAACACTATCATATGCTTTTGCGATGTCGAGAGTGACTAACGCCGCATATTTTCTTTCACACCTAGCTAAATGAATGCGGCTTTCGAGATCTATATGCGCCTGCCATATAGAGCATCCTGATGTAAAGCCAATTTGGGATGGATTTAAGATTTGTCTCTCATTACTGAAATTTACTATACGAATATTTAAAACTCTCGATTAATTTTACGAAATTTGAAGTTAGCGCAATGGACCTAATGTTGTCCAATACATACCCCTTATCCGGAACTTTATGTAATGGTATTAACTTAGCTATTTTCCAATCTGATGGGAGCCATGCCATTTTTACTGAGTACTTGATTACGTCTAATAAGTAGTCTTGTGATTCCTTATTCATCATTTTCAGCATGGCCGACGTGACTCCGTCAGGGCCCGGAGCCGCTGATGGAAGGCTAGCTAAAACCTGTGATAATTCGGCCGCAGAAATTTCTGTGAAGTCGTCATTACCTAATGCCAGCAAAGGATGTGGTGATAGTTGCGAAGAAAAGCCCTGCTCCAACCCCCTACCTATTGCTTCCAACGCGTCTTTTATTTCTTCTGGAGACAAAATGACAGATTCGGCATTCATGGATCACGGAATCAGTTTCCTTTTACGTAGGAATCTATATAATGCGCATTTATTGTTCGATTTCGACAGATAATCAAATGTCCGAATGCCGTAATCTTCTTTCGCGTTCGAAACTGTTCGTTTAAAAGCACCAGCGCAGAACTGGTAATCCTTCCAATTTTGAAGGCATTGATTGTACAACAGCTTTTTCCAGGCTGCCTTTCTGCGCATATAATCCCTCGAACAATCATCATTCCACCAAGGGGAATTAGAGTTCTGCTTAACTGAGACCACAAATTCAGATTTCTCGCAAGAAAACAAAACATATGCTCAAAGCCTTCGACTTAATGCTTGTATCTGATAGCGAAACCAATGAAGAGCACAATGAATCTTTAAATTTAGTGTAATTTATATACGTACGTGCATTAAAAACTGATGGGGCTACTGAACATACTATTTCGAAAGTAATCGGTAAATGGTCACTATTTAAAGCGCAATCCACCACTGATCAAGCCGGAATATTAAGGCTGGAACTTGCAAAAGTCAACTCCAACGATGAAGAAGTACGACCTCTCACATACATTTGGCTTCCTGAATTTAAGCATGTAAAATGATTATATTGAGACGAATCCCACAAGCGGCTGCCGCACGCATCAGTTTTTACACCCTATGCAACATGATGGGCGTTGAAGTCCCCTGCTAATAAAATATTTCTTCCACAAGTCGCAATTATTGTATCCAATGGCCGAGTGTCATGTACGCCTGAAGGAAAGTACGCATTTGCTAGCGAAAAAGCCTGACCAGTCGGAAGAGTTACGTTCATAACTAATATTTCACATTCTGGGGAGATCAGCTTTAACGTCAGTTTTGCTTTATGGCAAATTCTGTTTGATAGCATAGTGATTACTCCACCACCTCTCGAAGGGCGGTCTAATCTAAACGAATGATAATTCCTAAAGTAAGAATTGCTACCTGGAGCAAGCGAAGGTTCGTGTAATAAAATTAAATCAGGACTTTACTGTGAACAAAGACAATGTAAATCAGTAATAGCAGCAAATATAGAGCGGCAATTCCATTGTAAAACTCTCAGGGACGCTATTTTGGCGAGAGAATTGTTGCGGATACAACTTTCTCCAAAATACTCTCCTTTAGAACTCTACTGGGTGGTGACTTCTTTGGTTTAGACTGAGTGGAAGTAGAAGCAGAACAGTTAAATGGGGAACGAGTGCGTTTCTGAGCCAGGGCATCAAACTCGACATCTGTGGACACGTTTAGGTCTATCACATGTTCTGGACCATCAGCCAACATATACTATGAGGAGGCACGGATGTTATCATCAGTGTTTACATTATCATTACATGCTGTATTAGCATCACTGGCAGTTTGCAGTTTGTTGGACTCGGGAGTACCCGTGGAAGTTGGGGTTACAAGCTTAGCAATTTGATTGCTGACAACTTGAGCAATGCATTCGGAAATGCTAACCACTAATTGGTCCATTACTCTAGTCATAGCCTTTCCTTCTGCTACCTCAACTGCCTGCGCGATATTCGTCTCCGAAAACGGTTGACGTACGTGCTGTAACGCGAGCATAACCATGCGCTCTCTCCTTGACAATTGACATGGCTTCCCTCCTAGAGCATCTCCTTTTGTCAACATTCTCCAGCACCTGCATTTCTTGCTGTCCAACTGGGCACTCTGTATAGTCAGCAGCATGTTGTCCACCACAGAGGCAACACATGTCATCACGAGCCATGCATTCTCGATCTGAGTGGCCTTCACCACATCTGCGACAGCGCACATCTGACTTACATCCACCAGCGCTACGCCCAACTCTCCAGCAGTTCCGGCATTGCAGTGGGCACGACGCTAGCTGATCTACTCTAAAAACTAAAGGCTATGCTTTAATTTCAGACGGACATGAAGTACCAACAAATGTTGCAATCACCGACTCCGTGGGGACTCTTTTATTGTCTACAACTCGATTGCACCGGTAGACAGCCACCACACCTGCCACAGAAAGCTTCTCTAGAGTCTACGCAGGGCTTAGTTGCGCGTCTACGGCGCGTACGATGCCTTTAGTGCAAGCCAGATGTGGTGGAATATACGCACTAACCGGGATCGATGCAAAGCAGGGCTGGGCAGAGATACTCGGAAAAGTATTCCGGAATACAGATATCGAAATACATGAACAGGAAGCCTAAAATACAGATACTGAGATACATTTGCCTTTAACGTAACGGGATTTTTCAGAGATACTTTCGCAATAAGAAGAAAAAAGTATTCCGGAATACAGATACAGCAATAGAGATACTGGAATACTTTTTCATTTCAAGGATGCTCATACTTTGCAAAGACATTTATAAGTGCAGCATAATGTTGTAAGTGAAGTTGCAGCACATTGATACTTTCAGTTCATTTATTTATTACTTACAGTACCCTCAGTGCCATTAAGACATTAAACAGAGAGGGGGTTACAAAGTACATAATTAGTAATAATGACATAATTACACGTATCAACTGAATAAATAGTACACTATTTGACAGTAAGAGTAACAAGCATTAGACACCGAAATGGACATACTGGCTGACAACAAAATGAGCCATGCTAGAAACAGCACAGTTTAAGCAAATCACTCGAATCACTAATGAACTCCAGTGAATTGAAAAAAAGTATGCATTTATTTTGCACATAAGATCTGCGTTGCTGAGAAGGTTGCTGTGTGAGCATCTCAAATAGGCTGTCTTCTAGACAGCGTCGGTTCGGCCTCAGCACAAGACTTGCGCGAAAGAAAAAAAGTCTTTCTATACCACTGCAGACGAGCACAAATTCGTGTTATAGTGAATAAATACCGCCTTTAAAGCTGGGTAGCCCTGCAGCGTGGCGATATCTCTTCTCGCGTTATCTAGATAGCGAAACACTTCCGCCCTCACGTGGGTTGTTCTGACCGTCCAGAAGCCGAAGTCGGTCCCCACCTTTGGAATCCTCAGCCGTCATGCCCGGTCGGCGCCGGGCCAGACGGCTGAGGATTCCGCTCCCCATATAGGCCGGTCATATTTCATTACGCGCAATGGAACCCAATACGTCAAAACTGCACAATTCAAACATTGGCTTCCTAAAATCACGTTGTTTGGGGGTAAGAGGGTTTAAGTCCTCCCAAGTGAACTTTATTTCCAACACAAAAGTTGGGGGTTCCACAGGCAAAAAGCTGTTGAAAAACAGCTTGAAGGGACCTGGGGGACCATACAGGCAGCAGCGAATAAAAAGTGTAACTAATATACAACTAGGTATAACTAATACAACTTGATACAAACTTATACAACTAATACAACTTGATAAGATATAATAGCATCGTTACACAGGGAAAAATAAACATAAGAAGTTACAACAAAATTCACAGATACAGCGAAATGAATGTTACAGGGAAATGCACAAGAAATTAAAATGCACCAATATAATTAGGAAAATAGCACATACCGAAAATGCAAACGTTGGAACATATAAAAAATGCAATGCATGAACAATGGTGCAGTGACAATAAATGAGATTATCGTGTAACGGCTGTACAGTCGTTTATTAGGAAAAGTCTTGCTTGTTTTTTAAATCTATGGGGTGGGATATCAAAATTTACTTGTGAACATACACGATTTAGTAGTGCAGGTATCTGATAAGTGAGGGCTGACCTTCCATAATTCGTACGTGTTCTTGGTATTGGTGTCTGTGTATTACGTAGTGAATAACTTCCTGATGTTGCATGTGACATGTCAGATCATGTTTCTGTATGTGCAGGAGGAGTTTATAGTCGTATAATTTGCTTGCTTTAAGCAAATTATACTTAAGAAATAAAGGATTTGTTGGTAAGTCTTTTGGTTCACCAAAATAGTTCTCGAATAGTCTGAGCACTTTCTTTTGCATTGTCTCCAGTTTTTTGTAATTTGTAGTTGTCGTGGTACCCCAAACAAGTGTGCAATAAGATAAGCGGGAGTAGAAATGCGCGTAATATATCGCCTTTTTTAGACGTAAAGGAATTAAATCGGATAGTTTAAATGTTATACCGACGGCTCTGCTTAGCTCTGAAGTGAGTTTGTTGATGTGTGTATTCCACGACATGCTTTCTTCAAACCATACACCTGAAAATTTCTGACATTTTACGCGCTCTAAGACGGTGCCCTGACACGTTAGCGTAAGCTCAGTGTCACAGGGCTTATTAACGGGCTTAAAGAGGACGTAATTAGATTTCTTTTTATTTAGGGATACGTTATTTGCGGGAAGCCAACCATCCAGCTGAACAAGATATTCGTTTATCGCTTTCTGAAGCTGAGTAAGTGTGTGCGCTGAAAAAAAAAGACGTTAGTGTCGTCAGCGTACATTACTAACTTGGGAGCGTTAGGAATATTAAATAAGTCGTTAACATACAATATAAATAACAAGGGTCCGAGAATCGACCCCTGGGGCACTCCTTGTTTTATCGTGGTTCTAGGGGAGGTAACATCACCAATTTTGACACACTGCTTTCTACAAGAAAGATAATTCTTTAAAAGATCTAGGGCGACGCCGCGAATGCCATAATCATTAAGTTTCAGTAGCAAAATGTCGTGATTAACGCAATCGAACGCTTTCCTTAGATCAATGAAAAGACCTACACTGTAGAGTTTGTTTTCAATGTCATGTAGTATTTTATCCTTCACATGTAAGAGCGCTAGCTCAGTGGTTTTCTTTTTCTGGAAACCGTACTGTGCATCGTTTATAATTTGGTGCTTATTTATGAAGTTAACAAGACGCGTGTTGATGACATTTTCAAATACTTTAGATAACACGGGTAGTACCGAAATGGGTCTGTAATTACTTATATCACCAACAGCACCTCCCTTATATATTGGGCATATGCGAGCAAGGTTCAGATCTAAGGGGAAGATTCCAGTTTCAAGCATTCTGTTAAAAATGTGTGTTAATGGTGAAGATATAAAAGCCGCAACGTATTTAATGGGTAAGGCACTTAACTCATCAATTCCTGCCGAAACATTGTTTCTAATTTTGCCCAATAATTTTTCTACATCTTGTGGACTTGTAGGAAATAAACTAATTGAGTGTAGCAACCTTTCGCGTTTATGTATAGTAATACGACAGGTTTCAGAACTGAGATTTGTTTGAAATTCGCCCACATTCGTAAAGTATTCGTTCACTTCTGTAAGTGCTTCCAATTCCGTTTTGCCATTGGCAAAAGCGGCAGTGTTAATACGACGTTTTACTTTCGAGTTGTTTGATCAATTATTTACTTCGTTCCACAGCTTTCTGGGTTCATTAAGTATACTAGCAAAACGCGTTTGATAGTAGCAGGTCTTAGCCTTTTTCAAATCGGCATTTAACTTATTACGGTATTTTTTTAAATCGCTAAGTAGAGCAGCGTCACGTGTCTGTACAAATGCATGATACATTCTGTTTTTATGTTTTATTCTTTTGTACAAACATCGACTAACCCAAGGCTTGCGAATTTTTTTCTTCCTGCGGAATGGAACAAGGGGGAAGTGTCGGTCATAGATAACCTTAAGTGCCTCATTAAAAAGACTGTATGCTTTATCGGGGTCTTTTTCTGCGTAAACGAAGTTCCACTGTGTGGTTTTCAGCACATGATAAAATTTCTTAAGCTGATCCGAGTTCATTTTACGATAACACGGCTTTTCGTTGGTGTCGTGCCTGCCACTGTCCAGCGGCAAAAATGTGAAGATAGGCAGGTGATCGCTTACATCAAGTGATAATATACCACTGCTGCAAGTTTGACTGGGGGCGTTTGTGATACTTACATCGAGCAAAGTGGCACTGTGGGTGGTAAGACGAGTAGGTTGTATGATGACATTGGAACAAGCAAACGAGTCTAGAATAGCTTTCAGCTGCTCACAAGATGCATCCCCACTGAGCATGTCAACATTTGCATCACCCATGATAAGGAATGGACTGCGCATCACATGGAGTTTGCGCAGAAGCTTTTCTACAAAAGTAAAAAATTCAGACTTATACCCAATGGGAGGTCGCTAAACAGCTGCAACTATTACATTTTGCACACACATTGTAAGACACTCTATATGAGGCGTCATACAGGTCAAATCGTCAATAACGGCATGATTGAGGGTATCTTTAACATACATACTGATCCCACCACCCCGATTTGAAGAACGAACAATGCCATTATGAACATAACTCGCGAACTGTGGTGGGCTATCTTTCGGAGTCAGTCAAGATTCCGTAAAACACAAAACATGAAATTTACTCTCAAAACGATTGAGGAACAGGCTGGTGTCATCCGTTTTGTTTCTAATGCTGCGAGCATTTAGATGAAATGCAGCAAACTGCTCAGACAACGCTTTGAAGATGCGCAAGAGATTATATTGGTCATAATATTGGCAATCTGAAACATTGGCCATCCTGGGGTAGTTAAAACAGCCAAAGTTCTCAGAGTTAATTACTAATGCATCTTATCTATATCATCCCGACAACAGATTCCAAGTCTCTCCAATTTTCTCGCGAAGAATTTCCCTCCTTGCGTCCAGACGAATCGCTAGCCAACTTACCGTTTCTTTGCCACCGCGGCACCAAGCAACTGTTTACCCTGACGGGTTAAGTTTTCGTTTACAAAGATTGGTGCTGAGGTCTTGAGACCAATTTCTCTAGCCTAGGGCCTCACTTTTCTAGCTTTCATGAGAACGGCATTCCGCTTGTCGCGTCGCACAAAACGTACGACAATGCTCCTCGTTCCTTCCTTAGATATGCCCATCCTATGACAGGTGTCAATATCAGATTCCGTGACCGGTTCCTGGATTGCGGCACACAATTTTTCACAATCTCAATTGGCTCTCCTTCATTTGGCGCACCTTTAATTTCAAGGTTGTTAGCAGGGGTATATTGTTCGAGCTCTTCCACTTTTATTTGTAGCTGTCGATTCTCTGTCACTAGTTTCTGGTTAGCTTTCCGTGTTATTACTAGTTCTTCACGCAGAGCCTTGAGTTCTTGCGAGAGCAAATTGACATTGTCACAAGTCTCACTACAGTGATCAACGCTCTGTTTGAAACCACGGAGCTGGGCCCGAATTTCTCTCTTAAAATCCTCAAGCGCTTTGTTAATATCCTTCGTCATGTCAGGAAACACAAACACACAATAGTTTGGCAGCAGGGCAAAAGTCAAAAACTCTTATAGTTCTAACACAAGTGGAACAACGCTCACCTGCGTGAAAAAATATACAGTATCACGCGATGTGAAGTCGATGCGCACTGCCGCCAAACTGAAAGATCACCCGAAGGATGGTTGGTTTATATATGCAGGGTCAGGAAATCGCGGAACATGCGCAGGAGTAGTGTGGATTGCTTCCACCACCAACCGCTGTTGTAGCCGGCAACCAACGGATCCGATCCTTTTTCCGCTTCAAAGGGCTGCGTGAAAAAATATACAGTATCAGGCGATGTGAAGTCGATGCGCACTGCCATCTCTCTAAACAGGCGTGGGAACAGGGACAGCTGCTCAGAGCGCCCCATCACAAACTAAAAGCATTCGTCGCCTGGGGCGAAAGGGTGTCGCCACCACCGACGCTACCAGCACCTATTTCAGCAAGCCGCAACAGGCGAAGTCGGCTCCGGCGGTGGGGGAGCCTGGTAACACAAAAGACCGTCTCACGCTTGTGATCAATTAGGAACGCACCCCGACACGCTAGAGAGGTGGCTGAAAGCGCGACAAAGATAGCCATCTTCTAGTCACTTCCGCCGTGAGAACGGGAACTGCTTTTCGAAGTGCCGCCGCTTTGAGAACTGAACGCACGCGAAGCATTGCAAAGCCTCTGGTCCAAGGCGGTATCCGCGCGGGGGTTCACGAAGTAATTGCTTGCCACCCACAAAAATTAGGCGTGCTACAATGACCTTGAGAGACAGCGACTTTTGTAGGCAGAGGCCGACAACACTGCCTCCGCGATTCTGCTGTCTGGCGTCGCGTGCTTTATCACAAGGGCCATTCTGTGCATGAGGAGAAACCATAGCCGCCCTTTCTGTCAGCGACCGGCGGCGCGCCTTTGCTTGTCTTGGCACAGAAACAAACAAAAAAAACCCTCATTCCCCCCTTGAAAACCCGCCTCAACTCATTTCCGACAAAAAGAAATGTAACGAGATGCTCCTGTCCGGCATAGTATGGCGATACAAACGATACATCGTAAATGTATTTCACTACTGAGATACAAATACATTTTTCAAATGTATCTCGATACAGAAATACAGATACTCAAAAGTATCTCTGAAATACTATCGCGATACTCTTGTATCGCGATACTGCCCAGCCCTGATGCAAAGGATGAGCACTTTAGGAGATCCTTTACACATTCCTGATCTGGCGATCTGCATACGATTCCACCGCGACCAAACTGCCTCACATCGGTAATGCTCTGGTAGTTTGGGGTCACTGCATGAAGATGTTCTTGTATCGCCTTAAGGTTATACAATTTAATGAAGTGCCCACCCAAGGGCACCTCACAAGGACACCTACCCAAGGGCACCTCACACCACTGCGGAGAAACAGGTCAAGCGGCAAATCATCACTGTGCAGAGAGGCCGTCCACAGGGAACGATCCTGACCAGGAGAATTCCTAGACATCACTGTGGACTCAAGTAGACAAAATCAAGAAAACGAAACTGATCCTGCATATACATAAGAAAAACACCACAGATTGTAATCAAAGAATAATAACTATCCGGTACTCAACCACCCAACCAGCACCGTGCACCGAGCGCGATTCACGTCCGAACGCCGAGCTCAGAACCGTGCTGGGACACCGCAAGTTCTTCGATGGCTCCTCCTTTCTTCGTGGACCAGCTGTTCTTATTCTCACTGCCTCTGCCTCGTCTTCCCGTAGCCGAGCACGCGTTCGCGCCCCAGCGGCGCTGCCTTCCTTACAAGATATATATATATATCGGAATAAGGTATACGCCTCTAAAAAACTCTTTATATGTCGACGTTCGACGCTTCTATCGGACACCGATCTTAGTCAAGGCCTTTATATATGTACACACACACACACACACACACACACACACACACACACACACACACACACACACACACACACACACACATATATATATATATATATATATATATATATATATATATATATATATATATATATATATATATATATATATATAGGTTGTCCCCCAGATACCTTGAGCCACGACTCTGAAAAAGAAAGGCACTTCAGAGGCAAATTGGACCAAACGTATGCTACTCGCACTAGCCTATAGATACTCAGGCTATATTTTATTTTCCCCTAAACTATTTATTTATTTATTTTTAATTGCTTGGCTTTTTCATTATTGGCTGAAAACACAAAATATGGACACTGAGCTGTAGAGCACTTTTAGAAACCACGGACTGAATTGTTTCCTGTGCGATACATCTCGCGGTATTTTTTCCGCGTTGTAAAGAAAGCCCGCGAAATTTGAAAAGAGGCCACGTGACGGACCGCGAGCGCACTGCTATACTGCTGCTCTCAAGCGTGCAACCGGTGAACGAGGACGCCTGCGGCTGCCACGGGGAAGCGACAGGGTGCTTTGAAGTAAAGCCCCTATACTTCGCAAAAGTACCGCCATCTGCTCTCCCTCTCATGCGCGTCTTTCGCGTGCGACGGCGGCGCCCCCTCGAACGCGCCAGGTGCTTTCAGGCCGGTTGTGCGCTGGCGCTGCCACTTTAGCCACAGCTTTTCTAGTCCAGCCGTGGCCGCGTGCCATGTCTCGCATACGGCTGTGTGTAATGATTATCTATTTCTGCGTTCATTTTCTCAGTTGGTGTGGGTTTGCGTACCATCTAATTCCCTTATAGCGCGCCAGAAGAGCTGTTGCAAGCCATGTACAATTTGTAGCAAATTGGACGTCGTTTACGGTTCTATTCGGAGCGTAGCGTTTCCCTGCGTATCTGGCGCGGATATCGGTAACTGGGTTTACTTAAAAAAGGTCGACATAAAATTCTGTAAACACGACGCGCTATTTATTGCATCGGTAAGAAATATTTACATGGCAGCTGTGACAAAGTATATGTAAACTGGTAGCGTAACTTCCGTAGAAGCCCACGTGTCAAGCCGGTGGCTAGTTGTTGCAACAGTCGCCATCTATGTGAGGAGGGGACAAACATAATTTAAAGAAAAGAAAAAGATGACGTCACAACTGGAAGCGGAAATGACGTCACGTTTTAACGCGATGGGCGCGAAATTGTGAAATTTTTTGACAGGGCGCCGCTTCTTACTTTTTTTTTATAGCTGCACGTTCTTTTTCTTATCACTATGACGGCTCCATAATGGAAGCCTGCAAGGTAACGGGAAGACGAAAAAGACAGCTTTGATAAATAAGGTGTATTTTATTGGCGAAATATTGCAGTTGAACAGGATATTACCCCACAATGTATAACACAGAAATCAGAAGTAGCATAACAATTCAACGTGCACACACACCTTGCACACGTGTTGCTCTTGCATCCGTAGACAGCGCAGCGTTTCTTCGCGTAGCGTGGCGGATTCATCGTCCCGAAGGGAGACAGCACGCCGGCCGTGCGCTGGCAAAACACAGTCACTGAAACGGTTCCCGATGGCTGCGATGGGCTATATTACCTTCTGCCAAGTACCACGACTAGAAAACAACGCTTATGCGAGGAGATCACCTACGGACAACGAGCGACGCCATTTGCATCTGAAAATGCGCAAAACCGTTGGCCCATGTTACCAGACTGCCTGCATGTGCCCGCTGTTTCTGAAAATAAACGAAAAAAAAATAGGCCACTCAACCACATACCCAAGACTAAAGTTTGATTAAAGTAATCTACTAATTTAATTCGTGACAAATAAAATTAACACTAATGAAAATAAAAGTTTAATTAATTTTTTGTTTTCATTATTTGTCCCCCCCTCACCTAGTAGCGCTTTAATCGTCACGCGGGTGTTGATGTTTGTCGCAATAGGTTTCCGACCACTTTTCGTTCCGACTTTCACGACCTATTTAGATTGACCTTGGCTGTCATGTCAGGCCACGCCGTTTGGGAAGGAATAGTTCCCGTGCGTATAAACTATCTCTATCATATATAACTGCAGCAATGCCTGCAATTCCCATGAAGGTGCGCGATCAAAAGTTCATGACATTTCACATATGTTACTTCTCCTCGGCGTGCCCGCCGCGGTGATGTAGCGGTTTCGGCGCTCGCCTGCTGATCCGAAGGTCACGTGTTCGGTCCCGGCCGCGGCGGTCGGAATTCGATAAAGCTGAAATGCTAGAGGCCCCGCGTACTGTGCGATGTCAGTGCACGTTAAAGAACACCAGTGGTGCGATCTTGTACGCATTCCAAATAAACACGGGGGCGGTACGTGCTTAACGTCACAAACACGTGACAAACGAGAACGAGAGGAAGGAAACAGCCAATGAACGAAGTGAAAGCCTGCGTCACAATTTTGACGTCGGCTTGAGGACCGTACAATAAGTTGAGAAGCGTTTCTAACATGTTGAGAAATGTTTGACTATTATTACTGAGTAACAAAATGTGTTGGTGTTACTTTTCAGCGGTTCACTTCGGGATGCCGAGCGACCGAATCAAATTATTGCGGTTAATGTCTTGAAACGACGCTAGATGGCGTCGCAGTTTTGCGAAACGTTTAGTGGTGGCGTTAGCCACTACCCCTCTTTAAAGAATGTTTCTATTCATGTCTCCATCACTATTGAAATTCAAACGGCGGGACATTTGAAGCGCTTCGTTCAGTAAGGCCGTTGCGAGAATTTCGGTATGGCGGAGGGCGCGTCGACCTCGGGAACTAGGGGACCTCGCGTTCCCGAAGGCCAGCGCGAAATCGTACTGGCCTTCATGGAGGAGCATCCCCAGCTCGTTTCGAGAGCTGTCGAGCTGGGGCCTCATTTCACCGTCGCCGACCGCCGACGCCTCTGGCAGCAGCTGGCGGAGGCGCTCAACGCCGAAGGGCCGGCGCAAAAGAGTCGATATGTGGCAAGAGTGGTGGCGGAAAGCAGTACACGACGCCCGCCACGACGCTGCCGCTGTCGCGGAAGTGCAAAGGTGAGCGACCGTCGCATGATCTGGGCGATTTGTCCTTCTACATTGGTGTATATTTTCAGGAGCACTGGAGGGGGTCGGGCACCCGGCTTCAGGGGCCGAATGCTCCAATTGACGGGGACGCTACGTCTAAGTGGCGTCCTTGACATCCCCTTCCAAGAGGTAAGCACACTGGCCCCGTGATATCATGGGTTCCTGAACGGTGCCAACAAAAATTAGCAATTATTTGTAAGCGGTACCTTTAGAGGAACGCGAGCTTGTTGAACGTGATAATAGCGTAGGAGAGAGAGACAGAGAATGGAAAAGCAAGTAGGTTAATCAAATAGAATCTCAGTTGGGTGCCCTTTCGGGAAAAAGGGGGATTAATTGATCACAGAAATGAAATGCCTTCAGGCAAGTGCACTAGGAAGGTAATATATGGGATCATTAAGCACTCAATAACTGCAGAATGTTTCCGCAGATCTTTAGTACAAAAAGTTGTAAGATAGCCAGTGTCATGAATAGCTCCGGTGTGAAGGGACACGCTTATGACACTTTCCAGCCGGCTGACGTCCCTGCTGCCTCAATGGAGGTGGTCGTTGACTCGACAGATGAGGCTGCAGGCGTCCGGAGCGCCGCGACACGTAAGCATCAAAGGAACAAGTGTTTTAATTATCGCTAAATGCATTTGCAGTTCGTGAGCTGTTAATATGTTTACTCTGCAGAAGCACACGAACCCCCGCGTGGCGCGGCAAGTGTGGCCGCTGCACCTGTAAGTTATTGATCCTGAATCTGTTAGAGAAAATAAGCTCTCGTATGTTTATTCAACTAGTAAAAGAAGCCATAACGTGGCTATTGCAACTTTTATCCATACCATAAAATGTAATGCAACTGTAGGAAACTCTGCATACTTTCAGTGCTGCAGCGCCCTGTACCGCCACCACGGAGACCACGACCACTACGGGCGGACATTCTGGTAACAATGTCAGCACAGGGCGCCCGCGGTGTTGAACGGGGCGACGAGATCCTCAGGGTTCGTAGATTGTTTCGTGTCATTTTACATCAAGGACAAGTATTCTTTATGCTCTGTTATCATAACCGAATCATAAATGTGGAAAACAACCAAGTGGGGATGAAAATAAGAAATATGCAATGCATTGAGGGCTCGGTAACGTATCTCAGCAGCGATCACCAGCCGGGCAAAAGGTTGAATAGCCCTGAAAAGGGATGTTTGGTGGTAAGAGATGCATTTGAGTAGATGACAGAAGAGTAGTTCCAGCAGATCTAAGTCTGTCCAAACAAAGAGGGCATAGCTTGTACACGATGCTTGACACTACCAAAGGATGACATCAGGGCAGTGGCTCTTCAACAAAGAGGGAATTGTTGTGCACGTTGCAATTCTTCACAACAGCAGCTTCCGGACATTGGCTGGTTGCGAGTTCATCAGCAACTCATGCTGACATTTCCACGACAATTATTCATCCAGACACTGCACAGGATTGAGCTGTCCACCACCCGGCTTGCTATCGCGGCGGAGAGGACGGCAGCAGCTCAGGAGGGTACCCTGCGGGAGCTCCGGCACCTGGCAGAGGCCCTGCGGGAAAGGGAGAATTAGTTTTATTTTTAACCTCCGTGTTTGAGTTTGACATGTTCTGTTTCATGTTATGCATTTATTGTTTGTTCACCTGAGTTTCATTTATTGTTAGTTCATTACAGTTTAGTTTTCTTTCATTTTATGCATTTATTGTTGGTTCACCTGAGTTTCATTTATTGTTAATTCATTACAGTTTAGTTTTCTTTCATTTTATGCATTTATTGTTGGTTCACCTGAGTTTCATTTATTGTTTGTTCATTAGAGTTTAGTTTTCTTTCATTTTATGCATTTATTGTTTTTTCACTTGAGCTTAAGTGTTTTAGTTTCACTGTTACCCTGTATGAGTAATACAGGAGAATTTTTTCGACGAAAGGCATACTGTGTGCACCCATTTTTTCTGTCGTAGTATCTCTCTTTTTTCTATTAGTCATAATACTGCTCCAAAGCCAGTGCGTTTTCTTTTTTTATTTACACATTTTGAAGGCACCTAGCCATTCGCACTGAAATTATTACAATTACAATAGTTGTCACTTTCTGTATATCAGTTTTGTACTGTGATATTTATATTCCGTCACTATGTTTTGTATCTCACTGCACTCATGAAGCGTTACCGTGTAGTGTTCACACTGTGATATTTTTAATTTTGGCACAGTGAGGCTAACGTGCTACGACAACAATGTGGTCTTTGTTCAGAGCACCACACTAGTCACTATTCAGGTTCCATAGCCTCTCAAATGGAAATGGCCATCATCATTGCAGGAATAAGTTTCAAGTGTGATATGTTCAGGGTGCTGTAAGATTGGAGAGCCACTTGCTCACGTGGCATATAATTTATGTTTCGCCACACCTGGCAAGTGCAATCACGTTTTTTTTTTGCAATTATGATTCATCCGTTTTTCAGTATTGCAGTACAACTGCAGTCGAGAAATGAATGCTTCTAGTCAGTAACTTATAACTCTAAGAAGGAAATGGGAAAGCGTGTCAAAGTCATACTTTCTTGCAAGGTCATGCGAATGGAACTGCAAGTTTTACGTTACTTGAAAACGAGTTGTGTGATGTTGATGTTGCAATGTTAGCACATGCTTTGCTACATGTACCAAGTTGTTCAAGGTTCGTGATGGACTTCTCATCACAGCGTGTGACAAAGGTGACTTGAATTTTTTGGCAATTTATGTTAATTTACGCCTAACCATTTCACCATGATGCATCGCGTTCAATCTTGCAACACCATCCAGCGTTGTATATTTTTGTCGTTTCGAATGTGCATTCGCTTTTCTAGCTTGCCTCGTCTGCGTATTCATGCTTGCACGGAAATTTCGATACACATACCGCAAGAGGCGGCTAGCAAGCATATTGCCTTGTTCCTACCGAAGTACACTGAGCGTCCAAATCAACAGGATGTAGCGTTTCATCATTTTGGTGTGCTTTATAAAAACTGTGCAAAACATTTCCTGATGGTGACCATGAGCACAGAGTGCCGACCATATGTACTTGCTACATCAAGTCTGTCATGGTTATGATGTGAAAATGGGCGTTTCCATGTGATATTTCATGTGACATATAAAAAAAAGGCTGCACTTTGTGTCCTTTGTGTCAATTCCGCATTACTATAACCGCAAACTATGCCAGTACAAAGAGATGTTTGGTGTATTGTCCTGAGCAGAAAGTAACAACTGCTGCATCTACATGTACAGCAAGTGCAATATCACAGGACGCACAGACCACATGTACGGTGTTATAGCACTGTATATTTAACGTTTCATGAGGAAAGAAGCCTTTCGTGAAGTGCATACTGCATAGAACAATGCTAGATTGGAAGCAGCAGCAAATGCAGCTCTTCACAGATAAAGAGGCATAACCATTGCATGCCCAAGACTGCTTCATGAGTACTAATGCAAAAAAGTGCAAGTTTTGGAGACTCTTACACAGTGAAGAGTGTACAATAGTTTCTGAGTCCGCAGCGTTCTTTTTAAAAGATTATTTGTATTAGCTCACATGCGTTTTAATTATCATAATCTGTCAGATGTTTTCATTTGGGAACCTTCACCATCTGCATGGAGGTTCATTTGATGTGTACGCAAATTTCTTAATGTTCCTGTGTACAAACCCTGCCTGTGATAGCCTAGGAGCGCTGCAATTTGTATTAATAAATTACGTATGTGTTCTGAAAACTCACCGTTCCTGTGTCCTTCAGAAAAGGGCCACGACGGCACTGCGCTGCTGCCTTCCTCTGAGCAGCACGTCGCGCGGTTCTAGTACCTGGCTCACCCCCGGCTCCTCTGGCTCATCTGGATCCCCGGCTGGTTGAACGTCCCAACTATACTCGTCCAACGTCCAGTCGCCCGCATCCAAGGCAATGTTGTGGAGAGCAACGCATGCATAAACGATTCGCGCTGCTCGATCGGGCTTGTAGAGCATTGTCCGAAAGTGCTGCAAGCAGCGGAACTTGCTCTTCAACACCCCGATACATCTCTCCACAACATTGCGCATGGATGCGTGCTGCTTGTTGTACTGGCCTTCGGAGGTGTGGCCAGCGGGATTGCCAGGCACTGGAATCAGCAGCCATGGTTCGAGGGGATATGCCGAGTCTCCTGTTACAGAAAAATGACAGCTCAGTGCTCTGCCCTAGTTGAGAATCAAAGATCAAGAAACTTTATTTGTAACACAGTAGCTATAAGTAATCACCCCAGGTGAAAAAGCGGCGAAAATGCAGCTTGAAGGTGCCTGGGTGGCCGTACGCAGGGCAGCATTCACATACATTTTTGGGGCAACATACAGCTCCATAGTGAACAAACGATATTTATGGTAGTACAACAACAAATTAAGAAGATAGAATACTGGTATACATATATACACTTTAAACATGTGCGTACACAAAGAGAAAGATATGTGTACTAAAAATAATTGCGTTGGAATCATGGCAAGTATATCAAGTAGTTAGTGGTTCACATTATGATTACTTACCAAGCAGATACTCGCCAGGCTGCAGCTGTGCGGCTAGGCGTGCACGCAGTGGGTTATGTGTCCACACCCATGAGTCGTGGCACGATCCAGGGAACCGTGCATCCACAACAAGGATGCGAAGGTCTGCGTTGCACACCTGCAATGAGGAGCAATACAAAATAGTGCTGCAGATATGCTCGAAAGCACTTTTTGTCATGCATATGCAGAAAACAATACATACTCGTACGTTAATACATAGAGCTACACTATTTAAGTCGTAGGCATGCACAAGGTTTTCACGTTGGGGAGGGGCAATAACCTTCCCACCTCCCTCCAGTGTGCACGGCTATTTTTGCCACTATTTGATCGATAAATGAAAACCCGGGCCATGCTGTTAGGCAACAACACCCATACACGCTAAAGCCAACCCATGCAATGGTTGCAAGTACTTCCGTGTTCAAAATGCTTCCATTATAGCTTCCCTGTCGTGTATCGATTTCTTCTACGATTGCTGCTCATATTCCTTAGTACCTCCACAATGGACAGCTCCATTGTGTATGCACGCCAGAAAGAAAACACAATTTTGAAACTGCTCACGCACAGAAACGCATGGCACACACCTTTACCGTGGACATGTCAGACTTCCACGAGATCGTTACATTACTAGTTATTCCATCTTGGGCATTAAAGTGAACAATCGCTGCGATGGGCGAGTAAGAAAGGCGACTACAGACTAAGTGAAACATTCCAACGGTACTCACGAGCATGACGTTTAGGGTGTAGTATCCTTTCCTTGACATGAAGCTCGCCGTGTCGGCATAGTTGAGTCCCTCTGGCTTGCGGATGGCGACCAACGTACCGTCGACACACGCCAGCACGCCTGGGATGTCGCCGCGTCGCGCTAACGCCGCCTTTGCCTCATCCTTGGCAGCCGGTGCGAAGGAAAAGTCAACCAGCTTTCTTCGGGCAGACACGGTAATGATGGCCTCCGTCACCTCGTGAATGGTGTTGCTGACTGGGCCATGCCGATATGCTCCTCGCGACCAACGCTTCTCTGGAAGCTTCCTGTGGCGAAGAATCGCAGCGCGCACAACACCTTCCTCTTCGTGGAAAGGCCACTGGCTCGCTGGCATCCAATGATAGGGTCAAGTTCGTCGCACAAGCTACGCACTGTTCGTTTGGACAGGCGACAATACTGCCGGAACTCTTCTTCTGTCAACTCTTCAAATGCATCATCTACCTCGGGGCGTCGTCTCTGCGCGTCTGCAGCAGCCGCACAGGCGGCGCGAAAATGCGCGGCAAAGAAAGGAAACGCCATTTTCGCCAACTGTTGGTTGATTTGGATTGAACCGGCTACGAAAGAGGCTGACTATTGTGAGCGCTTACGTACCGATCCAAGTCAAGCCGTCTGACAGCCGTTATAATCCGTGCTTATCGGTTCGGAACGGTCTCGGCAACCGTTCTTTCGCCTCCGTCCGAAAGCGGCCGATAAGAAATGATTGACAGCAACATGACGCCACGGCTCACGTGACACTCAACGTCACGGCTCTGCATTGACCAATCGCGTGCGGTCACGTGCGGCTGGATGTAATGCCACGCCTCCGTGGTTATTTTGTAACGCGTACAAGATCGCACCACAGATGGTGAAAATTTCCGGAGCCCTACACTACGGTGTGCTTCGTAATCATATCGTGATTTTGACTCGTAAAACCACATGTATCATTATTATCTCCTTTGCCTGCCCAATGACGTGTGCTCGCAGTACGCCGTTCTGGGACGTTTGGCCTGTGCGGAGCAGCTTGACAATAAATGAAGTTATCAAACCAATAAATGAAGATTTAAAACCAGTATGCTCAAACCAACGACATTAATCCACTCATTCTATTGAAGTGTCGAATTTCAAACGTACATCTTCAGTGGCTGCAGCTCGATTAAAGATCCCACTCAACGAGCATGCTTTTCTGAAACATGTTTTTATTGCCGCACTTTAATGCAATGCGAGATGTTTTGCAAAAGTACAGCACAGGTGATATATGCCATTTGTAGCGTTTTGAAACTTATGCGCTAAATGTGTGACGCGATAATTCATGATGACACGACGTAAATGCACGGCTTTCGATAAATTCTGCGCGCTAGGTTTTTTTTTTCTTTTGCTATCGCACTTTCATTCCGACGCTGGCTCTGTCTTCGCCCTTCCATCCGCACATGACAGTGAAAGGTTAGTCGAATGTGTGGAACACAACCTAGTGTTCCAGTGCATGACACTCGTTCTTTCAGAGTTATAAATATGTGAGGTTTTACGTACCTAAACCGCGATATGATTATGAGGCACGCCGTAGTCGAGGGCTCTGGAAATTTCAACCATCTGGTGTTCAGGACAGTCACTTGCTCGAGCAAGTGCCTGTCTTGGTGCATGACAAATTACACAAAATTTCGCGTGACATTAAGTAAGTAATACACCACATATATCACACGGCAAAGCAAGACGCCTGTCAAGAGTTAAAACGCACGAGCACATACCTCACAAAGCCGCGCCGATCTCGGCTCGAAGTTTGCTCGACCTATTCTGTGGAGCCAGACTTTGCGACGACCGGCATTCTCTTTTCCACGAGGAATGGCAGAAAACTTTTTCCCTTGGGTGTCACGGTTATGGCAGCCAAACGCACAGCAACCCGGCATCGCGACAAAACGAGCGAGACGCACACGTGGGCTTCACACTTCGTGCACTTCACATGGGGTGAACACACAGCACATGGCACGTTGGAGCGTTCAACATGGCGCCGAGAGGCGAAGGAAACAAAATACCGAGAAAGAGGGCGCGCGCTACCACGTGACCGCAGCCGCCCTATCAGAGGCGTGGAGAGGAGGAAGCGGCGTAAATCAAGAGAAAGCTGTACTTTTCCGAAGGTATAGGGGCTTTACTTTGAAGGTGGCCGATGTTTGGGCGTCCGTCTTTCGTTGAATGACGGTGCAAATGCACGCTGCTGGCCGAGCGCTGCCGCGGTGATAAAGCGGTCACCTTTGTTCTCGATAACATTGTTCCACGTTTACTTGAAAAAACGCTTGATTTGTAAAAGTGGTAAGCAACCATGGTATTGTGCAGCAGTGGTTTTATTTATTTTATTTATTTATTTACAAGATACTGCAGGCCCGTCTTGGGCCCTAGCAGGAGGGGCAAAAGTGTACTCGTAGAGGCAATACATAGACACATTTACACACAGTGCATTGAAAGGAAAAAAAAAAACAAAAGAAAGACAGTGTCTAATTTGCACAGCGAAGCACGCAAGTAATAACACCTTGAACATCTCAAAAAGTGTGAGGAAAAGAAGAAAAAAAAAAAGGAATATCACACAATAAAGGGACATAATTAAAATAACATAACATCAATCCTGAAGACTTTCAATTATTTTTATACTTGCACTGATGATATTGGCAGCGAGTTCCAGTCGTTAATTGTGCGCGGGAAAAATGAGAACTTGAATACGTTAGTTTTGGTGCTGTATGGGGTTAGTGATTCTTCATGTCGATGCCTTGTAGTTCGTGACGCCAATGATGTCACGTAGGACTCAGGGGGAAGTAGCAATTGACGATTCTTCAAGTGAAACAGAAATTTTATTCTGTCAATTTTTCTTGGTAATTGCAATGATTGTATGCCATAAAGATTCATTAGTTGAGTCGGAGAGTCTGTTTGGCGGTATTTAGAATAAATAAATCTAACTGATTTTCGTTGGATCATCTCCAATGCATCGATATTCTTTTTCGTATGAGGGTCCCAGACAATGGATGCGTATTCCAGCTTGGGCCTTATAAGGGATGAATATGCGAGTAGTTTGACATCAGGTGGTGTGTGTTTTAACTTATGTCGCAAAAAGCATAGCTTACGGAAGGCGGATGTGCAAATGTTCAAAATATGGGCGCTCCAACTGAGTGTACTAGTTATTGTGACGCCGAGGTATTTGTAGAGAGGGACCTTCGTTAGCTGTTCTGAAGGGAGACTATACGGAAAAGGTAAAATGTTTTTCTTTCTACTCATATTCATGAAAACCGTTTTGTCAGCGTTAAGTTGCATTTCCCACTCTTGACACCACATATGTATGTTTTGCAGGTTAGTATTCAGCAAGGCTTGATCATCAGGACATTTGATTTCATTAAAAAGCAAGCAATCATCTGCGAAAAGTCTAATTTTAACTGGTTCATTAATGACCTGGACGATGTCGTTGATGTATATAAGAAGTAAAAGCGGGCCTAGTACGCTTCCTTGTGGGACTCCTGAGTTAACAGGCAAATGTCGTGAAAAATTATTGTCAATACTTACAAACTGTGTGCGGTTTGTAAGGTATGCGGAAACCCAAGCAACGATGAACTCCGGTAGCCCTATGCTTTTCAACTTTAAAATTAGTTTTGTATGGCAAACAAGATCGAAAGCCTTTCTAAAACCTAAAAATATTACGTCTATCTGGCCTGATTTATCTAGAATAGAGGCAAAATTATGGATGACTGTGGTTAGTGTAGTTACTGTGGAAAGGCCTTTCCTAAAGCCATGCTGAAATGGAGACAGTACACAGTTATCATTCAGAAATTTCGTAATATAAGTAGCGATAATATGTTCAAGGAGCTTACAGCAAGATGCGGTTAAAGATATCGGTCTATAATTTGTTAGCCATGCGGAGTCGCCCTTCTTTAGCATTGGCACAATTCTTGCCGTCCTCCAGTCCTCAGGAATGATAGCTGTCGTCAATGATTTGTTAAAAATGACTACTGGATATGGAGCGAGCATCTCAGCATATCGGCGAAGGAAAAGATTGGGTATATCGTCAGGGCCAGGCGATGCTTTTGCCTTAAGGTTTAGTAACATTGATATAACACCGGATAATGATACAAGATTTGTTTCGGCACAAGTGACGTGATACTGGTGTAAGGGTTCAGTAGGGTTGGAAAAGACACCCTAAAAATTTGCAGTGAACTTTTCAGCAATGTCTTGCTTATCAACGATGACAACGTCATCCTGTACAATGCGGTCGATCGACTTCTTACGTTTCGAAAGAAATTGCCAGAACTTTTGTGGTGAACCAGAAATAAAACTCGGCAGCGTGTGATTAAAGTAGTGCTGCTTTGCGCTACTGATAGCTTGGTTTAGGATTTTCTGATTATTCTGTACTGTGCTCTTGTTGGCGCATTGTCGTTTAAGTCTTTTAATTTTTCTTTTTAGCTGCAATATACGTCTTGTAATCCAAGGGTTTTTACGGTGTGTTTTCTTAGTTTTGTTTGGAACAAAGTTTTCAAGGCAGTATCTGCACAAATGTTTGAACCATTCCCAAAGATCAGTAGCATCTGTGCCTTGAAAGCTACCGATGTGCAAATCAAGAAAGTCAAGGACACTTTGATCGTTTGCCCGCGAAAAGTCTTTGATCATTATTGAAACAAGAGGCTGGGTTTTGCACGCTGCAAGAGAACACGAAAGAAGCACCGTTTCATGGTCGGATAGACCAGGCTGCACAGACACAGCGTAATCTTTAATACAACGGCTGATAAAAATAAGGTCAAGCGTGGAAGCGCAGTTGCCTTGAATGCGGGTAGGCTGATCAACTACTTGTTGGACGTCAGCCGTGAGCATTATATCAGTCAGGTATGCGACATGTGAGCTCATTTCATGGTTAGAAAACGGCTGATTCCAGTCAACACCTGGTAGATTGAAGTCCCTAGCCAAAATATATTGTCACGTGGTCGTGACGTCGACGAAGACAGCAGTCGGCGTTTGCAGAATGAAACTGTTTATTTGGCCGAACTTGTGGCCGGGAAAATGAGAATTAGAACTACAGCAATACACGCTGTACAATGATAGCGGCGAACAAGGCGTCGTCCGTCGATCAACTGACAAGCGGTCAAGCGCGTCGGCTTTTATACAGGTGCTATCGAACTTTCCAGCGATATCGCTGATGGCGGCGTTATCTCTCGATAAAGCTGGAACATTCGCGTGCGGCGCGAAATCTTAACAAAACGATCTGCTACAATCGAGAAGTTTCTCGAACACTGCTTCGCGGACAGCCTCGATCGTTGATAACCGTCCTTGCTGGTCAAACACCAAAAAACATCAAAATAAAACAAGAAGTGGGCGTGGCAATATTTTCCATTAGTAAATGAAGCCACGTGTTCACATAGCTGATGCAAAAAAACAGGAGGCGAGTCGGGTGCACGATACACAGCTAAAAGCATAAAAGATCGCTCCCAACATGACACTTTTAATGTGATGCTTTCATGATTATCGATTTGGCGGGTTAAAAAGGCAGATATAGTATTTTTCGCCAGAACAGCTACTCCCCCTCCACGTGACGGCCTATCACGACGGAATACATTATACGTTGGTGGAAAAATGTCTGCGTCATCAATGGCATCGTGCAACCAAGTTTCTGTAATAACGACAATGTGGGGGGAGTGACTTAGAAGTACAGCTTCAAGTTCTGCGGTTTTATTTAGGATGCTACGCATATTTATGTTAATGATTCGTAGATCGTTATTACAGAGCGGGTGACATCCTTCTTTATTAGCTCTCTTTTGATGACTGTGCGTTTTGATTCTCGAGTTGCTAATTTCATCCCAGGTAAAGAGCTCACCGTTGATGCTCAGCTTGTCATGCAGAAGAATAACTTTCTTGCCCTGTTGCTTTTCATTTTTTGCGCTATTCCAGAGAAGTTTTCTTTTTTTTAGTGTATCTGGTGAGTAATCATTCTGAATTGATAACTTCGTTCCCTTGAGCTTGTAAGCATTTTTTAGAATGTTCTGTTTTTCGTTGTAATCCTGGAAATATATTATCACAGGCCTAGATTTACCAGGTTTGCCGAGACGGTAACTGAACTACAAGGAGTGTCAAGCTTCTCGCAAAAGAGCTCAGTTATAATATTTTGTTTCAGATCTTGTTCAGTTTCATTGGCATTTTCTGGTACGCCAAAGAAAATTAAGTTGGATCGCCGACTCCTGTCCTCTAAGTCTCTAACCTTTTCTCGAAGAAACTTCACATTGTGTTGAAGCTCATCGACACAAAGAGTTCTCCTTTCCAGTTCTGTGAAGCGTTGATTGAATTCTTCGAGCATGCTTTGCAAACCATTTTGCTGATTTCTGAGGGCGGAAATGTCAGCGGCTTGTTTGTTTTGTGTCTCGAACAATTGCTTCAGCATCGTTTCAGTACTGGGGCCCGGGTTTTGTTCAACATCCCCACACAAAAGAAGTTTACACATCCAAAAAACATCACATGCAATAGCAAGACACTGTTTGGGGCACGGAAGGACCAGCAGATATCGGCAGTCACTACGAATGGCATAGCAAGTATCACCAACCTGCAGGAACCACAAGATGCGCTTGTTAGGAAACATGCCCATGCTAGCTCCTTCGCGCCCACTGAAGACAAAAAACTGCGGCGTATCCTTTATAGCAGAGTGGTGCGACGTGAATAGTCCTGAAGATGGCGCTGTGGGTATGACGTCACAGGATCCCTCGAAGAAGCGGTTTGCCGGCACTGTCATTCCAGTCCAGCATTTGCACGTGTCGCTACCATCAGCGTCAAGATGAACCGCCTGCGCAGGCTTGTCGATGTGAATCAAGAGAAAGGCCTGCAGGAACCAGAAGATGCGCTTGTTAGGAAACATGCCCATGCTAGGTCCTTCGTGCCCACTGAAGACAAAAAGCTGCGGCGTATCCTTTATAGCAGAGTGGTGCGACGTGAATAGTCCTGAAGATGGCGCTGTCGGTATGACGTCACAGGATCCCTCGAAAAAGCGGTTCGCCGGCACTGTCATTCCAGTCCAGCATTTGCACGTGTCGCTACCATCAGCGTCAAGATGAACCGGCTGCGGAGGCTTGTCGATGTGAATCAAGAGAAAGGCCTGCAGGAACCTTTGCCTAGTTTTGCCTGTTTCGCGGTTTTTCGTTCTGTTTGTTTGCTCCATGGTGTGCTCTGTGGATTCGTGCGGCAGTGCATAATACCTGTGACACACGGGCATGTTTAAAATGCCATTGAGTCAATGGCCATCGAAACGCTACAACTCCATCGCACTCGATAGAGTTCTCGCGTTGCCACACGATGGTTTTCAACGGCCGTTGAGTGATTCAGGTGTTTGTCGCAAAACCTCTGTGGGGCTGCTAATCTTATTTTCGTTTTCATGTTGACGTAAGTGAACTAAAATAAATCCATTTAAAAGCTCACATTTGTGCGTTCTTTTGTTCTAAAATATCAGAAAAATTGTTTATACATAATTATAAGTGCAATATTAGTTATAAGCAGCGTTGATTATAAGTTTGTTGAACAGCGAAACTGTGGCTACGTTATAACTACTTTATCCGTCCGGCCGCTTTTCCGGGTTTTCCACATAGTTTTGCCGTTTTGCCTGGTTTTGCGGTTGCATGTACTCATTTCGTTTCATTACGTGCTTGTTCCGCCGTCATGAGCGACCGCGAAACAGATGACAAGGCCGCTATGGTGTTCTACATGGCTGCGATCGTGCAGCTTGTTGCTGGGATCGAAGCGGCGAAAGAGGAAGCCGACGCCGCCGAGGATGAGCTGCTCCTGTTATCACGAGCATGCGCAATACCTACATTCGAAATGGCACAAATACTTTAGTAAATAAGTTATAACGCCCATGCACACTACTTTTAAGCATACTCGTTAAATTTTTCTTTTTCTAATCATGAGTACGAGCACACTGGGAACGAGAGGGCGCGGTGACGCTGTTTCCGCTTCCGCCGTTCGATGGCCGTCGAAGTTTCAATGGAGTCGTGGAGTGCTCCGTCGACTCGATGGGCCACTGACTCAATAGCCTTCGAAACTGCCCGTGTGGCAGTGCGTGCATCCCCGTTGAATCAATGGACCATCGGTTCGATGGCCTTCGAAACGCCCGTGTGACACGGGTATTAAGTCATCGTCAAGCTTGCAGGAGTTATGTGGGTTTTCATCGCTACAAAAGACATTGTCACGTGGTTGTGACGGTGAAGAAAGCAATCGCAGCCGGCAAAGACGAAGCTGTTTACTGGGCGGACTTGTGCCCAGAAAAAGAATGGAACTCAAAGTGCAACGATATCGACGGTCGTCGAGTAATCTGATCGGCGGCGAAATGGGTCAGATTTTACACATGCATCACAGTACATTCTAGTGTTATCACTGATGCTCGCGTACAGTCTAGAAGGTACTCAAGCATACGCGTCGGCCATGCAGCGTTTGTGGAACATTCGGCGTCAGTGCGAAGCAGCCTACAAGTTGAAGCTCGGCCTGCGAAGAACGCGTCACAAGAAGGTGAAGAAAAGCAGTCTCCATGACACACGCGTGTCCACCTCGATGCGAGCAAGTTGAAATTAAATGTGTGTGTTGTGCGTGGAAATAATCTAGGCTAAATAGTGCGTTCCGAGTTCACCGCTGCTGTATTTATTTCCTTTTCAATGCGATGAGTCGGAATGAAACGCGGGCGCGATGAAAAGCAAGGACATACACGTACCTATTTGAGATGATTCCTGACATAATTCGCTTGTTTTGGAGCGTATATAGTAATAGAAATATAATAATTGTTGGGGGTTTTATGTCACAAAACAGAGTTATCGTTATCGTTATCGGTGGAGGGCTCTGGGAACTTCGACCACCTGGCGTTCTTTAACGTACACCTAATCTAAGTACACGGGCCTCAAGCATTGTCGCCTGCATATCGAAATGCAGCCGCCGCGGCCAGGATTCGATCCCGTGACCTGCGGGTCAGTAGTCGAGCACCGTAACTACGAGACCCGCGTACTTAGATTTATGTGCACGTTAAAGAACCCCAGGTGGTCGAAATCTCCGGAGCCCTCCACTAATCTCTCATAATCATACCTTTGTTTAGGGACGTTAAACCCCAATAATTATTATTATAGACCACCGCGGGCGGGGGGGGGGGGGGTGGTAATAGAGATAAATATTGTCTTTCCTTGTGCTTTGTTCCGGAATTATATAGGTTTTCCACACGTGTTAAGAAGCTTCTTCTCGCATTTTATTTATCTTTGACAAGCGAGAAAGGTTTAAAGTATCATTACACTCTAAGGCGTGCCGAATCGGAATATAAACGGGGAAAAATATAACGGTAGCCGCCAAATTTTAGTTTCTGGTTACCCGATTATGTCAGCTTGACTGACAGTGCCGATTTCATGTTCGCACTGAAGTTTCGGGAATGCTCGTCCCACATGTTACCAAATTTGCATCGCGCACAGAAGTTGTTACGCTTGATACGCTTAACTTCAAATTGACGTGCTCTGCCACGAGGTTCAGTGCATGTATGCTCTCGAGCATTGTCAGTCGACTAGCGCATGCATTCTGCCGCATTCTTCTTCGGTGAGTGCGCAATATCCGCAGTCACGGATAGTAGCGCTTACCTTCAGTAAGCTGTGTACTTCGCACAAGTTATAGTAGTATACAAGCGCAAGCAAGCGAAAGTGACAGACAAGGCCCTTGCTTCCCGTTACCTCCCTTGTAAATGTGTGAGATCACGCATCTCGTACTTGTGATTATATACCAATAGACCATAAAAACTTTTTCACCATTCCAAGCGGCACAGCTTGCATTTCCAATATATGTCTGTAGCAACATGTATACATTTATTGCCTCCTTTTTGTTCTGCAACGCTGCTGTAGCAGCAACAGCTCAAGAGAGCAGGCAAGAATAGTTATGTTCATAGGCGTGCGCACAGGGGGGGGGGGGGGCGGGCAGGCCGGCCGGCCCTCCTAATCACCTAAGAGGGGGGGGGCGCAAATCTGCCCCGTACATTGACCCTTCTAGTCACCTAAGAGGGGGGGGGGCGTAAAATCTGCCCCATACATTGACTTACTAGGGTGGGGGGGGCACTGCGATGAACCTTCGCCCCCCCCCCGGATGGGGAACCCTGCGCACGCCGATGGTTATGTTAATCAAGGCGTAGCTGCCTTTGGTAAGCTGTTTTGATTGAAACACTGTCACATAGTGTCTTAAGTTTGGCCCGGTGCATTTGCAGTGAAGTCTTATCTATATGCATTTAATTAATTCATTATATACTTATTGATGCATTCAGAGAAGGGTATATACTGCCACGCGCCCTTCTTTATTTTGATGTGATTAGGTTCCCTTCACAGAAACTGTTAGCACCGACTTAGCGTCGAAGTTTGCGCTAGTTGGTGAAACATTGGAGGGAGTACAGCGCAAAAGATGACGGGTACAAAGAAGGCGACGCACACACAGAGCTGACTTACCGTCTATTGTGTGGTATGGCATGGTAAACCTTATTGTGGTCCTGCAGGGCGTGTCTCAACACGCAGCGGGCCGCTCCCACGTAGGGACCGGAAGGCCAAGCCTCTCCGCCGCATGGTGGGCCTGCTGGACAGCCCAGAGTTGGTCGACCAGAAGGGGGCTACGGAGGGCCGCATCCCACCTGACCGAGTTGTTATCGACTATAGAGTGTGACCGGGCACACCGCCAGAGCATGTGTTCTAACGTGGATATTTCTCCGCACGAGGGACAAGAACTGTCGGTGCAAATATCGGGATAGATCGTGCGTAAAAGACACGGGTTAGGATATGTATTCGTTTGCAAAACCTGAAGTGTGAGAGCCTGAGTTCTGTTGAGCCGCGGGTGTGGAAGAGAGTAAATTCTGCGAGCGAGGTAGAAATATTTTGTTATCTCGTTGGAGTGTCTCTATTCTCGGTGTAGTCATCTCCAAGTGGTCCGGGGGTAGCACGGTAGGTTAGGTCGCGTGCAGCTCCATGAGCCGACTCATTGAGGTTGGGGGGAACACCCTCTACCTGACCCTGATGTGCGGGGAACCAACAAATGAAGTGGTGTGTGATTTCCCTACCCTAGAGGAGCCGGAGGGCCTGCTTTGAAATAACGTCATTTTCAAAGCTCTGACTGCTGACCTCCAGTCGCTATAAATAGCGTCTAGCGTATCATCAAGCAAGGCTAACGCAATTGCCATTTGTTCCACAATTTTTTAGTTCCTGCCCCGAACCAAGGCAGCATTGGTCATTTGTTGTTTAGAATCGATGGTTACAATTGAAAAGGCTTGGCGTCCTCTATAGGAGGCAGCGTCCACAAAGCTGACCTGTCGCTGATCACTGTATATTTGCTTAATGATGGTAGCATCTCTTGCTTTTTTTCTATCACGCTTTTGATCGGGGTGCATGTTTCTAAGGCTCGTCTCACTAGGCTCGTCTCACTACTTTGGTAGTAGTGAGACGAGCGAGTTGTGCGCGTTCCTGAGCTTCCGCGATCTCCTCTAGGGTGTTGTGAATGCCGAGCCGAAGTAAACGCTCTGTGAGAGCAAAAATAGGTATTCCAAGAACTCGCTTGGTGACTTTCCTAAGCAGTGCGTTCAGTTTGTCTCTCTCTGCCCGCTTTCAGCGGTGCATAGCTGCTACGTACGTGATGTGGCACAGGACAAAGGCATGCATTAAACGAAGGAGATTGTCCTCCTTGAGTCCACAATGTCAACTAGGAAACCCTCCGAACAAGATGAACGGCGTTATCTGTTTTGGCAACGAGCTTGGCTATAGTCTTACAGTTCGAGCTACCCGACTCAATGGTCATGCCTAAGATAGTGATTGAATCGACTCTGGGTATGTGGCCGCCACTCCTAGTTAGGCCGCGGACCGCGTTTTTGGGGTCGATATAAAAGGAGCTCCCATTGTGATGCAGAGCATCTAAGGCCTGAGGGTTCGAGATAGGCTTCGATGACGTCTATGGCTTCCTGAAGAGCACTCTCTACCTGACCATCGCTACCTCCGGTGCACCATATAGTGATGTCATCGGCATACATCGTATGTCCGATGCCCTCAATTCTGAGAAGCTTTCTGCAAAGACCAATCATGGCATTGTTGAATAATAAGGGTAAGATAACGGCACCCAGTGGTGTACCTTTCCCCTCCAGATCTAGCGGCTGTGATACAAGTTCAGAAACTTTGAGAGTAGCTTTCCTGTTAGTGAGGAAGGACCTAATGTAGTTATAAAAGCGTTCGCCTAGATTCAGGGAAGATATTGAGGCTAAAATATGCGAGTGTTATCAAAAGCTTTTTCGAGATCGAGGCCTAGAATGTAAGAGAGCACCATAACAATGTGTATAACAAGGTCCAGGGCCACTTGGGCATCCATTGCCGCGATTGCAGCTGTGCGCCCTTCTGTGAAAAAAGCGAGGAGTTCGCCAAACATAATTCACAGTTGACACTTGAAATCATTGAAGCAGATTTCATCAGAAAGTTCGATAATATATGCGTCAGTTCCCTTCAATACCACTTTCATCTCGTGAGATTTCATACCTAAACAGGCCATGAATGACACACCATTGTGCGCAGTGTTGCTTCTACTATGCACAACATCAGGAAAAACTTATTCGTCATTTTTGCTGGCGCATGTCAGTGGCATATGTATATGTGTTCATCCTTTCCGTCTTGTGAATAAAGTGTCTTAGTCAGCGCACTGTGTGCGTCGCCTTCCTTGTACTCGTCTTCTTTTTGTACTGTATTCCCTGCAATGTTAGCAACGCTCGGCGCAAACCACGCCGCACTGTTTCGCAAGCTTCGCGATTGTTTCAGATTATTCTGTTATTACGCGCAGGACGCGTCTATTCAAGTTTGTTCCTGGGCTTGCGCTAGCACCAGGGATAATGTCTATATACTGGTAAACAGCGCTACAACGGGACAAAGAAAGAAGGGACAGGACCAAGCGCTGAAAGGGCCCACGGAATGTGATATAAACTGATACACAGTGTTAATGCGGGCCGTTGTAGCGCTGTTTACCCGTAGTTCTGTATGTACCGACAAGCCTCCATTAATACTCCGTACCCGGGATAACGCTGGAAAAACTCATCTACAGGGTGTTTTTTTTTTTAGACAAATAAGATTTTACTGCGACAGCAATTACAGGGACAGTTTCGGCTGGTTTTTGCCGCCGCCGTCGTGCACCGTATATGTATAAGTATGTATATATAAGTCCCATGGAAATAATTAAGAAAAATGCTTCCAAGACGCGGAATCGAACCAGCGACTTCTCGGTCCGCAACGCATGGCGCTAACAACTACGCCGCAAAGCGCAGAACCTTCAGGTAGCTAACGACAAGCGTTATATACACACCCTTTACCGCTGGCAGGAGTCAGAGACGGCAGGTTCTTATAAGCGTTTCTTCATTACCAGTGAGATGGCGTGAGGAGCGCAACGAGCGCATTTAAAAACGGTCGGCCAGCTCGCTCGCTTCTTCTAATATTTGCGCAGGGAGAACCTTGCCCCATAGAGTTTCCTAAAATTAACTAGAGGGAGCTCTGGCGCTGCGATCGTTCAGCCACCATGGGAATGATGGGTAGTACACGGATTTGCCTAATCTTCGTGCTTGCGGGCTTCGAACGCACTTGTGGCTTTGGTTATTGTTATGTTTTAGTTTTCTTTCGGTAAAAGAATGGATCGTTTTGAACTTCGTGGCCTGATTCGAATTGGCGAGCCTGAAAAGGATAAAGTGGTGTAGGGGAACTACTGACTTTTGCCGAACTTCGTTTTGCGACAAAGCGGATGCAGGCGACGCGGAGCCAAACTGAGCCGAAAGAACGAAGTTTAGACAAATCCGTGTACTACCCATCATTCCCATGCTGGCTGAAGCGCCATGCGTTGCAGCTCCCATAGACGCTAGCGCCAGTGTTCCCTCTAGTAAGTATTGTAGGAAACTCTATGCCTTGCCCTTCCGCTGTCTGCTCGCGCGGTATTTGCTGCCGGGGGGTAGATGTTTCTGCAGCGTAGCAGCGCGTTCATCACAGGCCGCTTTTCTTGCTATCGCATTTATTGCTTCGCCCTTGCGGCAAAACTGTGACTTTTTTTTACAAAATCCTATGACAGTGAGGCTCCTCTCGTTTTCGCACACGAACTCCACGTCAAAGTGGAAATACTTTGCCGCAGTTAAAATGACACTGCTGCTACTCATTAACCGAAACTCATTAATTAACTTTGAAATTATTGACTTCAGGGCATGCGTTTATATTACAAAGTTGCAGTGCGTGCCAATTTATGGCATGCCTATTTGTTTAGAGATCACAAAAGTTGCACGTAGTTCGAGGTATTCGACATCGCATTTCATGGGCGAAATTGAAACTGATCGCGCACGAAGCGCGACCGTTATGCTACGTCAGACAGGAACAACCAGTGTAAAGAGTGGGGTTCGGCAGGTCTCGTTACGGTAGCTGGCTCCCGCCGTACGTCTACATTGCCGATGTTTCCCAGGGAGGAGACGCGTTCTTTCAAGAAGGAACGTAGGTTTATTTACATGATGAAGTCAGGAGGTGAAAAAAAAGAGAAAAGACGTCAAAAGTCTTCGGCTTTTATAGCCCCGAGACCCTCACTCAGAAGCACAGGCAACCGGTGTCCGCGTCTCCCGCCAATCCAGTGACCTGCCGTCCTGGCGTCCGGCCTCCCGAAAGGAGGCAAAGAGCCACACCATACACTCACCACGCCACGAAGACTCGTAGGTGGGAAGGGCGGCGAGGAGTTTCAGTCCAAAGGGGAGTTGGGGTGGAGGGCCGATGACCTCCGCTTCCACTGCCGGTAATACTCGGAAGAAGCGTTGAATGATGGCTGCCTCGGGTGAAGGCCCCACCTGGGTTGATGGGAGCGTCTTCAACGGCGCAGTCCCACGCTGACCAAAACGCACGATAAAGCGGGTATGTCGAATTTCTGAAGACACGCACACCACTCCCTCCGGCACAGGTTAATTTTCCCTACTGCAGTGGGGTAGAAGGCAGAAGTGGCTGGGTGAGAATCCCTCCCGCGGTGCTATCTCACGCAGAGAACAACGAGCCAAAAAGGGGTCTCCGGATTCCAACGTCCTTTTTCTGGGAAATCCATCTACGGCGACCTGCCCACTCGCTCGGCATAAGCAATAAGCAACTCCAGGGAGAAGTGGCGTTCCATGTATCCGTCTAAGCGCCGATACGGGGGGGGGGGAGACAGAAGTCTGGCAAACAGCTGTACGCTCAATGGCGTCCGCCTCGATGAATTTTAAGGCCAAACGTAACACCAGTCACATGGGAGAGAAGAAATTTGAATGACGGCGCGCCGCGGCCGTATGTTTTCGTGAAAGCTGCAAGTCATCTGACTTGTGCCCGCGCGTCGCCTTACTTTTGCACGTAGTGCTTGGTGCCTATCTGTTTCTTTCGAACTGTGCACAAGAAAGCCACAATATCAACCTTTCCTTTGTCTGGGAAGCATAAAACTCAGGAGCGGCCACTGCAGCGCTTCTTCCAGACAGGCGAAATTGTTTTTCGCGCCTCTTTATAATTTAAGAAGGAAACAGATAGGCACCACCCATCGCCTGCAAACATTAAGCTGTCTACAAGTGTATTTCAGAATGCTTGCCGATTTTTAGACCAGATTCTGCTTTGGCGCGCCTTCATTCAAATTTCGTCACTTCCCTGCCACATGTCATTCCGGTGTTCCGCCGCGCTTTGTGCGTGCCGGAAGCGATCAGTTCCGTATCCGCCCTTGAAATTCGATGATAAATATCTCGAACTGCGTGCAACTTTTCGCATTTCTAAAATAAAATTATGCTATATACTGGCACTCACTAGAACTTTTTATTATAAACACCTGCCCTGAAGTCAATATTCAAAAAGTAAATTAACGAGCTTTGTTAATTATTCGCGTCAACGTCATTTTAGCTGTGGAAAAGTATTTCCGCCTTCGACATATAGTTCATGTGCGAAAACGACAGGAGTCTGATTGCCATAGAACTTTTATCAAAATTTGTATTGCCTAAAAAAACGCCGTGTATAAAAGACAACGTGTTCCGACGACCAACGGATTACAGACGACTGAGCTCGAGGCTATTGTTGCACTGAGTGTGCAATATCTTTTCTCTCTGCGCACAAGTTCGCCCTATGAAGTGTTTCATCCTTACCTGCTGGAGTTCTGCTTGCTTCACCGTCACAGCCACGTGACATCTGATGGAGGTGCTGTTCGTTCATGTTCCGGACGCCCCCGTCAGGCTGTGAACCCAGCCCAAGTCGCGAAGAAGACACCATCAGGGACAGTCGAGCTAGCCGCATACTACAAGAACTACAACCACGATTACGATCGCTGTGCCGCCTATAACACTCGTGATGCAGCAGCCAAGGGAACCGCCGACGTTTCGAGGAACCACTTTAGAGGATCCAGAAAGCTGGCTCGAAACCTATGAGAGGACTGTTGCCTACGATGACTGGTACTTGGACGAGAAGCCACGCCACGTCTACTTTTCTTTGGAGGACTCCGCTAGGACATGGCTCAGGAATAGGCACGATGACAACATGGGTCAACTTTTGAACCGGCTCTCTAGACACTTTGGCCAGCGTAGTCCACAAGAAAAAGGCCGCGGCGTTGCTCGAGACACGGGTGTCGCTCCAGAACGAAAACGTAACCATCTTAACCATCTTAACGCTTTTAACGTCACCACAGCTTGAGCGCACGTGATCTTAGGCCGTGGTGGGACGCTAGTTCCTTATGATTTTAGGCGGCCGTTTTGATGTGACCCTAATATTGCTCATTATTAACGACGCTAGCATTAATTATACGATACGTTAGAGCATTTACGATTCGATTTCGGGGTTACCAGGCACAAAGCTACAGATTACAGCAAAAAAGTCACAAACAAAAGTTTCGCTGTCGGGGGTCCTTTAATAATTAGGAGGAACTATCATCATGCCATGTGACTGCGTACTGGCAAGGAATAAACGGAAAGAGCCAAGAAAAACCCGACACTCGCTGCACTTGCAGCGACCGTCGTGTTTTCTGTCTTGTGCCTCTCCATTCAGTGCTCCATTTAGGCCACGGTGGCACACAATCAAATGAGGTGTTCCATCTGGCAACATTACTGTACTCAGGCTCAAATTACTCTACGCAAGCTGTACTCATGTTCCTGCATATTCTTTTTGCATGTGGCCCATGAGTTTAGTGGGCAGAGCACACGCAGAGTGTTAACAATCATCCTGCAGGTGCCTTAATTCATGTTTTGTCTGGTTCTGCTTTCTTCCAGGTATTCAGAAATAGGACACGAAGACAGGCCATGCAACACATATTCTTCTATTTTTGCCAGATTGTACAAGACGTACTGCAAATTAATAGTTACTACTCCAACAGTTACTTATACCAACCCTCAAGAGCACTTTATTTAAATATGTTTTCGCAATGACCAATCTTCATAGTAAATCTTGTTTGCTTTGCACACATTTCAGAAACATGCATTGGTACAACGAACCGGCTTCTTGTGCAGCCTTGTTGCAGCCTTCAAGAAGACAAGTCCGCTTGTCGAAACGTCCCGCGACACCCCGTGCTCACGAATTTTTCATCTCTTCCACCTTGCCCCTAACTTCTGGCTTTTTGCGTTTAGTATTTGGATGAGTAAATGCTCATGCGAGCCTTGCACATAAATCCGGGGTTGTGGCCAGGGGCGGGAGCGGCACATCAGGGACTCACCGATGTGCCGATCTCGCCCCTGACTACACCCCTGGATTTAAGTGCATGAAATGTGGCTCGCATGTGCATTTAGATGTCTAAATGCTAAGCAGAAAAAACCGCCTCGTCATTCTGAACATCAGCCAGGAAATTAACGAGAAACCTTATAAGGAGGTCCATGGAAAAACAATATTTTTTGGAAAGGGCTAATTGCTAGAGCGTCCCTGGGACGTTTCTTTGTGCAGTGGACTTGTTCCCACCGGAATCTTTCCGAGACATTTCGAGATGTGTGGTTTGTTGGGCTTAAGCGCATTTTCGGGGAGGTGGTTTATCATAGCTTGAATAGGACGCCATAGCATACCAAGGACAAGCAAGGAAACACTAAAATGTGCATTGTTTCCTTCGCGCTCGCTGCTTTTATGAATCGGCATTGATACAGTGGCACTATAGCTGCAACTTTCTTGGAAAACGAATGACTTACGAGGCACGAGTGTCGTTAGCTGGTACGAATCTATCGCAAATAGCAGCGCGAAAAAGACAATGAGTGAGAAGAGCAAGCGCTGATATTGTGCCTCGTCTCATTTTTGTGCGCTGCTTTTTGCTATTGCTCCGGATGACATTCATCATGAGAGGTCAGGTTAGCTGCAATGACATTACTTAATTCATTTCCATGACATAACGACCCTTAAAGGCCCTCAGAGAGGTCTATGCAAACATGTTCTGCCATAATTAGAAGAAATCGTAAACAGGGTATTGATGCAAGTGCACTTGAATATTTCTCTGGTGGAAGCAGCCAGGCTGCAGTCACTGATACAGCGACTACTTTTTTGATGCGGATATGCCGAATCAAGGCTTCCCTGTAGTTCTGTTTCGCTATCGCAGTTTAGCACCTGCACATGCGCAGATGCGAAAACGAAACCGAAACTGTGGACGCATATTGTCCATCACACAAACTGGAATATTCAGGGAGCGAACAGGGCAATTCCCATTGTTCCTATAAGAACCAACGGTGGCCTGGAAGGTATGCATGCTTGGGGGCTAAAATCAATGCTGCAGATGAACCGTCATACGCTACACGATAAAACCGACCCGAGTGCTCAATGATCAGGGAGGCTAGTCGGACGTCGTCATCTAATGTGGGATGTAGCACAATTGGTGCAGGATAGACGAGACATATGTCAACCCTGCCTTTATATAACACTCTATTCAATCGCTGTTCCTTAGTTCACCTCGTCACAACAATTCGGCCGTGAGCTACCAGCCAAGGTATTTAACATCAAAAATGCTAGTCTGTCTATTACCAAATCTAGTCCTCCCACAGTGTGAGCCTCGACAAGTTGCGTCAAGTGTGAAGAGGGAAATAAAGCGATACGCTTTTATCGTCACATATTTTCATGACCTTAAAATTTTATTTCAGCTTATTACATTTCGGTAGCTTTGACAAGTGAAGAATCTCACAGTTCCTAAATGTTTTTCAGCACTGGCACACAGGTGAGACCGATGCCGCAGTCTTCGGTAATGAAGGCGTGCCTAGGGGCTTCTGCGACAGACGGCACCGCTTGTCGCCTCATCTTGATTGGTGATCCACCAATTGCGCAACTTGATGCGCTCCAGAATTTCACTCGGCGAGCTGTCAATGCAGTCCACACGCACCTTTCCGCAAATAAAGAAAAAACAACGAGTGCTTCAGCTTAGAGCAGCAGTTTCATAAAGCGCTCTCCATAGCGCCATTGTGATAGTAAGATTGGACACTTTCAGCAAGGCCTCCCTTTCGCTCCGCACAGATATAGTGCTCCGAGCCAGTGCGGCACGCTACATGTGGCGTTTTTTCTCAAAGAGCCAAGTCCACTTAAATTGAGAAAAACGCAGTTTTTTGCTGCTGACAATATGGTCGGGCCTGCTCCAGCAATTTTTTGCCAGCGTGTGCATGTCACCAAAATACCTCAAATCTATTTTGCAGCTAAAATCTATATAGCCTACTGCCGTCGTTCAGGAGTGCAATTTGAATCTCGCTCTTGTAGATTAGAACATTTCATTTGGGCTTGAATTAGCTTGTAAAAGAAGTTTAAATCACAGCGAATGATCTATATAGCAATATTTAGCGACAAAATTAACAGAATTCCTGTGCTTCCGTCGGTGCAGTCCTTTGTTGCATGGGCATAATGGCGATGAATAGACTTTTAGTGCGACTGGAGGAAAAAGGGGCACCATTCTATACCGTGGGCAGCGTTTATAGTTCTAGGCATCTATTAAGGCATTCAAAAATGCTTCAGCTCTTCTTCTTCTTAGCTCGTTTTATGCCGCGCTGTTTCGGATCGCTTCTTTTTCTGCAAGGAATAGATTGATGTCCGTTATCTTTATTTCAGTTATCTTCTATTTCAGTTAAACCACTTTGGAGCGAAAGAAGGACATGATACTGCCACGCGCACTCCTTTTTGTCATTCTTCATAACTAGTGCATTGCACGCGTAACCGCCGCCTTGCGCAAGCCGCGCCCTAACGTCTGGGAACCTTCCAGATTATCTTAGAATCTTCTTATAGGCTTGAGCTCGCAAACGCGAACAGTTGAGGTTATTCTCGAACTAACGCGGCCACCAGCGATAAGGCTCGAACGTTCGATGCTGCATGTAAATATGCCGAGGTGCCTTACCGCAGCGCAGATTATCGACGGTCGACGCTCTACTCGCCGCTATCACTCCACAGCGTATATTGCTTGTAGTTTGACTTTCCGTTTCCCGGCCAAAAGTTCGGCCAAATAAAGTGTTTCATCTTGGAGACGCCGACTGCTTCCTTCGTCAACGTCACGACCCCGTGACATCTGGTGGAGGTACTGCTCGACCATGCTCCAGACGCCCCCGTCAGGCGGTGCCCCAGTAAACCATGAATGTCCATTAGATATCCATAGAATGCTAGTCTCGGGATATTCAGTACATCTTCTGGATATCTACATTTATCCACATGACATTTCACAGATGTACCATAGATCATCTAAAATGCATCCGGATCACGCTGTCAGTACGTTGTACGGATATCAAGGCTGGATGTTCTGTACATTTAAAAGATGTTTTTCGAATAGGCAGCACACAAAAGGGCAACAAATACGCACACATAAAAGACGCAAACACAAGCGCTGACAGCGCTTGTGTTTGAGTCTTATGTGTGCGTATTTGTTGCCCTTTTGTGCGCTGCCTATTCGAAAATCATGGCTCACCAACTAGCCCATCAGTACATATTAAAAGATGTTCATTTCTTAAACTCGCATCCACATGACATCTAGCGGCTTGTCAGGTGCACTAATTATGGCTCTCAAAAATGAACGCTCGACGGACTGTGGGCCACAATACTTTTCTCTCACTTGAGTGCTCGCTATATGTACTGTTGTAACCTGAAAGTAACTGTTGCGAATCACTATTTTGTAAATTTTAGTATTTGTAATTTTGGAAGTAGGTGTAGGTGTCTCGGCATAAAAGAGCAGTTGTAGTGTACTGCCTTCTATGCAGAGCACGCTGCATACCTCACATTGTTCCTTTTAGGTGTATAGCACATAACACATCTGATAACACATCAAATGTGCAATACTCTTCTCAGGGTATTGCAATGTTTTGTTACACACAATGAGTACAATGCATTAACCTGAAAGATTACTGCACATACAATCGTAAGAGTGTTTCAATACTGGCGAATTGACAAGAGAACGAAGTGAGTCAAAAGCAACAAGGCAGTTTCACAAAAGTTTATATGAGCAAAGCAATGCTGTCAACCATAAGAGTACTGTCAACGTGTAACAACACAGGCTAAATGTCTAGAGAACGCAGATACACTCAAAAGAAATGAGGCGGTATGATGAAAGTGAACTGTGCACCAGCTGAAGACTAAAACCGAAACTTTCTGCCAGCAGTCCCAGCATAAGTCTATAAAATTTATTTTTTACCTCTGTTTATTATCACATTTATTTGCAGTAAGCAATATAAAGTACTAACAAAAGGAACTTAAAACGATGTCATACGAATACACTAACTCTTTCTTTTATGCAGCAAACTCAGTTGGTTTGTATTGCCCCCTCAGCAAAACAATGCAATGGTGGGACTAAACTTCAAAAAATTTTTTCTCGACTAAGACAAAAACTACTCTGATTAAACTTTCTCTGGAGAAAGTTGGTATGATTCTCAGTCGTATGCGCTTGCCCGCTTATTTTTTCTTGGACCACCTCAGGGTGCTACAGACGTCTCAACATAGACCAATGAAGCGTTTTTGCCAAGTTCAGGATTTTATTTTAGAGCCTATGCGCCGTACACGGGCAAAACAAAATTTTAGGAGAGAGTACGTCTTATGGAGAGTTTTATAAAAATAATTTCTGCATTTTATCGATAATTGTCTTTTGTAAAAAAATTCCCGAAAACACAAAAATTTACTCAACTTTACCTACGCTCTAAGGAGTAAAAAATATAAAGCTGCTATAAGGAACTGCCCTATAATGAATTAACGATGCTCGAAAAAGGCAAAAAAGCAAGTGTCGAAAGAATGCCTGGAACGGTCGCTTTATAGGGAATTTTTTTTTCGTACCTGGTTTTACAACATTTCGTGAAGTTCAAATGGCGCTCACGTGACCAAAAAATTTTTGCCGCTCAAATTATTTTGGGAAAATACTGCAGAACTAATGTCTATATGTGTGTAATTTTCTCAGACTTTTTGAGAGAAACTGATTTTTCTCGAGCGCCCCGACTGGGACAGTTGGCGTGGAATGACCCACCTTCGATACTGCGACCAAAAGTTCCGCAGGCCCTGCCCGACGACCCGACGGCTGGCCACCTCGGGTTTTTCCGCAAGCTCGTAACGACACAAGAATAGTGCTACTGGCCACGCTTTACCCGACGTCGCTCGCTCCGTGAGGACATGCCGGGACTTTCAGCGACGCAACACACCGCCGACAAGGCCAGCAGGACGTCTGCAGCCCATCGAACCACCTCGCCGACCGTTCCAACAAATAGGTATGGACTTACTCGGGCTGTTCCCGACGTCGACTGTCGGAAACAAGTGGATCGCCGTAGCTACCGACGACCCCATCCGCTACGCCGAAACAAGATAGCCAAGTTTTTCGTTGAGAATATCGCCCTGCGTCATGGTGAACCAGAAGTCCCCATCACCGACAGAGGTACGGCCTTTACTGCTGACCTTACTCGGGCGATCTTGAAATAAAGCGAAACAAGCCACCGCCGGACCACAGCCGACCACTCACACACCAATGGCCTCACCGAGCGTCTAAATAAGACCATCGCCGACATGCTGGCCATGTACATCGACGTCGAACACAAGGCGTGGGATGCCACCCTTCCATGCGTGAGCTTCGCGTACAACACGGCCGTGCAAGAAACGACGCAGATGACGCCATACAAGTTGGTATACGAAAGGAACCCGGCAACGACGCTCGATGCCATGCTACCCAACGTCACCGACGAAGAAAATATCGGCGTGACTCTCTACCTTCAGCGCGCTCAAGAAGCCCGACAACTCGCCCGCCTACGCATAATCAGCAGATGACCGACAGCCGCCGTTACAATCAACGACGGCGCTTCGTGAAATAGTATCCCGGAGACTGTGTTTGGGTCTGGACGCCGATACGCCGGCGTCGACTTATTGAAAAACTTCTTCGGCGTTACTTCGGGCCGTACAAGGTTCTTCGACGTCACGGCGCTCTAGAGAGGTCATCCCGGACGGCATCACAAACTCTCAGCGGCGCCGCGCACGACCTGAATTCATCCATGTCTTGCGCATTAAGCCGTTTTATACGCGTTAGCGAACCTTAGGACTGCTTTTTCCTTTATCATTGTACTTTATTTGTGTATGCACTTTTTCTTGCCCTTCCATGTTGTGTTACGAGCATCGGGACGCTGCTTTTTCGGACGGGGGAATGCCACACGCGCTTCTTTTTGTCACTTTGATGTAACTAGTGCGTTGCACGCGTAGCCACCGCTTTGTGCAAGACGCGCCCTAATGTCTGGGAACATACAAGATTATCTTGGAATCTTCTTATAGGTTAGAGCACGCAAACGCGAACAGTTGAGATTATTCTCGAACTAACGCGGCCACCAGCGATAAGGCTCGAATGTTCGATGCCGCATGTATGCCCATCAAATGCTCGCAAAAAGAATTAAGGAAGAAAACTTTGGCTCTTTGTGATGCAATGAGCTTGCAGAATTTGAAGAAGACCATAAGTGGTGCAAAAAACGACCTCTTAGATATCTTTTTCTCGGTTAAAACGCACAAAGAAGGAATGCCTTTCAGGACGATTGTAACCGAAAGAAATAATGGCAAGGTGCCCTATCAAAATTCCTGCAAAGGCATCTCAATCTGCTTGAATTGAATGACCCTTACCGTGTGGCCAATTCTGAGACTGTGTTACAGTTTCTTTCGAAACATGAGCATCTTCAGCAGCCGTTATATGCCTTCTCTGTTGACGTGGTCGATCTTTTTTTTACTCTATTCCCCAAGAGCAGCTGTTTTCTGCTGTAAGTGAGAGTATAGATGACTTTGGGCCTGCGGCCTTCCAAAATGCTATGGGCTTAAATATTGACAATTTCATGGAATTATTAGGATTTTATCTGTCCTCTACCACCTTTCCTTTTGATGGTACTCCTTTCCTTCAAAAGCATGGAATTTGTATTGGATCTTGTATTGCTCCAGTTTTAAGCGATTTATTTTTATAATTCTGTGCAACCGCATCTCTGCGTGTATCGAACAATCTTATGCTGCTAAGATTTTAAACATCTTTATATATGTAGACGATTACTTAGTAATCCTAAAGGAAGCGAAGCCGGGGGTGTCTGAAGAGGTCGTGCAACAAGTGCTGAGCATTTTTGAGACATGTGGCCAAGGGCTCCGATTCACGTTTGAGCTAACTGAATCAGGATGTGTGCAGTTTCTTGATCTCCGCCTAAGTGTGCATGAAAGTCAGGTATGCTGGAGATACTATCCGAGAACCGAAGAACCAGTCCTCAGCTACGATTCGGCCCATTCTAAGATAGGAAAAAAGGGTATAGCGAAAAACAGCATGCGCGCTGCTCTCAGAAAGTCTTGCGTTCATGAGGTCAATTGCAGCCTTCAGCTCCAGGTGCTCCGCCTGCGCAGGGCTGGCTTCCCCGTTGAATTGTTGGCTTCCATTGCCGGAAGCTTAAGGAACTGTACAACGGGATACAAACTGGTCCCAATCGGCAGGATGCCAAAACGCAGCGCCCCGTGGTTGTGCCGTACGTGCATAACCTCTCCCATCGTCTCAAGAAGGTGGCCGGGGAGTGCGGCATTTCAGTTGTTTTTTCGGCACCTGGCAAGCTAGCACGCATGTGCAGTCGTGTGAATGGGGCTGAGAAGGCTGGCTGCACAAAAAAGCACGCCACAAAATTCGTTGATTGCCATGTGGGTGTGGTGCATAGGATCCCACTCATCTGTAGAATGTGCTATGTAGGCCAAACTGGCCGATGCATTAATGAAAGGCTGAGAGAGCATCGCGCAGCTGTCAATGCATTGGCGGGGGGTGGAGATTTGGCAGATCACTGCCGTAGGTGTTCCTGCACGCCTGGCTTTGAGGGCACCCGTATTTTGCGCAGCTTTGCTGCTCAGCAAGCGCGCGAAATCTACGAAGCATGCTGTATAAGTTTAGAAGCTGACAAATGCGCGAGTACGCCGTCACTGGCGTTGCATGCAAAAGAGATAGAGTATCTGAAGCGACATTGCAGATATCAGTGTTAGTAACTCCGTCTGCACCTTTTTGAATGTTGTGCGCATGTCTGTACAATTTCATCGTTTTTGTGTTAATAAATTCTCAGTTGATGTCTAGCGCCCGTCCTGTCTACGTGTTCCTTTCTCTTGTGTTCGTTCCACTGCGCTGCCTAGATGCACAAGTTCCACACCCATCAACTAGACCAAATTTCCGCGTTGAAAACTATTTTTTAAATGGCTTGGCTGATTAAAAGCACGGTAAATTTATAAGCAACGCGCCTACTACAATTCTGTCCTTATATAGACTGTGTTGCTCCGAAGTTTGTCTCGATTCTTCGTAACCTCGGCTCTATGCCGCTGGTATCCATCGCGCGGGACTACGGCGGCGGCATAACCCCCTTACTGTAGAAGAACTGATAGCTGGGCCAGTTGGTGATAATACTTGAACATGTTTAACTTAGCGCAACGACGACGAGGGCACAAGAGAAGCGCTGTGGTTTGTCTCCTCTTCTCTTGTGTCCTCGTCGTCGTCGCGCTAAGTTTAACATGTTCAAATAACCCCCTTACGCCTTGCGATTTTTTTCCCTCGGCGGCTCCCCAGCCACCTGCTGTCTCCCCACCCTTCAATTCTTTGTTTTTGCTTCTGTCGCCGTCGGCGATCCAGACGCATATTCGAAAAAGCGCTTCTCCAAGTTGCGACGCGTATTGACGCTGGCGCGATGCTTGTGTTCACTGGAAGCTTTCTTATGCAAGCTTGCGCGCCGTCTCACCTCATACTCCTCCCCCCCTTTTGCAATACTACCCTCCCCTGTCTAGACACATGGGCGCCTTTGCCCGAAACTGTCGGCGAAGGTCTGTAGGTCGGCGCAGCACACAGTCGTACACAATCAACTGTGTACCCTCCCCCTCCATACAGAGAGAGAGAGAGAGAATAAAATTCGGCAGATCCCACGTATCGTGGGAGTCCATGTTATCCCGCCGCATGCTTCGCAGGTGACTGTGGCGTAATTTCTTTACTGAGCGAACCTTTACAAAATGTCGCTAATGATTTGTGTAAATTTTATACGCACACATATATGTGAGAGCCGCATATGTGTTATATAAACAGTTGCTTACAGTTGGGTAACGCTGCTAACGGCAACGTGGGTATTACCAACATCAGAAGCGGTAAGCTGATATGTAGTGATTATACTTGTCCCTTATGATGGAGAACGCACGCACCTTTCATGAACCCGTGTGCATGTGTGGAAGAGGTTCTTGACAGTTCTTGAACAAGATCATCACCGTGATCAGTGAGTACCAGCAGCTGGTCATGACTTGTTATCGGATCCGGTCACGATCGCGGTGACGAGTGGTCCATGTGTAGTGAAGTATGAGGTATAGTACAGCTGTGGGAAATTGTGAATGCCTCGGTCATTTCGTCGACAAATTGTCTGTCGATATAGGCCGTCGAGGCTGGTAGGCTTGGATAGTACTCCGTAGACGAACATCAGGGGATGACGCTTGTCGTATTCGTAGACTACCTGTGCGTATGTGGCCTACGTAGTCTAGTCTAGAGAGCGGCTGTCAATCAATCTGGCATCATCCTCGGTCAGCATGAGGCCATCGCCCAGCATCGTAAGTAATGAAGAGGACACTGTGTCGTTCTGGTGGACTAAGTGCACTTTACGGAGCGATGATATGAATATCATACGTAACTTTCGTTAATGCATTCCTCCGGGGTTGAGCAATGCTTCAATATAGCTTGCTGAATCATAGGAATACAAATGTGATGTTTATATAGACTGCTATAAAAGCGGAGCGAGCACTGGAACCGCCGACGTTAATCTGATATGACGCTTGAATCGTAGGAGTATCATGTAGTGTTTATTGCTTTCTTGCAAAATTAGATAGCGAGCACCACAACCACAATTGACGTCGCATCGCCATTACGCCTGCATAGGCTGTTTTTTCAAACCAGTTTGTAGGTCTGGCGTGGCTCTGTGGTAGAATACCTGATTGCCACGCAGAATGCTTGGGTTCGATTCCTGCTGGGATCCTAATTTTCATTCTTTCCATTCGTCGGGTCAGCGCTGCCGATGTCGGTTTTTCCTAACGCTCTCCCATTTAAGTTACGAAATATTGTCTGTTATCGCCGTTCCTGAGTATAAACTGTCAATAACATGTGGCGCATACGCGTACATCGCGGCCCGTGCTAAACGGGCATGTGCCACATGTGTCTGGAGGAAAGGGTTTGACGATGTCCGCGACAGGATTTCCACATTATTCATGTCATGACCCGACAGTCATATTCGTCAAATCCTCTTACCCTCCCATGCCAGTTTTGGTCTACACCAAGTTAAGAGGGGACCATGAGAACACCCAGACGTAGGCGGCTAGATAGATAGATACGTAGATAGAAACGCTGAGAGTGCCAAAGGTTCGCTAAGAAATGCTTCGCATTTAAAACTTTTGAAAGCATTGGTCCGGGAAGCCAGCCAAAGCAGGAGAGCCCACGTAACCACGGCCGCGCCTCTCCGAGTCCGGACGCGAGGAATCGCGCCGCGGAAAACCCACGTTCACTCTGTTCTAGGGTGGGGAGGAGGCCCGGGTGGCGCCGCCGCCTCCGCTGCGCCGGCGCCTGTTGGCGGCTAGAGAAGCACTACCATAACGCACTACCACACTGGCTCCTGCGCCCAGCGGCTTACGCACGCAGTAAGCCCGCCAACATGGCACATTGTAAACAATTTTTTGAAATTACCCGCGAAGAAAACAAACAAGCTGCATGCTGCAAGCTTTGCTCCGAAACTATACGTGCTGTAGTCGGAGTTTCATCTAATTTGATTTGGCACCTAAAAAGAAAGCGCGAACGTGAATACACGCAACGAGAGAAAGGGCTCGCAAGCGAGCCGAAGATAACGTCCGCCTTTACCGCTGGGTGCAGCTCTGTGCCTCTTCATTTAAAGGCTGCTCTTCACGACGCCATAATCAACATGATTTGCACTGACATGGAGCCCTTTCATGTTGTCGAGAGGGAGGGATTCCTACATTTCTTAACGGTAAGCATGACAATATTATAGGTCGCCCTTCATCAAAGTAACTGCTTTGTATTCTTTCAAATCCAGGCCGCCGTCCCGGGCTACAAGTTGCCATCGCGGGATGACCTCAGAGAGAAATTTCTGCTCGGGAAAGTATCAGCGCTGAAGACAAAAATATCATCGTCTTTGGCGGGGGCGGAGTAATGTCTGTATTGCACTAGACGTGTGGACCTCGCGGTCTACGGGGGGCTTCCTAGCTGTCGAAGCAACATTCGTGGACAGCGACTTCGCGGCTCACACGTACCTCCTCACTTTCACTCGCCTGACGGGGAGCCACACAGGTGCTCGCGGATCCGCTGCGAGTATGACGCAATGTTGCTGCAGTGGAACATCGCTGACTAGGTCAAATATGTATTTTCGTGTACTTTCGCCATCGTTAACTGTTTTTATTTCATTTTCAAGGTCCTTCACGTGGTGACAGATAACGCTTCATCAGTAATAACGGCATTTGCATTTACCGGGTGGGAGACTGAAGAGGACGATGATGATGACAATTTCGACGACTGCCCGGAACGCTTTACGAAGGCGCTTTTAAGCGAGTTCCATCAGTTGGAGCAATTTCGATACGGCTGCGCCGCCCACAGCCTGCACCTGGCCGTAAAAGACGCCATTCGGCAGATATGCGCTATTAAATAACTTATTGGTTTCATCTGATGTGCATTGATAGATACCTCGTTCATTTATTACTATTTTGATGAGCAATTGTTCGGGCCTAGCTTTGTTAAATAATTAGCCATGAATACATGGACAAAGAATGTAGGAATATAATAATTGTAGTTTGAAAAGTAAGGGCGGACAACTGTGCTTATCGCAGTTTCAGTGCGTGTGAGCTTTATAATGCAACTACCCCCAGCTCGTGTTTAGCCGAATTTTCCAGCGTGCTTCGCTCTTTCATATTGAGGATTCGTGGTGCATTTGCTGCCATCACCGAGGCCACGAACTCTGCTTCCCATCAAATAGTGGCTGCAGATCATTTTTCTGCCGCAGGCCAGGCACCAAGCTTACGCGACTTCGAGGACTCTCACCACGTCAATCAACCGTTCTGAAATACATCTAAGGACAAACAAAAACATCCCCCGCACCTCCCCGAAGGGGATCGTAAGGAAATGCGAATGCATTTGGGTGCACCCGATGAGTGTGCGATTAATTAATGAAGAGAGACGAGAATGTGCACGTAGAGGCGTAATGCTCGAGTTGCATTGTGTTACACTTCGTCCTAGTGGTATCGTTGCCGCGAGAGATTCGACTTCACCGACTTCCATCGCTATCAAGACACCAAAGCGCGCGCTCCCTGCCTGATATATATAGGTCCGAGCGCGGAGAGGAGGAGCGCCCGAGCTCTCTCTCCGCCGAGCGAGCTCCGCGATGCGAGCGCCATCACACGCCCGCGCGCTCCTCCTCTCCCTTACCCTCCGCCGCTCACCACCTGCTCCGGTTGCTAGGCGCGGCGCAGCTGTTGCTAGGGGCGAGGAGGAGCGCTCGCGGAGACATCTGTGCGCACGCCGGCCAGGGACGCAGGACAACCCCCGACTAAGAAATGCATTCGCATTTAAAATGAACTGGTACATCACGTAAAGAACGCCCACGGTGTCCCGAAGTTACATTTTGAAAGATTTGGATTTGGTTGATTCCTTGTTCAAGCTATTTTTGTCTCATTGTATTTTGTGCCCCTTGCTATTTTTCTCCTTTGATATCCCTCTATTTTTTATTTATTTTCTATTACACCCCTCCCCCCTTCCTCTCCACACGGGAAAATGAAATCCTGCGTACGTCACTCCTTTTAGTACAAATCGCTCAGCCCGTAAACACAGTTGCCTGGAATATAGCACCAGTCAGCGAAGCGGCAGCCTGCTACCAGTATGTTTACTTGAATTACGAAGCCCATTTCATTAAGATAATAACAGACGTAGTGCCGAAGCCATGACACTACGTGCACAGTTTATTCCTAAAGAACAGGAAGGTGCAGCCTATGCGTTGATGTGCACTCAATTTATCGTAGGGCTAGAGAAAACGGCTGTGTCTGTCCCCACTTTTTATCGTCTAATGCAGTCTTGACGAGTGTCAGTGTGTCGTCGACTGCAATACCGTACGATTACGTATGTCGTCATTCTCTTTCTGGATTTGTACTTCATTGCATGTTTGCCGTTTGCGCTACCTGTACTTGCAGTGTCAATATTCACTAGTCGTCGTCCTCACTTTACTTTAGGACCTAAATGCCCAGGAAGTCGTACGAAAATGTGGCGCCATCGTTGCAATTATACGCAAGAGCACCGCCGACACGGAAGACGTGTTGAATGTGGCCGGTCTGCATTTGGAATCTCACAACGCGACGAGGTGGAACTCGCAGCTGCGAATGATGAGAAAGCTCGTTACCACTATTTCGAGTCATCCAGGCCTGACAGAAACCCTGCACGCGTGCAAGGAAATGAAACTGTCTAAATATGAACTGAGGCTGGCGACAGACTTTATTGATCTTCTCTCCCCTGTAGAGGAAGCCACGGAGTTGCTGCAGAAAAGGCACGAGACAGCCGGACTTTTGCTTGCCGCGTTACGAAATATCGAAGTTTCCCTTGCGGAAACCTTCAGCAAAGGCACACTTCTTTGCAAAGAGGCAGTTAAAGACCTACAACGTAGCCTGGAGAAGCGGTTCGCAAGCACGTGGACTGACGCTGTTTTTTTTTATGAGTGCCCTCCTCGACCCACGGTTTAAATCTTCTTGGTGTTCAGCTACAGCAGCCGAGCAGATGTGGTCTGCTGTGCTGGGGAGGGGCCTCTTTTGTTAGGGCAGGACAGCGCCAGCACTGCCGCGAATACAGATTCTGAAGCAGGGCCAAGCAGACTGATGTTTAAAAACATCAGGCAAAATGATAATGCCCACAAAGACAATATGCCTGGATCTATTGCAGCGGAAATTTCTCTTTACCTTTCAGAGGGAATTTGCGCAGACACGGTTAAGCCCCTGACCTATTGGAAAGCGGACGAAAGCCGCTTTCCCCTGCTTTCCCGCTTCGCAAGGGCAGTTTTCACTGTGAATGCGACGTCAGCTGACGTGGAACGCGTGTTTTCTACGGCATCCCTGATAATCACAGCGAAGCGAAATCGGCTGTCAAACACCTCTTTTGAGCAGCTCACGTTTTTTTTTATAGACTGCAATTGTTTTATCTCACCTTTTTTCCTTTTTTTTAAAGAACCAACCATTGAAGCAGCCGTCATACACACTTCAGGTTTTAAAAACTAAACGTCAAGGCGCCCGTTTAGCTCATAACCTTTCGTAGCAAAATGTTGATGATTAAAACCAAAGTAAAACTTCTTTTTGCGCCTTGCACTGCTTCCGACCTTTATTGCAGCATTTAAAAATCACGGGGATAGCTAAGCACTTTTTATGACGTAGTGATTGCCAAAAAGAACTAGTGACCGATTCCCGGACGTGTTGTTGTTGTAGAAAGATTTGTTTGAACTGATAAAAATAAAATAAAGGTGGGCGGCCTCTTCTAAGTTCGATGATGGTAGGTTTTAGTGGCGCAAGGGCAACTCAGGCCAAAGAGCGCCAAACACAGGGTTACTGGTCGACTCAAGTAAAAAGTGTGGCACTAAAGCTGACGAATAAAATAAAACTGTGGTGTATAGGACCTAAAATAATTAAAGGAGATGATTGTGTACGATGAGTTTAAATGCAGGCACATGCTATGGGCTTTACAAAGTCACGCAGCCTCGGCAACAGTCCTTGTCAAGACAAGGAGTGCGTGCTGCATGACGTCTGAACTAGAAATGTCAGTGATTCCCTCAAGATTGAGAGAAGGCTGAGATTAGTGATAGTATGAAACGGGACGTTAGAAGCCTACGCTAGCTAAGAAGTTTAAAACACTTTTTCGGGAGAACATGGGCTGGTCACCAAGAAAAGGGAATGGGTGTGGCGGTATGTGGGATTTGTACAGTCCTGGGAAGTGACGTCTCCTTTCCGGTTCGAGCCACCGACACATGATTAAAACATGAACGACGGACAGCGGATCACCACATTTTGCACAGTTCGGTGCTGGAGATTTCTTTAAAAGATGTGATTATGTCGCGTGTGTGTGGCCGATCCTAAGTCTGCACAGAGCAACCTCCTCGTGTCTGTTACGTCTTTCGGTAGCGTATCGTCCGACTATCGGCTTTATTGTGTGCAGTTTGTTTTCGCTTGCCCATTGCCTACGAATTTTCTTCTGATGTGTGGCCTCAGCTACTCATACGGCAAGACATCTATGTCTACTGAACTGCGGAGTGCAGCTGACTTCGCAAGTTGGTCCGCTGCCTCATTTCCAGCTATGTTGCAGTGTCCCGGTATCCAGCAGAGCGTAATTTTAAGCTTTGATTTGTGAGCAGACATGATGCATTTTAGAAGAGAATTCATAACATAATTTTTGCTTATCTCACCGGAGGACAACGCAGTAACTGCATTGACGGAATCTGTGTATATGACGGAGGCCGGTTCTTTCTTCTTTAGGATGTGCCTTACAGCTAGCAGGATGCCATAGCATTCTGCTGTAAATATGCTGGTATGTTCATTCATTATTTCAGATTGAGAGAACTCAGGACCGTGTGCTGCGCATGCGACTGCAGAGGACTTAGAAGCATCTGTGTAGTACTCAGCACACCTGTATTTTGCCTGTAAGTACAAGAAGTGTTGGCTTATTGCAACCTGGGGGCCATGCTTTCCTACCTCTAAGAATCACATGTCACAGTTGACAGCCTGTATTTCCCACGGGGCCACAGTGTCCTTATGAGAGCTTAGTTGGAGATCAAAAACTGGTATGTTCAGGATTTCAAGGTGTGAAGCTACTCTGATAGGATACGGTGGCATAGCTGATGGTCGCCTCGAAAACAGGTGGGCATTTGATGTGTGCTGCAATAGCTCGCGACATGGGTGGTCGGCATGGGAGAGCACCTTAGTGGCGTAAGTGATGCTTGTAAACTGTCTTCGTCGTTCTAATGACCATCGGTCGGCCTCAACATAGAGGATAGCTATCGGGCTGGTTCTGAAGACGCCAGTGGCCAGACGAAGCCCAAGGTGGTGCACTGGGTCAAGCATCTTTAGTGCACATCTCGACGCTGATTCGTACACCAGCGAACCGTAATCAATACGTTATTGCACTACACTGCTCAGTAGGTTCAGCAGACAGTCACGATCTGTACCCCATGACTGATGCGAAAGAATCTTAAGTAAATTTAAGGCTTTCAAGCATTTTAATCGCAGCTGCTTGATATATGTAACAAAGATCAACTTCTCATCAACCACAACATTAAGGAATTTGTGGTCTTTCTTAGCGGCTATGGTTTGTCCATTTATTGAAATGTTGGGGGCTGGCCTAATGCGCGGTAGTTTAGAAAAAAGTAAACAGACAGTTTTTCCACAGTTAAATTTAAAGCGATTTCTGTCTGCCCAGCTTGAGAGTTTATTTACTGCCAACTGAATTTGACGTTCACAGATGGCCAGGTTGCACGATTTGAAGCTGATCTGAACATCATCCACATATACGGAGTAAGAGATTGTTTTGGGCAGTACACTACTTAGGGAATTCATTTTAACAATGAAGAGCGTGCAACTAAGAACACCACCTTGGGGGACACCATTTTCCTGCGTAAATCGCTTTGATAAGGCGTTTCCAACACGAACCACGAAGGTACGTTCAGAGAGGTAACTTTCAATAGTATTGAGCATGTTTCCTGACACTCCAGGAGAATGCAGATCACGGAGAATCCTGTAACGCCATGTGGTGTCGTAAGCTTTCTCCAGGTCAAAGAATACAGAAAGGCGGTGTTGTTTATGAATGAAGGCGTCCCTGACATAAGACTCGAAGGCTACGAGCTGATCAGTTGTCGACCGGCCAGACTTGAATCCAGCTTGACGTTGATCAAGAAGGCCATTAAATTGTAGGTATTACACAAGGTGGCGATTAATTGTTTTTTCAAATACTTTGCACAAGCAGCTAGTTAAGGCAATAGGCCTGTAACTGGCAGCAAGTGTGGCTTCCTTTTCCTTGTTTAAGGATGGGTATGATAACGGCCTCTTTCTAGGCTTTGGGTAGACGCCCAGAGAAGAATACGTCGTTGAACAGAAAGAGAATGGTGTGAAGCGTGTCTTCATATATGTGCTTCAGCATGCCATACGTAACCCTGTCTGGGCCTGCTGCTGAGTTGCCACATGTTCTCAGCGCCGCCTTTAATTCCTCTATAGTAAATGGGCTATTGTACCCTCCTGCGGTTCGCCTTCTATTACGGATAGGTTAACGTTCCTCAGCAAGCTTGTATCGCCTAAATGAGTCTGTATATTGTGCTGAGCTGAAGATATACTTTGACCTATGGCTTCTGCTTGGTGTTCCGGTGTATCACCATCGGTAGTCACAAGAGGCACTGGATGAGTACTCTGTTCTTGAAGAGCTCTAACTCTGTTGTACACTTTATGCGTATCAGTGTAGGAGTTAACTGAGGAGAGAAATGACTGCCAGGTCTGCCGTTGAGATTCACGTCGGATAAGCCTGCCATTTGCTTTGGCACAGTTGAAATTAACTAAGTTTTCAGCTGTAGGATACCTGCGGAATTTCGACCATGCTTTGTTTTGATTATCACGGGCACTTTTGCATTCCGCATTCCACCATGGTCTTCGTTTGTTTCGTGTCTTGTTAGATGCCTGTGGCATGGATTGCTCTGCAGCCTGTATAATATGTAGTGTGATCAAGATTTGAAATGCATCAATACCTAGGTTTTCAATTGATGAGCGCGACAATTTTGAAAGTTCTCGGAATTTCATCCAGTCAGCACCCTGCTCTCTAAACCTGATAGAGTTTACTATCGGATTTGTGTTTCCTGTGTGTTTCAAACAAACAGGAAAATTATCACTTCCATAGAGGTTTCGAATGGCAGCCCACTCGGTGGTTGCCAAGAGTGAGGGAGAGCCGATTGCAAGATCTAATGCTGTGTAAGAGTTGTGCGCTACATTAAAGTGCGTTGGCTCTTTTTTATTAAATATACAGGAGCCAGAGGACAGGGGGTAGTTTTCGATTAACGAACCTCGAGAATCAGTTCGTCTACATCCCCATAGAGGATGGTGCGCATTAAGATCTCCAACCAACAGGAATGGATGCGGAAGCTGGTCGATGAGTTTTTCAAATTCTTCAACAGAGAGGTGGTAGTCCGGGAGGATATATAGCGAACACACATTTATTATTCGACGAAAAATTAGGGTTTGTATTGCAACTGCCTCTAAATCAGTAAGTATATTAAGGCTTTGACACCGCACAGCTTTCTGCACCACGATAGCGACACCACCAGATGAATGGGCAGTGCCTTGCCTGTCCTTTCGGTATACCACATATCTTTTTAAAACGTTTGTGTGTGTTGGGTTTAAGTGCGTTTCCTGCAAGCAAAGTATGTTGGGTTGATCTTCTGCAAGTATTTCATAGATGTCGTCTAGGTTCCTAAGTAGTCCTCGGCAGTTCCAGTGAATGATAGTCTCGGCAGCCATTTTTGTGGGTGAGGAGAGGAGAGCGACTTATTCAGACCTCACCGCCTTTGTGAGGCGGCTGAACTGGAGGATGTTTCTTTCCTTTTAGGCGGTCTAATGAGCTCCGCCTCACTTTGGGGGATTCCGTCAGCGTCAGAAACGCTGATCATCCAGGTGTCACCTCCATTGCTTCCGGTGGAGACGCGGAGGCTGATGGAGGTTCGTCAAGAGGGACAAGATTCTTTTCATTTGTGGGTGTCGTCCCTGAGGTCTGTGAGAAATTGACCTCCAGGACTTTTAAGGTTGGTGCAGCCGGGGGCTGCGTGGTTGGGGGCTGTGATGGGCACGCATCAGCAAAGCTGTACTGTGTGGCCACCGTAACTAGACGCCGCCCAGACCCCCGGCGCGCTGCGTCAGCGTACGACCTTCCGGAGAGAAAAGAGAGCTTCTTCCGGGCTTTAGAAATTGTGATGTTTTCTGTCACTTTCAACTGTATTATTTGCTTTTCTCGTTTGAACATCTCACATGTCCGAGAATACGAGGCATGGGACCCGTGACAGTTAGGGTACTCAGCTTGTGTAGTGGTGCAGTTCTCGGTAGGGTGCTCGTGGGCACCACACTTCGCGCATGTGAGTTTTCCACAAGTGTTAGAACCGTGACCATAATTCTGGCACGTGAAGCACCTTTTAGGGTTCGGTATATAGGGGCGGACTTTACAGTGAATGAACGCCGCTTTCACTGATTCGGGCAGGGTGGAGCGATTAAACGTCAAGATGATGTGGGGCGTCACCACCTCTTCATCATTCCGCCTGATGGTGATCCGACGGATGGCGACTACACCTTGCACTCGGAAGCCTTCGAGGAGGTCAGTTTCGGTCTCTAGCATTAGGTCACGTTGTGAAATGACGCCTTGGACAGTGTTCAAGCTGCGGTGGGGGGTGATGGACACATTCAACTGAGCAAACTTCTGTTTCAGGAGGGTGTCTGAGCGCTCTTTCTGGGTCACTTCAACCAGAAGATCACCAGATGAGAGTTTCTTAGCGTCATACTTTTTGCCTACCAGGTTTTCAAGGGTTCTCGGGATCAGGAAAACAGACAGTGCCGCAACCGAGTCATTATCTGCAAGAGAGTGTATGATCAGAAAGCGGGTAAAGTGGTCACAATCAGTTCGGGTTCTTTTGGAGCTTTCATCGGTGCGGTTCCTTTTGAGGGACCGATCGTTGGGAGGGGGAAAAGATTTTGCCATGTGAAGCGTTACACTCTAAGACAAAATCGAGTATTTGGGGAGTATTTCTGCCACACAACAATAATCGTCACCTGGCTTGCTCGCGTTTCCTCTCTTGAAAATCCAGCTCTCGTCACTTTCCTGTCAAGAATGCTATGTCACGCTGATAACGCGCGTGCCGTTCGTGACCGGGAAGTGCCACGAACGCGGTGATAACGCGAGGAAAGTACGCGAGGTGGATGACGATTGTTGTTGTGTGGCAGAAACACTCCCAAAATACTCGATTTTGTCTTAGAGTGTAGAAATTCGGTGGCGATGGTGGCCACCCACCACCGAGCCCAACAAGGGGACGCTACAAGGTAAAACACTTGGAGTCGCCAGCCATACATCGCCGCTCTAACCAAATATAACTACCCAAGGTTGCGCAACTACACAAGGTTAACCCTTGCCGCCATGAAGAACGGAAGTAAAAAGAAGTGAGGAGGAGACAGGAAAGGCTAAAAGTTGGAGAGAAAGACGAAGACGTGGGAGAGAGAGAGAGATAGGAAGAGGCGACTGCCGATTTCCCCTGGGTGGGTCAGCCCAGGGGTGCCGTCTACGTGAAGCCGGGGCCAAAGGGGTGTGTTGCCTCAGCCGGGGGGCCTTAAAGGTCCAATCACCCGGCGTCGGCCCAACCCCCAAGATCCCCTTTTCCCCGGACACGGCAATGCCACGCACGGCTAGGCGTGGGAGGGCTGGAAAACCCCCGTTAGCTCGGGTCCGTTGTGTCGCTACACACCAAACGCCTGCTCGCGCAGACACCCATGCGGGGGTCTTCTAAGTTCAAAAACTGGGAGCGACCGCTGCTGCTCTAGCGCCGGAGGTCAGGCGTTCCCGAGTCTCGAGCTGAGAGCTGGTCAGCCCGCACTCCCACTGCTCCGGGGTGGGATCATTTAACCCCTTAAGGGCTCATTTAAGAAAAAAAAATATGTTCCAAAATTGCCAATTTTTTTATGATGCGAAATGCTTCAGTAATGTGTTCAAAACAAAAAAATATTCGCGAAAACTTTTTTCGGCAGATAATAATGTTTTATTGGCCATTCTTCGCTCCATCATGTATTACTCTATAATACATGGGGCATTTTAGGTGTATTCTGCAAACAATTTCTGCAACAAAGTAAAGGTTGGAATTGAATCGCCGCGCACAAAATGCACTGTTCATTGATAGTTCACTTAGTGTGGCAGCGTTCGAAGCACGGCACTGCGCAGAGAGCCTTCTCGCACCACCTACACCAGATCCTCGTTTCCTTGCGGATGTTTCTGCCATTTCCGTCAACATGTGGCCATGTTTGTTTATAAAACGTGCGGGAAACACAACGCACGCATTCCGCCAACTGTTGCGCAAACGCTCATTCAACAAAAGCGCCAATGACGGAACCCATGCTGCCATCTATGGTGTAAATAGAAAAGCACCATTTCTCGAGCTGGGCTCGTGAAAAGTCTATTGGAACATTGCAGACGACCCATGACGACCACAGGTCGTCATAAGCAAAAACGTGGCGACTGCTCATGACGAGCTTAGGTCGTCATAAGCCCTTAAGGGGTTAATTATTATCGTTATCCTTTTTCCTTGCATCTTTTCTTCGCTCGGTTGCTACGACTCGGCACATACCTGTGTCCGCATCGCCGAGCAATGAGGGCATTGGAAAGAAGCGTATTTTGCTACACCCTTAATAGCTACTACTGTAATATCATGCTCAAATTAGTCATGTAGGCCAGAGTACATGTTGTTTCGAAGTCGAAGGCCACAACGCATTCTCTAGGTCCACCTTTTGTTAGCCAGAGCCAAGGGTAGGCGTGATGTAAAAGTGTTAACGATCTGCCAATTTGTAAAAGAGAAACCGAGGCATAAGTTAGTGTACAAACAGATGCATTATCCCAGCAGATACTGAAGGAAGAAACAAATTATCCCTGCCCGTTGGTTCCTATTGATACCCCCAGACGAAAGTGGCGAATAATAAATGCACACCCTGATATTTATCTCACGAGCAGTTTAGTACCTGACTCACGTAAATAACCTTTGCGACAAGGAAGACATTGCATACCTGCGCACAGGCAAGCACAGAAAGTTCTCACCCCATCCATCCTTGCCAGGCGCGCTTGACAAGCGTGAGTGCTGAGGAGCAGTGCGGCCCCGTGTTTCGTATTCGATGCAAAGCCACAAGGTGCCCGAGCGGTGCACTCTTCCAACTAATACCGGCAGATCTAGAGGGTTTTGTTCCTAATTAACCAAATCATAGTTTTCTTCATATTCACGACCGCTCCAGACGCGTGGCAAAATTGCTTAGTCTTCCTGAACACTACTTTTGTCAGCATAAAAATACATTATGTCGTCATTTTAGCATTAACACATTTAAGCTTAAACAATATTAAAACATCACCATTCGTTCAAACATGCTGACCATTCAAACACTATAGGTAGCGCGAGAACTGCCCCTATGGAAATTAGTAGGGTGGTTTGCGTACTTTTGCAGTTCTTAATGCATGTGATATCAGCGTTATGGGGCGTTCATTCTTAACTCGATAAAAGTCTCAAGATGCATTTCCTACGTTGAGGAAATAGAGGAATGTAACTGAACTGCTCGCCCATTCCCGGAGTGGGAATGGGCTAAGTTTTTTTCTTTCCGAGGAATTAAAAGGAATGGAATTGCGGCAATTTCTAATTCCCCGGAATGGAATTGGAATGGAATGGAGGCGCCCATTCCGCAACACTGGTAGTTACGACGATCCATTTTATTTCCGCAAGTCGACGTAGGGAACTGCCCCAGTAGGTCCGTACCGATCTGCTGGAACGGTCGGCGAGGTGGTTCGATCAGTTGAAGAAAGCCTGGTGGTCTTGTGGGTGGTATCTTGCATCAATTACAGTCTCGGCATGTCCTTACGTAGCGAGCGACCTCGGCGGCAAGGCATGGCCAGTAGTACCTTTAGCTTTATTCTTGCGAGTGTGCGAAAAGCACCGATGTGTCCAGCCGTGAGGTCGCCTTGTAGGGCCTGGAGGACTTCTGGTCTGAATGCTGAAGGCACCACAAGCAGGCAGTTGGCTCGAAAGTGCGAGAAGCTCTTCTTTAGGAGAACGCCGTTGCGTTAGAAAGACTACGCTAGTCCTCGCTTGAATACCTTCGGAACAACGGCGGTCCTGCCCTCGAGGTATTCGACGAGGCCCCTGAGTTCCGGGTCGGCTCGCTGTCATTCGGCGAAGTCGTCGGCACTTATGCTTCCGAAGAAGCAGTCATAATCCTGGTCGTCCAGCGGCGATGGGTCGACGAGGGCACGAGACAGGCATTCAGCGTCGGAGTGTTTTCTTCCGCACTTGTAAACGACGCTAATGCCGAATTCTTGAAGTCTTAAGCTCCACCGTGCGAGGCGACCTGAAGGGTCCTTCGTGTTGGCTAGCCAACACAAGGCGTGATGGTGGCTCACAACTTTGAAGGGCCTGCCGTAGAAGTAGGGGCGAAACTTGGGTGTAGCCCAAACGATGGCCAGCCACTCCTTTTCTCTTGTGGAATAGTTGGTTTCTGCCTTTGATAGCGACCGGCTAGCATAACTAATTACCCGTTCCAGCCCGTGAGTCTTCTGCACAAGCACGGCGCCGAGACCTACGCTGCTTGCGTTGGTGTGGATTTCTGTATCGGCGTATTTGTCGAAATGCGCTAGTATCGGAGGCATCTGAAGGCCTCGTTTCTGTTCTAAAAATGCTTCGATGTGCGCCGTTTTCCACTTGAATGGCACGTCAGTCTTTGTGAGGTGCGTCAGCGGCTCGGCGATTCATGAAAATTCCTTGACGAAGCGTCTATAGTAGGCGCACAAGCCAAGAAATCGGCGTACGGCATTCTTGTCGGTGGGTGGCGGGAAGGCAGCGATGGCAGCTGTTTTCCGCGGGTCTGGGTGAACACCATTCCTCCTGATCACGTGACCCACAAGCAACAGCTCCTCGTACGCGAAGCGGCACTTTTCTGGCTTCAGGGTGAGTCCGGAGCTCTTGATTGCTTGAAGTACCGCTTCAAGCGCCGGAGGTGTTCGTCGAAGCTTGAGGCAAACACAACGACGCCATCCAAGTGTACGAGGCACGTCTGCCACTTCAAGCCGGCCAGTACTGTATCCATAACGCGTTTAAAAGTCGCAGGTGCCGAGCAAACACCAAAGAGGATGACCTTGAACTCGAACAGGCCATCTGGTGTTACAAAGGCAGTCTTTTCTCGATCTCTGACGTCGACTTCTATTTGCCAGTAACCGGTCCTGAGGTCCATCGACGAAAAGTATTTCGCGTTATGGAGTCGTTCTAGGGTGTCGTCTATTCTTGGGAGATGGTACACGTCCTCCTTTGTGACCTTGTTCATGCGATGATAGTCGACACAGAAACGTAGGGTTCCATCAGTCTTCCTCACTAACGTCACAGGTGACGCCCACGGACACTTGAACGGCTGGATGATGTTGTCACGCAGCATTTGGTCGACCTGTTTCTTAGCGGCCTCGTGTTTTCGCGTCGAAACTCGCTACGGGCTCTGACGGATTAGTCGGGCACTTTCTTCTGTCATGATGCGACGTTTCGCGACTGGGATCTGTCGAATCCTTGACGACGACGAGAAGCAGTCCTTGAATTGCAGGAGCAGGGCTTTGAGCTGGTCTCGCTTGTGCTTCGGGAGGCGCGGGTTGACGTCGAAATCTGGTTGACGATCTCGATCCGTCGATCCAGGTTCGGTAGTATCGAAGAGGGCAAAAGCATTACTGGCGTCCGTGAATTCGACGATGTAGGCGACCGTCGTACCAATGTTCAGGTGCCTATATTCGTGGCTGAAGTTTGTCAGTACTACCTTTGCTTTGCCATCACGCAGCTCGGCTATGCTTCTTGCGACGCAAATCTGACGGTTCAGAAGCAGGTGCTGATCGCCCTCGATGACGCCTTCAAAGTCTGCGGCTTCTTCGGTGCCGACGGAAATGATTACGCTGGAGCGAGGCGAAACCGTAACGTGCTCCTCTATCACATTCAATGCATGGTTCCCTGGCGTCGTGTTGCGCGGTAGCGCTTTTTCTGAGGTTAGTGTTATTGATTCAGACCTGAGATAGATGACGGCGCCGTGGTGGTGTAGCGCTGGCCGACAGGCGGGCGGTATGGCGTCGATGATGGCGGCGGCGTCCGGCGACGGTACTGCGGCTGTGCGGCGTCTTGACGTGGGCGTGGAGGGGTGGCGGTGCATCGGGCTGCAGCAGCGTAGCTGAAGGCTTGCGGCTGAGGCTGTGGTGGTTTAGAGACCCCAAGTGACTGCTGAAGTTCTTCACGGACGATCTCGGCTATCAAATCCACCTGATGTTGCAATCTGGGGAACATCTTCTGCAGCTCCTCACGCACGACCGTTCTGGTCGCCTCAACATCCCCGTAGCTGGACGTGGGCATGCGGTGGTTATATTGCCTGGTGCGGATTTCTAGCGCCTTTTCGGTTGTTGTGGCCTCCGAAACGAATTCCGAGACTGTCTTCGGCAGGTTACGGAGAAGTCCGGTGAAAGGTTTTTGCTTCAATCTCCGCATCAGGAAGCGACCCTTTTTTTCTTCGCACATGGCGGGGTCGGCATGGCGAAATAAGCGAGTCATTTCTTCGATGTACAGCCCGATGTTCTCATTGTGGAGCAGTACACGGGTCTTCAGAAGGGTTTCAGCTCTTTCTTTCCGGACGACACTAGCAAAGGTGTTCAGACATCCGGTGCGGAAGAGGTCCCATGATGTTAGCGTGGACTCTCGATTGTCATACCAGGTCCTCGCGCCATCTTCAAGGGCGAAGAAGACGTAGCGTAGCTTCTCGTCGCCATCCCAGTTGTTGAACGTGGACACGCCGTCGTAGGTTTCCAGACAGCTTTCTGGATCCTCGCATGGTAACACGCGGAATGTCGGCGGCTCCCTCGGTTGATGCATGACGACCGTTGTAGGCGCCACAGCGACTGTCATTGTCACTGTTGTCTTCTTCGTCGTGGTCCTGGTCTTGTCGGTTAGGGGTCCGTATTCTGGTGGAAGACCTTGCTGCCTGCGACTGGCTCGTTGGTCAGGGTTACATGGACCAAGAAACACCTCCACCAGATGTCACGGGGTCGTGACGTCGACGAAGGCAGCAGTCGGCATGTCAGAGAGGAAACTTTATTTGACCGAACTTGTGGCCGGGAAACGGAAAGTCATACTAGAGCAATACACACTGTACACTGATAGTGGCGAACAGAGCGTCGGCCGTCGATAAACTGATCTGCAGCAAGGCGCGTCGGTATCTATGCATGCCGCATCGAACATTCGAGCCTTATCGCTGGTGGCCGCGTTAGATCTAGAATAATCTCAACTGTTTGCGTTTTCGCGCTCAAGGAGATTCTAACATAATCTGGAGGCTGGCTTTTCAGGTTAATTTATAAAGATGTCACCCACGAGTTTATTTCCTTAGATTCCTTGAAGAATAATAACCCTACCCGTTTTGCTAAAAAAAAAGAACTTCTCGCTGCCTAAAGCATATACTAATTATGATAAAATGGCCGCATCATTCAGTGCTACGAAAACATGGAATTCTCTTCTTCACCCCATCAAAACATTGCCATCTACTACTGCATTAAAGAACACTCCAAGCTCATTTCCTGAACCAATAATCATACCAATTATTCATAGTGTGTACTGTTCTTAGTGCTTTTCTCCCTTTCCTCTATATTTATACACGAACATTACGTGAAAGGCATTGTTACTGTTCATGGTGTAATCATTTACATGTTTTCACTGCTGGTATGAATATATATATATATATATATATATATATATATATATATATATATATATATATATATATATATATATATATATATAATATCAATATTTATACAATTAGAAAAGAGTTCTGTACTCTTGTTTTTAGGTTGACCTGTTATTATCATCGTTTGTTCATTTTCGTGCCTATTTTGTAATTTTTATCTAATGATCACGCACAGAGGGTCCCGGTACGGCTTTCTGACCTTGGGACCCTCTTCTGTATTTCCTTAACGATGTAACCATACTATGCAAAATAAAGATTTCATTTGATTGATTGATTGATTGATTGATTGATTGATTGATTGATTGATTGATTGAAGGTTCACAGACATTATAGGGCGCGGCTTGCGCAAGGCAGCGGCTACGCGTGCAACGGACTAGTTACATAAAAATAACAAAAGAAGCGTACGTGACATAACGCCCCACTGAAAAAGCATCGTGCCGATGCTTGCACGGAAGGGGGAAAAAGTGCAAACAAAAGTAAAGTACAACGATAAAGGAAAAAAAACATGGCTGATCCCTCCGTCATAGGAATCGGTATAACACGAAAGTGAAACGTGTCTTCACAGAAGTAGTGCTCATTGTGTAGTGATATATATGAGAGCTTGTACAATGTCTATTCGTGTTTGGCAGCTATAGCCCGGTTTGACGTGGACGCACCCAGGTTACTAGCATGTCTCTATCGCGACGACTAACGCCCATGATCATGATTAAACCGCTGTGGTAGCTGACAGTGTGAACATATATTTGGACACAGCGAATCGTGAATCCCGCATAAGGATGATCAACAAGCTCATAATCAACACTGGTACCCGGTATGCACTTCTTCAAAGCGTCGTCAATTAAGGAGAGAAACGGCACGGTGTGCGCATTCTAGTAATGGGTAGCCGACGCCTGTGCTCATGCATACATAACACATACTGCGCTTCAGCAACACGGGAGGTAGAGGTTCGTAGCCTGAGCCGCAAACGCGTGCGTCCCGCTGGCCTCTGTCTCGCAGGCGCTGCTCTCGCTCCACCAAGGCGCGACATTCGCCCGTCGAAATCGCGCCCTTTATGCAACGCATATTGCAGCAGTTTTGTTAGTCGGTGCTCTCGCACTTGAAGCAGTCGGCTCCGATCCCGTTGGTGCACGTGGAAGCTGCACTACTCCGATGAGCCGACGCACGCTAACACGAAGCCAAAGGCGAAGAACGTAACTGCGTCAAGGGTGCCTCGGCGACGCCAGCGCGGCCAGTCTACCTCTCTGGTATCGAGACGCTTTAACCATGACCTCCGATATCGCATGCAATCTCGGAGTAAGCGCTAGTAAGTGTCGATCGTGAAGCATTACTTCTTTTCACATCTCGCAGACGGCGGCACCGCCCCGCTCCGCCCGCCGCGAAAGAGAATGTGTGAAAGATATAAGGCGCGTTCGCGCCGTGTCTACCATCTCCCGAGTTAGTTTAGTCGATAGGCCGTCGGGCGCTTGCTGTCGTGGCCGCAACGTCGTGGGTTCGATCCCCAGTGCGGTATCTTTTCCTTGGTTTTTTTCTTCTCACCCGTTGGCGTCCATTTTATCAACGTCAAATACGTGACGGATGTACTTGGTGGACCCCGGCATAAAACACTTTCGTGTTAAAAAGCAGAGCCCGAAGATTCGCTAACGCGTACAAAACGGCTTAAAGCGCACGACATGGACGACTTCAGGTCGTGCGCGGTGCCGCTGAGAGTTTGTGATGCCGTCCGGGATAACCTCAGTCTAGAGCGCCGAGACTTCGAAGCACCTTGTATGGCCCGAAGTATCGCCTAAGAAGTTTTATAGCGTTAGCTACACTGGCCGAGGTGGAGCAGTTTCGCGTGGCAGTCCGAGAGCCGTGCTGCGCATGCGCGAGGAGCAGTGACGTCACACGGGGCATAGTTGGCGCACGGAGCTAGAGTGACCAAGATTAGGGGGAGTGTCCAAAGCGCCGGCTCCCGCGCGAGCCGGCTCCCGCGTAGCCTTCTCTTGGAATCCAGTCTGTTATTATTAATGAGCAGCGGTTATCTTCCCTACGCGCTAGATGCCCATGCCTATTTCTTCTTCTTGATTTCGACTAAGATGTCCTAAGATGCTTCTTCCATGACGCACTCTGCTCTCTTCTTGACCGTTATAGGGGTGATGAACCACCCCTCGCGCTTTGCGTGAAAAACACCCTGCAATGAGTCGGACCCTTCTCAGGAATATATAGCTGAAAGAATTTTTCGAAAAGGTAAAGTAGGACCGGAGATACAGCGATCGCTACAATTACCTGACGCATTGCCTCTCAACTCGCTTCATTCCGGAGGAGAGAGGGAGCGCCGTTCGAGGTGCCCCGCCCAGTGCATTACGTCACCTCGCTTCAATGTTGTGTGGTTTCCGTTCCGCGTAAAGGCTGTTTCACATATGCCGCGATTACAGCGAAGAAAATCGCTCGGTTCGCTCTATTCGCTCTGTTCGCAACCGCCGCTAATGGCGGTTTCGTTTCACATGGACAGCGAATGGTTATAGAATGGTATGCGATTTTCTCTCTGCGACTGGCGCGGCGCGCATAGTTGCTTGCTGCCGTTGTTTGTGGCCGACACTGCATAAATTTCGAATGTAATGTAACAACCTGTGCATTATGATATTCTTAACTTTTCATCACCGCTAGCGGAGAGAACGCCTGTCTTGTCATTTAAACACACTTTACAATCTAAATTCACTTGAGAATATGCAACAACGGCCACAACCAGAACAAACTCGTTGGCGTAATTTCGACGGGTCTCGACTGAAAAATCGCTACGCCGCTGCGAACAGAGCGAAAAATTTCCAACATGTTGGTCGCTCGCCGCTGACCGCTGCGGCGAGAGCGATCGGCCGTTTTTTTCGCTGCGAGCGAATTCGCAGCCTGAAAATCGCTCTGTTTCGTGTCATGTGAAACGGCCTTAACTTGGCGATGTTGACGGCTGCTGCTGGAAACTAATAGTTTCAGTCGGCTGCTTCTCGCTGCGCGGAGCGGTCTGGCGCGGTGTATCGCGTGTGAGGTCTAAGCGCTGACGCGATCTATTTGCATTGATACTGTCGTTACTTCGCTTATACCGCATTGATACTGATACTTCGAATTGATACTGTCGTTACTTCGCTTCGTGACTTCGCTTATGTCAATTTTCCATGAAATCAAAATTAAACTAAAAAGAAAGGCCGGCAAGCCCTGGATGTGGCTGATTGCCACGGCATGTACTACACTCAGTATACGCTTTTACATAACGCACTGTCCAAGGCGGCCTGCATCAAAGCAAGCAATAAAATTCTGAGCGGAAAAAAACCAACGAAAAAGAAGTAGAAAGAAAACGCGATTCTTTTTCAGCGGTCGCTGTTAGCGGAAGGAAACGAGATAAAATGCCCTTCGATCTTCGGACAGCTGCAGCCCGCCTGCTCGTCGGCAAGAGCGAGGAAATCAGACGCGTCGGAATACAAGCGAGATGGGAGAAAGCGTATCGACGTATGCGCGCGAAGGAAAACAAAAGCAAAAAAGAAAGAAATGCGAGAAGAGAGTCGTTTTAGGCTGGCCCCAGCAGTGTGCGGGATGCCCAAGCAAAGCCGTCATGGGATTAGCTTGGCCTTGTGTACGCCGCTTCTGAACTGCCCAGCTGTGTCGGCCGTGTATGTGCGTTTTGTGCCTGCTATCGCTGCTGGACGTGAAATGCGTGGTTGGACGACAGTGCAATATGCCTTAGTGCGGGTGCGATATGATGTGACGATGAACCGGCGACTCAAGCGAGCCTGCCGCTGTGTATATTACCAAGCAGATGACACTGCGTTCGCGGTGCCATCAGGAACACAATGGTAAGTAATACTTATGTTTCCTCTGTTCGCGCGTCCTTACCGTCGCTTGGGCAGCTGTAGGTGTCGTTCTGCACATTGCGTCGCGTGAAAAGTGCAATGAAAAATCGAAAAAAAAAGTCATTAAGCTCACATAGCGACGATGTGTAATGCGTGTTTATTAACTCCTGTGAATATAGCACATGCTTCGCACGGCCAGGCAATCAATGCGCGAGTGCGCCTTGAAAAGAATTGTTTGTACAACATAATTTACTTCCTTGCGATAAAGCAAAATGAAGCAGAGGGCTTTTAGGGAGTACACGCAAAAAAAGGCCACTATTATCACGCTCTCATGTGATGACATGTGCATTGAGGCCAAATTTATTTGCTGTTTATGCTGTTTTCATGCTTGATTTGCTTGTTATGATCCTCCGACTCGATGTCAATTTGTGCGCGTTGACATGTGGCGTAATCGTCACATAATTATGACCATATGATGAAACATCATTATGGTCATATAATGTGACAGACATCCGCTAAGTGACAGTGTGTGTGTTGCGAATATGCATTTTATGGTATTGTCGCTTCATTAGTCACATATCAGCACTGGAACTTGCCAGGGTTACATGTGCATAGTCATAGCCTTTAGGAGACGTATTACTTGTCCAAGGCTATTTAATCACATTGATATTAGTCATTTGAACCTGTTGCACCACGTTGTTAAATCACCTTGTTTCTTCCCTCTCGTTATTTTGTTTTGCATTATGTTGTCATAGTGTTTATGATCTGTACACAGTATTATCAGTGTTGACACAATTTCTGACAAAGTAAAAGCGCTGGTATTTTGCCAAGGTCTCCTTTTGTCCTCGTTACAAGTACGCTGTTAATTTTTGCCATGAATCAATGCCAAGTCACCCAATCTTCAGTCCTAAACAGAGCAACTGAGGTTGATGAAGAAGCTAGTGTCCAACGTGTTTAACGAGACGTAACGAGACGTTCCAATTTTCGAAATGTAACTGGAACGCATTTATTTTATATTAAAGGAACTTGTTTCGAGATTGGGAACGAACGAGGGACAGGTACAACACTGTCTGTAACTCAAAACACGCTTTCCTTCGAATGTATGGTAAGGTAATATGATATACAGGACATGCATGGCTGCATTTACTAAACCAGCAGCAGTCTTGCCCCGTACTTCCTCTGCAGTTTCTTGCCGTCATATTCCAGAAGCTAAACGGCCGATTTTCCTCAACTTGTAAGAGTTTTATCACGTGCTTCCTTAACTTACTTCAAACCACCTGAGTTCCATGCATCCTGATGAAGTTACGCTTGTGATACAACACCATGTTTCTACGAAACTGAATGTTGTATTTTTCTGTGTGTGCTCACTCTTACCATCAAACGTCTCCTGAATAATCCGCTGGCTCTTGTCACTCAGCAAATCTTCACTGTCTGTGATGCATGGCTGCAGAGAGCATCTGCCGTTTGGTTCCACTAGCACAGGGCCGGTCTCGCCCGCACTTTGAAGAACACACGCAGAGAGAAAGCGACAAGTTTCAGTATAAAATCAAATCTTGAAAAGTATGACGCATCTTCAATAAGCCATGACACAAAGCAGCTTGCTGGGCTAGTTATAATAATCAACTTTGATGCATTTCCAGCGCTTAGGCACAAAAGGAAAAAAAGCATGCAGACATGGAACTCACTGTCCCTTTTCCTTTCCGTGTCTATATGCTTGTTTTCCCATTACACCTAAGCACTGTAAATGCATCGAAGCTATGACATACCCATGTTATGCAAATAGCAGTGTATGCTTGATTCTAATGTGTGTTTGATTGTAATGGACACCTTAAATTATAAATGCCAGTAATGGTAGCCATGCCAGCATGTGTATTTTTCTTAGTCGAAGTTGTATGTGCATACACACTTTTTTTATTGTCCTACGCCTCAGCTCACAGCAGACTGCGGAGAAACTGTGGATTCATGCTGCTCACAAAAGCAACTTACGCACACACTGTCACCTCACACAGCTAGGATAACCCCAGGCACGACCTACATCTTTAGCAGCGGAAATGCATAGGAAATTAACAAATACGCCAGGCAGAGAAACAAACAGACAACCATGTGGAAAAAAGCTTGATGACGGGATAAAGCATCAATAATACCCTCATTTATCACCTTCCCTTCTACCCAGGGCTCTAGCCAGGAATTTTTTTCGGGGAGGGTGGGGGGGGGGCTTGCTGAAAATTTCGAATATTTGAGAAAAACACCTATTTTCATGTTTATTTTTGGTAAAAACACCTACTTCACCAAAATTTCGGGGTGAATAATTGCCTCGTGAACCAACGACAGTCGTTTATATATCTGTCTAGCAGATTTGTAGTTGTTACAGAAAACAAGTATCCAATCACAATTACTTTCTTTTAAATGTAATTGATTACAGCGGTCAATTACAGCCCTAGAAGGAGTAACTAAGCAATTAGAGAAATGTAATCGATTACTTTTGCATTTTTTTCTTTCACAATTTTATTGCCATAACACAAGTTTACTCAAACTAGAACGAAGTACGGCGGCTTGCATGGTAGACAGAAGGCTGGAGGCTTGCGTGAAGCCTGCGAGGCTTACTGCGGCTACTAAGATAAAGTATTACACGTCGTTAACTTTCAACAGTAGTTACTTTTCAAAGTTGTCGTCGCTGATTCTTACACTCAAATTGCACAAATACGTCGATCTATCTCGTAACACTTGGATCAAAGTGCGGCATAAGTAGGAAAAATACTCGCTGGCTGCTTCGCATGAATACAGCTCCTACAATGTGTAAGATCTGCCGGATTTTCCCCTGCTCCAGAAAGAATACATTTTTCCTTCACTGGAAGTCAAATGCATTTTGGACTGAATATGTGAAATGCACAAGGCAAGTGGCATGCAGGATCCCCTTGCCAGTGACAGCTGCTATGTTGGCTAGGCACATAGCACGGCATACTCACTCACTCATTTGAACGTTATGAGTGTGAGCATGAGTGAGTGACAAGGGGTGTGAGTAGAGATTAGTATGAACGTGAGTGAGTACTGGTGTGTGTGAGTAGAAATGAGTATGAACGTGAGTACTCATGAGTGTGAGTAGAAGTGAGTATGAACGTGAGTGAGCACTCATGAGTGTGAGTAGACGTGAGTATGAACGTGAGTGAGTGCTCGTGAGTGAGTAGACGTAAGTATGAACGTGAGTGAGTGCTCGTGAGTGTGAGCAGGCGTGAGTATGAACGTGAGTAAGTACTCATGAGTGTGAGTAGACATGAGTGTGAACATGAGTGCGCACTCAGAGTGTGAGTAGACGTGCTTGAACGTGAGTACTCATGAGTGTGAGTAGTCGTGAGTATATGAACGTGAGTGTGCGCTCATGAGTGTGAGTAGACGTGAATATGAACGTGAGTGAGTACTCACGAGCGCGTGTAGATGTGAGTATGGATGTGAGTATTGACGTGTGAGTGGACGTGAGTATGAGCGTGAGTGAGTACCGATGAGTGTGAGTAGACGTGAGTTGAATGTGAGTGAGTATTGACGAGTGTGAGTGGACGTGAGGATGAACGTGAGTGGGTGCTTATGAGTGTGAGTGGCGTGAGTATGAACATGAGTGAGTACTCATGAGTGTGAGTAGACGTGAGTATGAATTTGAATGAGTACTCATGAGCGTGAGCAGACATGAGTATGAATGCGAGCATCGATGAGTGTGAGTGGAAATGAGAATAAACGTGAGTGAGTACCATGAGCGTGAGTTTCAGTGAGTATGAAAGTGGGTGTGTACCAATGAGGGCGAGGGGAGTGACTGAGTGAGTGAGTATCGATGAGTGTGAGTAGAGTATCAATTTCAGTGAGTGCCGGTGGGTGTGAGTGGACATGAGTATGAACTTAAGTGAGTGCCCCTGAATTTGAGTATCGACGACTGCGAGTGGAACGAGAATGATTGTGTGTGAGCCCCGATGAGTGTGAACATAAAAGTGAGTGATTTGGATTTAAAACCGCGCTTTATGCAACACACCGTAACTATAGTCACTAGGGATGGCGAATATTCGGGAGTTTCGAATATTTGAACGAATATTAAATTATTCGATTTCGCTTCGATACGCATTTAGACTATTCGAAATTTCGAAGTATTCGAAATGAACGAATATATGTATTATTTGACCACACATAACTCCCTGTAAAGGTGGTTTCACTGCAGCATCCGGTAGGTGTGCCGTGAAACCATCAAACCAGGGGAAACCTGCACTGCCGCGAAGCCACACTTCAAGGTTAAACTTACATATATTTTTTTAAGTTTAAATGCGTGTTATATGGGCTTATATGCGCTAAGTCTAGTCAATCTTAAATTTTAACGTATTGTACCACTTATAACTTGCACCCTACTGCTTTTCAAATTTTGATACTATTCAAGGTTTCTTTAACTTCATTTCAAACCAAAAAAGTGGCATTCACTCATACCTAGCACCAATTCTTAAAAACATTGTGCGAGGGTCATGAAAAAAATGCTCAATTTTTCTTAGCAATATGTGGTGAGTGCTATTCGAACTATTCTATTCGAAATTATTTGATCAAATCACTATTCGCTTCAGATTCGCTTCGAACCTCAAATTTATTATTCGCCCATCCCTAATATTGACCTATGGCACGAGTGTTTTGCTCTTAACAATTTCTCAACGAAAACACATTTTAAAGAAAAAATTTACACCATCTCCCGCTGAAGGGAACCATGTGTGGATGCGAAGCACCGGGGAGATGGTTCGCTTGAGCGGGAGATGGTGTAATTTTTTTTCTTGCGTTCTCGAGCCTGTGCCTTTCTCTGGTGTAGAATCAGCACTGTCTTCCTGTCTCCATCCAGCTCCCGCTGCGTGGAAATGCCGGCGTTCGAGGTATTCGACTCCCGCAAAGTCGCAAGATCATGTGCGTCTGCCTCTCTGCAGTCCATGTCATAGGTGTCGTCGTGGGATTCTTCATCGAAGGAAGGCGAGCACGAGCGCCCCGCGTCTAGAGTAAAGCACTGCACGGGCCGTAATTCTCGGCCCGGGCACGGCCCGAGCCCGGAACTCATTCAAATTTACCCGCCCGAACCCGGCCCGGTGACTCAAAATGAGACCCGGGCCCGGCCCGAACCCGAGAAAAAATTTCGCCTACCCGGCCCGGCCCGGCCCGGCCCGACGACAGATCAGGCCCGACTGAGGCCCGACCCAGTAATCTAGGTGGTGTTGCTCGAACATGGAATCGACAGCAAGGTGTTTTAAATGGCAATTGTCTACGCTTTGTTGGCGCATGTTTCGCTAAACAATTATACTTTAGCATACAGTAATTTCTTGTAAAAAGAGGCTCATGGTGCAAACAGTTAAGTGGACATACTGGATACAATGAATGTTTGTTCCGCAGTGGTATACTGTACCCATCTTTTCTGCAAATACACTGGGGATAATGAAGGGCGTTTTGTAGCAGACATTGTAGCAAGGAAAGTGATTTGCAGCACGAGTTCAGTTTAGATAGAGAGCGCAATAACAGCAAAGGATGAGTTGATGGATGGATAAACTTTATTATGATCCAAGTTATCTGTGTCAACACTGACAAAATCGGAAACTGGACCCTCTCCTATGGTATCGCTGCACCCCTGAAGCGTCGCGTCGTTGCTATGGTTGGCCGCCCCGCTAACCGTGTCTGCTTTTGACAATTCCGAAACGTCTGCCGAACGCTTTCGCTCCTTTTTTTTTCTACGATTTCGGCAACACCCTTACCCACCATGCTTCGATCATTACTTTGGGTCGTGACTTGCGGACTTGTGCAGCTCGTTGGTGTTGTGCTACACCTTCTATCCCGCTCATACTTTTTGAATTCTCCGCCACGTCGGACTGTCGGACCAAATTAGCTGCTTCAGCGCTGATAAAAGCTAAAGCTGGGCCCTCACCGACAGTATCGCCGAACCCTTGAAGCGTGGCGTCCTTGCTGTAGTCAGCCACCACGCTATCCGTGTGTACGTTTGACAATTCCGAAACGTCCTTTCGAGGCACGAGGAAGGTACCCGGCTCCTGACTGACCCCATTAGGGCTGCTGGAACAAACCTCGTCCCCGCAAGGAGCGTCTTTCGGGATTGTCCCTAACTCCAGACCGGCCAAGGCCTCGTTCTCGACATGCTCTACCTTCATGCACTCTTGAAAGCGCGGGCCTTTCTCTGGCGCGATCTCGCCAACGGCGACCTGTGGCTCGTTGTTCTCAGGAGAAGGATCCGTTAGCAAGCTACTCTTCTTTTCCCTTCTCCATACTGCAGTTCCGAACCTCCGGAGTCGCTGCGCCGGCCACGTGCACGTGCCCTCGCTGCCCCTCGGTTTCCTCTTCATCGATAGAGTCTTGCGCGCTCCAAGTCGCTCCGTTCCGCACTATTTTGCAACAATGGGGATCGATATGTTGTTCGAATCCTGCGGCCAAATCCCCTTCAGAAATGATCCCGTATATGAGATATGGGAAAGGCCTGCTGTGAAATGACGGTAGTTTTAAAACCTGTTCCCCCCTCCCACGCTCCTACCTTCGTCATTGCCCTAGACCTTGCGGGAGTAAATTTTCGTGAATGCGGCCCATTAGCTGAGGTGAGGTTGAGACCCCTGATACGGCGGAACAAGACGAAAGCTCAGACGTTAACAATGTGGGCACACAAAGCAGGCTGTGCATGTCCATCTGGCGCCACATGACCACTGTGAGCCGTCACAGAGTCACAGAAAAAGAACGTGCCTTTATAGGGATTCTATGAATCAGTACTCCGTGCAGTCATTTCATTTTAGACGGGGGGCTCTAACTTGCAACAACGTTTCCCCGCTTTGGAGCTCTGTGCTCGCTCTTGCGGTGACATCTCATAGGTATAATTTTATTATATTACATTTATTGCCGCGATTACAGAGTAACATTTGGGATATAAAATAATAACGAAAGCAAATAAAGCACGGAAGAGCGAGATGTTACATATAAGCGCCTGGTCTTTTTTACTATTAGCTCGCCCGCTTCAGATAAATGAAGTAGCTCATATCCAAGAAGCAATAAATGTTCAGTAATTATCCCTCACCAAACTTCTCCAAATAGCTTACCCCACTTAAAAAAGCGTCTACTCGAGATAAAATGTCGGACATATATGTACGCATAGCGTATGCGGACTAAGGTACATTAAAGAGAAAAACGATTTTTCTATTATCAGTAACTTACACTTCTACCATTCCAAAAGCACCACGCTCGCCGCGACAAGACTCTTGGTAAGATAGAAAACTCGCAGGAAAATGCAGGTAACGACGCCTACTTGAAATTCACGCAGCAAACGCCGTGTCATCATAGATTCTGACGGAATCCACTGGGCCCTACGTATTTTATAGTGGGTAAAGATGAAGTACATTGACCTCTTAGGGGGTCATAGGCTTAACATACCAAGTTTCTGGAAATTTCGTTGAGCCAATGTCCCCAAAATGCGTCGAATACAGTTTGAAATATGTGACGTCATATGCGGAGATTTCAGCGCGAAATTTCAAAATGGTACTTTGACCTTGATTTTCTTATTTATTAATGAACTCACTGATGGTGAAATTACTGACGTTCGGGTTCTCAGAGTACACTTTATCGGTCTAAACCGATTCAGTGTTTCGCTTTAGCGACCCTTAGCAAAGTCCAAGCCCGGCCCGACCCGAGCCCGCCATCTCAAACCCGGGCCCGGCCCTAAGCCCGGAGCTTCAGACCCGAGCCCGGCCCGGGCCCGCCGTGAAAACTACTTTACCTGGCCCGGCCCGGCACACGCCGGGCCCGGGTTTTCGGGTAGGCCCGAGCCCGTGCAGTGCTCTAGTCTAGAGCCGTAGAAGCAGAGGCGGCCATCGGCCGCTCGCGCCACGTAAAGATGCCAGAGGCGTCGCTGCTACCTACGCGTCGCAGGAGAGAATGAGGAGCGCGAGAGGGAAGGGGGCGTAGAAGAGGAGAGAGAGGGGAAGGGGACGCGCATGCGCTGGCGCTCATTGTGGCGTTGCGCAGGAGAGATTGAGGCGCGCGAGAGGGGGGTGCGTGGGAGGGCGCTCATCGCGGCGTTGCGAAGGAGTGAATGAGGCGTGCGAGAAGGGGGAGCGTAGGAGAGGAGAGGGAGGGGACGCGCATGCGCAGTGGGGGTGTGGACGTAAAGGGAGATATGTACAAAGCCCCCGCCTTAAGCTGCTTTGCATCTAAAAGAAGGCGGGAACCTCGTTTTGTAATAGTCGCACGCTATGCGGGAATGAAAGCACTCCTGAAAAATCACAAATTGCTCCCGGAGTAAGCCCGGCTTCGTGCGGCCTATCCGGTGCCCAAGCAGACCCATCGGCATTCATGGACACCCTGCGAGGGGTTATTACCGCGTGTTTTACAAACGTAATCTCTCCTTAAAGACTCAGATAAACACATGCGAGTGCGAGCGCCCGAACGACACCGAACGCGCGCGGACGCCGTCTGCCTTGAGATCAGACATGTCATATGATACAACATCACCGTACATAGCACCCACAGAGCCACGTACGCTCATTCTGAATTGTATTGTAAGTCACCGCAGATGCAGGCAAACCCCGAAAACAGCAACTAGAAACGAAGGTGAAAGCGTGCACGGCGGTGGCCCCGGCAACGCGCACCGCCGGTAATGTAATGTCTAGAGCTGTTCACCTTCCCAATGAGGCGTGTCCAATTTAACCGAATGCCGCGTAAGTGCTGGAAAGGCCGTACTGAATCTGCGCCTCAAAATATCGTCTTTCATAAAGAAAATCCATTACATTTATTTAGTACACGGAAGTCTCCTCAAGGATTGACTTTTTTTTTCACGTTTCAGCGAGTGGACGCACGCTGCACCTTGAATATCGCTGCAAATGTTATTAGGGCTTACACGAAACCGCATCTCAAAGCGACATATTGTGCCTTCAGCAGTGCAGACACAATCTGCAGTCAGCAAACAATCGCCCTTGATAATTTATTGCATCGCTCATATAATGGGAGCCTGCACAAAGACGCGCACAACGGTCTCAACTCTTTGACTGACAGTTTTATTTGGGCGTCCGCAACAGCTCGGCGGATGCAGGCTGCCAGCCATTCCGCAAGACACTTTGATAAAGTTGGGGGTCCGTAACGAGCCTACGTACGCAGCACGGCTGCGGGAGAGAAGTGCGCATTCGCAGTACGTAACGTATCTATTCCCGGGATGCGCGCGTACGCCCGTAACAAGTCACCGTTTTAGTTGGGCGTCCGCAACAGCTCGGCGGATGCAGGCTGCCAGCCATTCCGCAAGACACTTTAATAAAGTTGGGGGTCCGCAACGAGCCTACGTACACAGCACGGCTGCGGGAGAGAAGTGCGCATTCGCAGTACGTAACGTATCTATTCCCGGGATGCGCGCGTACGCCCGTAACAAGTCACCGTTTTAGTTGGGCGTCCGCAACAGCTCGGCGGACGCAGGCTGCCAGCCATTCCGCAAGACACTTTAATAAAGTTGGGGGTCCGTAACGAGCCTACGTACACAGCACGGCTGCGGGAGAGAAGTGCGCATTCGCAGTACGTAACGTATCTATTCCCGGGATGCGCGCGTACGCCCGTAACAAGTCACCGTTTTAGTTGGGCGTCCGCAACAGCTCGGCGGATGCAGGCTGCCAGCCATTCCGCAAGACACTTTAATAAAGTTGGGGGTCCGTAACGAGCCTACGTACACAGCACGGCTGCGGGAGAGAAGTGCGCATTCGCAGTACGTAACGTATCTATTCCCGGGATGCGCGCGTACGCCCGTAACAAGTCACCGTTTTAGTTGGGCGTCCGCAACAGCTCGGCGGACGCAGGCTGCCAGCCATTCCGCAAGACACTTTAATAAAGTTGGGGGTCCGTAACGAGCCTACGTACACAGCACGGCTGCGGGAGAGAAGTGCGCATTCGCAGTACGTAACGTATCTATTCCCGGGATGCGCGCGTACGCCCGTAACAAGTCACCGTTTTAGTTGGGCGTCCGCAACAGCTCGGCGGACGCAGGCTGCCAGAGACTCGAAATGGCAGGCTGCGTCCGCACAGCTGTTGCCGACACTCTACTAAAAGTGTCTCTTAACAACACTACATAACGCAACGCTTACTGCGTTGCGTTCTCGCGAGACCTCGAACAAACCAGAAACGCGAGCACGTGATGGCTGCAGTGGCTTTCGATGCAGACAGCAACCGCGAACCCGATGCAAGTCTTGTGTACTCCACATTGAAAGCACACATTTCCACGCCAGACAAGGTACAATCAAGTGGTACGTTCCCGCGTTCTGACGAGTGGGAAGACATAGCCTGGCGTCTGACAAAAATCATCAAGCGACCGTCTTCGACAGGTTGTGCGCGGGAACGCGTTAATCTCTTTCTGTCAGGCCTCTCGACGAATGACCTCATAAAAAAAAGTAAGTAAGCTTCGTACATGCTTTTATTCATGCTGCAACATAACGCGCGTTGAGCGTTGTGCGAGCTTTAACTCCTTGAAAGTGATGCTTGTAGATCAGAAACTCAAGAATACGTTGAATACCGCCACTTGCTGCAGGATACTAAGCCTCATTCATGGTCGTGCAGAATAGGACGCTTTGTTCCATCCATTACGGCTGTGCCTCATCAAATGCCCTTCTTGCGTAGTCCACCCAGCTTCAAAGCTGTGCACACATAGTAAAGTTTAACGTACACGGCAAAGATCAACGCGCGCAACCAATGCTCCTAGTAACGGCGTTAAAAATGCACACAGCCAACGCCGCGGTCTGACGTGTACGCTGATGGCCGTTACCCTGGCCATCGAGGTTCTGCACGCAGATCACAGAGGCCACGTTGTTACTGGGACCTAGTATACTTCTGACGTCGGTGGCGCTGATAAGCACTCGAAGACAAATGCATCTCGAACATACCTTTTCTCGTTGAGCGAAACGTACCACAGCACGGTAAACTAAAAGTGTTGTGGCGCGCCTCGCTTGCAGAGCGCACAACGTATCGCGCACTGCACACTCAACATCGGCCTACGCCAAACTAAAAGTGTATTCGCAATGGCAGGCTGCGTCCGCAGAGATGTTGCAGACGCTCAACTAAAACTGTCTATTAAGAGGCGCGGGTTGCCCGTGTCCGCAGCTCCATGAATATGGCCTCCTCCAAGCGTCACTTCCAGTATGGAGCCTCCGCGTGAGCGCAACCGAAAATGCGCACATTTTCTCGAACAGGGTGGTCCAGATAAGATCGAACACCAGGTCCCGGTCACCATTCCCGATTTTCATGAAATTTACTAGGAGTCGAGGCATTACACCCAGAACAATGGCTTCGAAGTTAGTTTGATGAAAAAATTTTTGTTCGCCTGAAAAAAAAAATATACACATTCCGGCCGTAAAAAACACTCTTCCGCCAATTTCGCGATGTCTGAATTTTGAGCGCACCTAGGGAAAAAAGTGCACTTTATGGTCACAATACTTATTCCCCTGAAAGAACTGGTGAAATAAAATCTTATGAGTCTATTATTTCCCTTGCTTCTCGAAGCACTTTTGTTAAAAAAAAAATCACAAACTTGGCAAATTGCACAAAATACCTGCATTTCAGGAATTTATTGCTGCAAGCAAGTTAAAGTGAGCATAATAAAAATCGGTACATATTAACTTTGATACTTTCGCTCTCTTTTAAATTAATTTGCGTGGTTTTATAGAGCTCCATTTCACTCAATATTTGGGCTGAAATAAGTGATTTACCAAAAATACCGAACTTTGAAAATAGTTTTCTCAAAAATGCAATTTTTAATTTTTTTTAAGTCCCTCTAGTTGAAGTCAAGGACGTCAACTACCATTCTGCACAAAAAAAACTTTCCATTATTTTGGTTGCTAACAAGTTATAGTGCGTCAAATGTTACCATGTCAGCCTAGCGACCGCGCCGTTCTTTATGTGCTGAAACTCGTATATAAGTTGTTAAATATACTTGTACGTGACATAATCACAAATCAGCAGCTGCACAGCAACAAATGTGCAGCCAGGTGTTATGGTTCAGCAAGCTTTGTCTTGCGATCAGCCGCTTGACAAACCCGCAGCAGCGGTCGCTCAATGCTGCGGGCGCTCACATTACATGAGTGCCGCTTCGACTGCGGATGAGCGCCGCTTGCGCGCCAAACTAAGGTCAGAGCACAAACGAGAGAAGGAATGCATCACTTTCAAAGTTAATAACAGCCTTTAACTTTCACAGTGATGCATTCCTTCTCTCGTTTGTACTCTGAGAGTAGTTTGGCGCGCAAGCAGAGCTCATCCGCAGTCGAAGCGGCACTCAAGTGCCAACAAATGTCATCATATGCAACGAAAACTCTGCCGGCAATTACGCAGTGAGCGCCTTCAATACAGCACGTATGTTTTTTTTTCCTGCTGTTATGCCCGTAGCCGCAAAATATCGTGATAAACGCTCGACATGCGTTGAATATTCTATCTGCGGACGCACAACAATACAGTATTGTAAAAGCGGTTCTTTAAAGGGACACTAAAGAGAAACCGGAAGTTGATCTTCTATGGTAGATTATCTTATTACGATTACAACGGTACCACTGTTACGGCGAGCAGAGCTTTCGTAAGCGAGGAAATAGCAAAAAACAGAAGGATGGGTGCTGACGCCCCCTCGGCTTTCCCGCAATATAGGCGCTCGTGACGTAAAAGATCACAAACGCAGACGGGCCGCAATTGGTCGACAGAGATTTAATGCTGCTAATAGAAACGCCCGATAAAATTTATCTTAAACATCCATAAACAGTACTCGGCGCCTCCTTAAGACGTGCCACTCAAGGAAGTACAAATTTAACACAATACTAAAAGAAAAAATCAATAAACAGCATGGCGTTGCATGCGACCGTGGTGGTTTCGGTTTTGCTCCGCGCGCAGCGTGCATGCTTCGCCCATTTCGCCAGCGTCACGCTCCAGCGTTGCAGTTTCGTTGGCTTCGTTGCGTGGCTTGTCAAGTTTAGATTGAAAAATACCAAAATGACAGACGCCGGTGTGCGTTGAGGTTGACCTGTCGGCCGGAACCCTTTCCCGCTGTATTAGCACTGCACGGAAGCATCGAGCCCGCCATACCTTGAAGGTGCTTGGTGGTCGAGTGAGCGAGGCGGCCTGTCGTCGTGGCGTTACGCGCAAGCCCGACGGGGCAGTCGCGAACACCTCTTTCTGCGCGGCGTTGTGAACTTGAGGCGGATCCGCTGGAAAGGTTCTCATCGCGCCAGGGCAAGTCTTCACATGAACGCAAGCACAAGCGTGTGGCCATCATGGAAGACCTTCAAAGTCAACGACCCTTCGGACCAATGTCCGGACTCAACGCGTACCTCGTCGCCGGGGTTCTCGGAATCAAGTCGCCAAAGCGTGGGATTGGACATCGTCATTGCATGGTGCATTTGTAGACCCCATTGGGCACATCGTCCATGCTCACCAGCAGATGATACGCTAACGCGTTCTCCTCACTGGAGATATCGGCTTGAAGGCAAGCGATGTGGACGACGGCGTGAGCCGACTGTACAAACGGCCCAAGGCGTCAGCTCAAGGGCAGCGGCAGTGTCAACCCAACTGTAACGTTTCATGTGGTGCCGCGCGATGAGCCCCGTCGTTCGCAATGGCTCAACGCTGTGCCCATGATTAGACGGCAGAAGAAGGAGCCAGAGAAACCGATGCTATGTTCTCTGCACTTCTCGCCATCGGATTATGTGTAGTGCAATCCTGCACTCGGGAAGGCTCTCGGCGTGCCCAAAATGGGAGTCTTCTCCCGATCAGCTGTGCCGTCCAGTCATTCCCGCCACAGGTGCCCTCGCAGCAGCAAACCAGCGTCTCAGTGAGTGTCCTATCCCACTTATGATCGCCACCGTAAACGTATACCGAGTAGGCGCGCCACTTTTCCCTCTTGTTTGGTTTTTCAGCAAGGTTGCTATTGCTGAGTCCGCGATCGAGAGCGACGCGGCTGGTGTAACTGTGGAAATCCAAACTGGGGTAAGTTGAGACATCCTCATGAGCTGCAGCAGTCTATTGCAGGGATGAAGTGCGTTAAGAGATTGTGTGCATTACGAAACTGTACGAAGGTCCGAACGAGTGTTTGTCGTCCAACAATGCGAAAAAATTCAAACTTTTCTTGTGTGCGACAGAGAATTGGTTCTGCTTTCCAGGACACCTGCGTTGCAAAGACCGAGGTCGCAGGATGACGTAACCCCTGCGCCCTTTGGAAGCCACAAAGCGGTAATAGCAAATGTTTACGGCATCATACCGTGGTACTCCAGGTACAAAGCAATCCGAACTAAGCTTGACTGCTGTGCGCATATAGAAATGTGGCAGTTCATTCGAACCTGGCTCAGTTTCTGCCATGGCAGCAAACATTATTCGTTTTTCAGGTCGACGATGCCTAGTCACTTCACGCAATACGAATTTTGGTGTATCTGAGGCTAACGAACCGGCCGTGAGAGTACGATGAGCGTGGCAACTAAATCATGCCCTACAGGATAGGCATGCCATGATTGTTGTGTTGCCACCTGTCATTTATGTTCCTCATACAGTCAAGTGATGCAATATAATTTTTGGTGTATATCAAGCTAACGAACCGATCACGAGTGCACCATGAGCGTGGAATGTAAATCATGTCCCACTTGACATGCATGTCTCGATTCTCGTGTTAACACCTTATGTTCGTCGGACAGTCGCTTCACGCAACACCAATTTTTCTGTATATCAAGCTAGTGAACCCACCGCGAGTGCACCATGAGCCTGGCATATAAGCATTCCCTACATGACATGCTTGTCATGATTTTCATGTTACCATCAGTCATTTATGTTCTGTAACATTCGCAGTGCTCGCCCTCTTTCTACGTCGGGGCTTTCTGATAATATTGCCCCGCTTGCTGTTATCTTGCTGTTTTCTTTTCTTTCGTGCCAACCTGCGATTGGCTGCGTAGCGCTTAAAAACGCGCCGCAAGGTGAATAAACTGGGATTGTCTTCCTGGCACTGCTTGAGTCGTCTCGTTCCTGGGCCGGCTGTCGTCCAGCCGCCGAATACGTAACAGTTCCTTATACAGTCACGTCACGCAATACCAAATTTGGTACATGTCAAGCTAGTGAAACTGCTGCGAGTGCATCATGAGCAGGGCAAATATGTCATGCCGAACATGACGTGCGTGTCATGATTTCCATGTTACCACTTGTCCATTACGTTCGTCATACCGAATTCTTTTGTGATACCAGTTCTGGTATATATCAATTTAATTAAACAGTCGCGAGCGTCCCGAGACGATGTCAAGTAAAGCATGCTGTACATGACATGCGTGTCACGATTTGCATGTTAGGATCTGTCACTTACCTTTGTCATACGCTTTTGTCACGCCATACGAATTTTGGTATATATCAAGTTAACGAAATGGCCGCAAGAGCACTAAGACCACGGCATGTAGATCATGCCGATCATGACACAAATGTCATTATTTTCATGTTATTACCTGTCAATTATGTTCATCATACAGTCATGTTATGCCATAGCAATTTCGGTATAAATCCTATTAACGAAACGGCCAGGAGAGCACAAAGTCGTAGGCGTAGAGATAGATAAATAGATACGCTCAAAGTCGCAAAAGTTCGCTAAGAAATGCTTTGCATTTAGTAATGTTCATTACAGACGTTGCACTGAAAGGCTGTCTTTTGGCAGCTGTACGTGCTACATATGCTTTCCTACATGGTTTGGGCCTGTTATAGGTGCTGCCTATCTGCCAGTACCAGTGGATTGCTGAAGCAAAAGGATTCTTCCCGGTGCCCTGCAAGTGGTACAACTGGCCGCAGCATTGGACTTGATAAAAGTGTGCAAGTTCATGTGCGAGGCATAAGTATTGGTGAGTATAGTGCGTTGCTCACAACTGTATATTTAAACTCTATGACGTGAAAAAAATGTGTCTCGCAATACTTTCGTCCGCAAAACTTGAAACGTTTATTCTTTCAGCATGACTAAATGAAAGCATTATATTTACAAACACAGGTTCAGGTTATAGTATATTGTCCATTACCCATTGGCTTATTTTAGGGACATGAAGGCACATAAACAGGCTCCTGTCTAACTTCACTTCAAGACTCTTCAATACACATCTGTCCATCAATCAGGTTAATGTTGTATCCACTAGGCCCAGTTTCTCCCACTGTTTCTTAATGGCTGGCAACACGTTGAGGCAGTGCGTTCGACTGCACTGGCTGCCCTGTCAGCAAGAAAAAAATTGGATGTTATAATAATTACATCACCATAATCTCAGAACTGTTGTGTTGTTCATGGAAAGGTAGATAATAATTGCAAAGTGGGCACGGTACTGGTTCATTTTGAAAAAAGCAGTTAGACCAGGGGGCAAGATGAACAAAACAGTGTGTCTTGTGTCCACTTTTTCCCCTTATTCCTAGGTCTAAATATTGTTTCAAAGCTTACACGAGCTGTAACGCTTTTTGAGGAACCCCGCAGCACCCAATAACTGCCTGAAAACTTCTTTGCTTAGTGATTGTCGCAGCACACAGGGGTGCATTATTTCTGCTAACAGCAGTATGAAGTTTATAGAATTCGTTCAATGAAAATGTTGAGCTCATCAGTTTTTCCATTTACGTTTCATACTGTTATGATTGATGTTTCATTTATGTCAACCTTCTTGCTATACGTAGAGTTCAAGTGAAACTCATTATAAAGAAAAAAAAAAGATGAGGGCCTATAGATTAACATTGACGACGTGTCACTGACATCCACACCATAAAAGTGACAACAGCAAATCCCTCACCTAATTTATCACCTGTCCAGACCAATATGGACACCACTGGCTCCACATACCAACCATACGAGTCAGCTTGGACCCTGGGCTGGAGGACGATGACGACTAAGCGGGCTTTGATTAATTTACGTTAGCCCTAGTGTTGCATAGACGGAATGGATGAAATAGAATTTCTAGCGGTGTGCATGTATAGTGAAATTTCATCTCGAATCGAATAGTGCCGAATAGTGGCCAAAAATATCGAATACAAAAGATTTATGACGACAGAAAAACAAAGAAATGAAATCTGCTTATGCCCTCGAACACAAAGCGCTGTGAGTGACTGCTACCGAATGCCTACAAATTGTCATGCATGAACAAAACCTGCTCCACATGACCTGGCGTCAGATTCTCTCGCCATGACGTTACAGTGATTCCTGCAGTTGAAAACGTGCGCTCACTGAGCTGCCCTTATTTATATATCTTATTTACAGAAAACGTGTACCGCCAGTTGCGGCAAAACAAAGAAAAAATTAGGAACTCTACGGTGCAGTGACAGCTTTATTACGCGCTTGCTCGGGAGGTTTTCTTTTTTTTAGCTTTTATGGGCGCGCAGGTATGTTGATAGAAGGGCCGCCATTCCAGTCAGCAGCGGCACTCCTAACCTCCCAACGGCTAATAGAGGGGGGGGGGGTGCAGTACCTAGTTTTTTTTTCCCTTATGTCGCGTAACATGGCTCATCTGACAACGGTAATGTTGTGCTTCATCGTCATGAGTGCTCCGAGCTCAAATATCTTCGGGCTCCCGTTCACAGCAGCGTTTTAACTGCATGACGGAACGATAGGAGTTTCTGAACGAGTGGTGCGCTGCGGCAGTGACGACTACACAGCGTGAACAAATTTTCACATTTGAAGCCAATCACGAAGGGTTTCACGGGCCAAAGTCAGGATGTTTTACGGCTTTTGAGGCATGCGCAACCAAACTACGCAAGAAGTCCATGTCATCGTTTCGGAAGCAAAGTTGTGAGGAGCTTGACAGTGCGGAAATAACAATCTCCTTTAAAATAAACATGCACTCGTTTTGAACAAGGATATTGGTGAAAGTATTAACGAAAGGCCTGCTGAATGATGTTAGTGTTCGTTTTATCCACCCTGCCCTAACCACGTGGCACCATTGGCCTTTGTCGTGTTTTAGATATTCGTCCCGTCTAATTACTTGAAACTTCGAATACTAGCCATTCGAATGTCGAATCAAGTTATTCGATTCGAATTCGAAACTCCAATGTTTGCGCACCCTTAAGAATTTCCCAACGTAAGTTTGCTTGCAGTCTATTGACATCATACCCAGACAAGTATGAACACAGCCCTCATGCATTCATATTGCAAGACACAGATGTCACTCAAAAAAAGTGAACAGAAGCCGCTGGTCGTATGGCGTTAGTGTATGCTTGGATGGTAAGCAATACTGTCTACGGGAGCATGGCAATCACACTAAAAGAAATAAATGACTGCATAGCCTTATTATGTAATTTTATGCATTAGTGAGAATTCACATTTCGCACATTCTTTTTCAGACGGTGTGGATACGGAAGACGCTCGGCCTTCGAGACATCGTCTTTCATACATGTCTGATGGTGCTCTTGAAACCTCTGCCACACATGCCTCTCCACTGCCTGCACTGTGGAGCTTCGGAACTCTGAGACTCGCATCACAGCAAGAGTCGAGTTTCCTAACACACACACGTACACATGGTGATGTCAACCTCTGTTGGCGACAAGCCGAAGGGGAACATGACTTGGCCACAGCATTGCTGTTTTCTGGATTGAGTGTTGCCTCCAGCCTATGAATAATGCATTTCATGGGTGTAGCAGTCATTGAGCGATCCTTCTTCTAAAGTAAGGCATGTTGTTGGTATAGATGGTTCATAAATTTAAAAGAACGCTTAAACTGCATGAAGAAGGCGACACGTTAGAAACATATAACACGCACACACAAGAAGTGCAGACTTTCAAGTACGTTTATTTCTTGAAGGTAGAACATTTATAAGAGTTGACAGAGAGCAATTGCACTGATAATCTAACAGGCTGCGAAAATGTGGCAAGACCACGGGTGCGTTACAATTCCAGAAAGGTCCACCTTAGATGTGACTATCTAAAAAAATTATTTCCTTTTTTGTCTTTTCTTGCGATGAAGAAAGCCTTGATGACATCTTTCTTTATCTCGTTTTTGCCTTAGAAAGGTATTTAGTTTTTTCCAGGTGAGGAAAACAGCTCATGCTGTCGCAATTCTTGCATTGTAAGGCAAGATTACTGTCCGAGCCATTGCACATGGATTGCTTGTGTTCCTGCGCGCATTCATTGCAGAAGCGACCGGTTTTACCTATATACGACCGACCACAGGTCAAAGGAATTTAATAAATAATATTTAACATGCATTTTGTGTACTTATTCTTGTGGTCCTTTGTGCACGAGCCTTGCTCGTTTTTTTTTTCCTTTTAGTCGGCAGAGGGTACACTTTTTAAAAGTTTGCATGACGCTAGAAACACGACGCAAATTCCGTACCTTTCTGCTACGTTTTTGATGTGTGATAGGCAATGCAAATATGACATAACTTAAGGTGGTTGTTGAATCAAGGATTGCCGTTTCCTTTCTGTAGATTTCATTTTCTGAAGTAGTCTTTCAGAAGTGCTGCGGATTAGGTGATGTGGGTAACCGGTGGACAGCAGGCACTCAACTGACTGTTGAAACTGGCTACAGCTGTGTGTGCACAGGATTTCTGCAGGGTTGAGAGGAAGCTAGACATGATGCCTCGCTTCATGAGTTTGGAGTTTTCGCTCTTGTATGCAACAGACTTTTGTTAGACCTTGGGTTGTACGACCAGCAAACAAGGGTGTCGGTGAAATGCAGTTTAAAATCTAGAAACTGGGTGCGCAAACTGGCTCAATAAACTGTTCAAAGTACGGAGCACAGCGATGTTTAGACAGGAAGTGGAACTCCGGGTTCTCTGTGATGCATCCTTTAGGCTGCGCAGCAGTGACAGGGTCTCCCATCTCTCGATAGCAGAGACACTCCTCCTCGCTGAAGTTGTCGAGTACCACGCAATGTTCGCAGCCCACCTGAAACTTCAGCGGGGATCTCACACCATCTCATCCCCGCTTTAGCGGGGATCTCACACATCTCATCCCCGCTTTAGCGGGGATCTCACACCAACGGATATCGCGCCGGTTCGAGTACGCGCAGCCCAAGATGGCGATTTCGCCAACCTTGCGCGTTAGACGGTGCGCATTTTAATATGGTGCCCCCCTGGCGTGAAAATTTGAAAAGGTATATACCTCGCAAAAGTACCGCCATCTGCTCTCCACTCCGCCACCTCCTCTCCTGTGCGTCTTTCGCGTGCGACAGCGGCGCCCCTCGAACGCGCCAAGTGAACGCGTGAAGCTTCCAGGCCGGCTGCGCGCCGCCAATGCCATATTAGCCGCAGCCTCTCCAGTCCAGCCGTGGCCGCGTCTTGCATATGGCTGTATGTAATGATTCGCTCTTAATTTCGGCGTTCATCCTCTCAGTTGGTGTGGGTGTGCGCACCATCTGATTCCCTAATGATATAGCACGCCAGAAGAGCTGCTGCAAGCCATGCGCAATTCGTAACGAATAGCACGTCGTTTACGCTTCTTTTCGGAGCGCAGCGTTTCCCCGTGTATCTGGCGCGGATATCGGTAACTGGGTTTACATAGAAAAGGTTGAAATGAAGTTCTGCAAACACGGCGTGCTATTTATTGCATCGGTAAGAAATATTTACATGGCAGCTGTGATGTAAAGCCACGCCGTTTGGGAAGGAATAGTTGCCGTGCGTATGAACTATCTCTATCGCACATAACTGCAGTAATGCCTGCAATACCATGAAGGTGCTCGATGAAAATTCATGACATTTCATATAAGTTATTTCGCCTCGGCCGGCCCGCCGCGGTGATGTGGCTGTTTCGGCGCTCGGCTGTTGACCCGAAGGTCGCGTGTTCGGTTCCTGCTACGGCAGTCCCATTTCGATAGAGGCGAAATGCTAGAGGCCCTTCCTAGCCACAAAAGTTACTTGCCGAGCAAATGATTGGCTTGGTGCATGACAATTACACAAAATTTCGCGTGACAATTTGAGGAAGCAGTACACCACATATGTCGCACGGCAAAGCAAGACACCGGTCAAGAGTAAAAACGCACGAACACTACTCACAAAGCCGCGCCGATCTCGGCTCGAAGTTGGCTTATTCTGTGGAGCCAGACTTTGCGACGACCTTCGTTCTCTTTTCCGCGCGGAATGGCAAAATGCTTTTTCCCTAGAATCTCATGCAATAAATTTGAGCACAAACGGACGAGACACAAAAATAGAAGACGACTACACGAGCGCTTGTGTAGTCGTCTTCTCTTGTGTCTCGTCCGCTTGCGCTGAAATCTATTCCAGAATGAACCAACGCGCCCAACGGTTACGGCAGCCAAACGCACAGCAACCCGGCATCGCGACAAAACGAGCGACACGCGCGCGTGCACTTCGCATGCGGCGAACACACAGCGACTGGCACGTTGGAGCTTCCAACATGGCGCCGAGGGGTGGAGGAAGTACCAAGAAAAAAAGGGTGCGCGCTACCACGTGACCGCAGCCGCCCTATCGAAGGCGTGGAGAGCAGGAAGCGGCGTAGATCAAGAGAAAACTGTACTTTTCCGAAGGTAGAGGGGCTTTAGTCTGGCGCGCGCTCGCGTGGACCGTAAACTTTTGTGGTCGACTATACATAGCTCCCGACCGATTCAGCGTGCCGCGTTAGATCGGCGCCAGCTGTTACGGTGCGCCAAAATCACGTAACGCTTGTACCGTAGGATCACGTTCCCTCGATGTCATTGTGCAGGCCAGCAAACACGGCGGCCCCTATGCGCGCCGTACACTTCGAAGCATGCCATTCAGTAGAACCATTGCTCCGGCGTCAAAAAAGGTTGGTGAAACGACGGCACGAAACTGCCAAAGCAGAGGCCCAGTAGTTCATATGACTAGTATGAATGCCACAAGAAACAAAAATTACACTCACCCGGCTGGGCAGAGGCATGCCAGTACATCGCCTGTGGTTTTCCTCGCGACTGCATGCACGATGTAGTAGCCACCCTTCATCGAAGGGAGGCTTCTCAGAAGTCCGTACGTGGACGTGGCAGTCAACTCACTGAACATGACGTTACGCACGTACCCTTCATCGCAGAACTTCTGTCCTTTTGTGCTTTGCCGGGAGCACCGCGAACCACTTGTCGCCATGAAAGCATTCAACTGCTTTTTGCTCGGCATATACCCCTGTCACACGCACAGCCTTAACCGCGGTTAAGCCGGTTACGGTTAACCGCGGTTAGTGGTAGCTACTAAAGCACTGCACGGGCCGTAACTCTCCGCCCGAGCCCGGAACTCATTCAAATTTACCCACCCGAACCCGGCCCGGTGACTCAAAATGAGACCCGGGCCCGGCCCGAACCCGAGAAAAAATTTCGCCTACCCGGCCCGGCCCGGCCCGACCACAGATCAGGCCCGACTGAGGCCCGACCCAGTAATCTAGGTGGTGTTGCTCGAACATGGAATCGACAGCAAGGTGTTTTAAATGGCAATTGTCTACGCTTTGTTGGCGCATGTTTCGCTAAACAATTATACTTTAGCATACAGTAATTTCTTGTAAAAAGAGGCTCATGGTGCAAACAGTTAAGTGGACATACTGGATACAATGAATGTTTGTGCCGCAGTGGTATACTGTACCCATCTTTTCTGCAAATACACTGGGGATAATGAAGGGCGTTTTGTAGCAGACATTGAAGCAAGGAAAGTGATTTGCAGCACGAGTTCAGTTTCGATAGAGAGCACAATAACAGCAAAGGATGAATTGATGGATGGATAAACTTTATTATGATCCAAATTATCTGTGTCAACACTGACAAAATCGGAAACTGGACCCTCTCCTATGGTATCGCTGCACCCCTGAAGCGTCGCGTCGTTGCTATGGTTGGCCGCCCCGCTAACTGTGTCTGCTTTTGACAATTCCGAAACGTCTGCCGAACGCTTTAGCTCCTTTTTTTTTCTACGATTTCGGCAAACACCCTTACCCACCATGCTTCGATCATTACTTTGGGTCGTGACTTGCGGAGTTGTGCAGCTCGTTGGTGTTGTGCTACACCTTCCATCCCGCTCATACTTTTTGAATTCTCCGCCACGTCGGACTGTCGGACCAAATTAGCTGCTTCAGCGCTGATAAAAGCTAAAGCTGGGCCCTCACCGACAGTATCGCCGAACCCTTGAAGCGTGGCGTCCTTGCTGTAGTCAGCCACCACGCTATCCGTGTGTACGTTTGACAATTCCGAAACGTCCTTTCGAGGCACGAGGAAGGTACCCGGCTCCTGACTGACCCCATTAGGGCTGCTGGAACAAACCTCGTCCCCGCAAGGAGCGTCTTTCGGGATTGTCCCTAACTCCAGACCGGCCAAGGCCTCGTTCTCGACATGCTCTACCTTCATGCACTCTTGAAAGCGCGGGCCTTTCTCTGGCGCGATCTCGCCAACGGCGACCTGTGGCTCGTTGTTCTCAGGAGAAGGATCCGTTAGCAAGCTACTCTTCTTTTCCCTTCTCCATACTGCAGTTCCGAACCTCCGGAGTCGCTGCGCCGGCCACGTGCACGTGCCCTCGCTGCCCCTCGGTTTCCTCTTCATCGATAGAGTCTGGCACGCTCCAAGTTGCTCCGTTCCGCACTATTTTGCAACAATGGCGATCGATATGTTGTTCGAATCCTGCGGCCAAATCCCCTTCAGAAATGATCCCGTATATGAGATATGGGAAAGGCCTGCTGTGAAATGACGGTAGTTTTAAAACCTGTTCCCCCCTCCCACGCTCCTACCTTCGTCATTGCCCTAGACCTTGCGGGAGTAAATTTTCGTGAATGCGGCCCGTTAGCTGAGGTGAGGTTGAGACCCCTGATACGGCGGAACAAGACGAAAGCTCAGACGTTAACAATGTGGGCACACAAAGCAGGCTGTGCATGTCCATCTGGCGCCACATGACCACTGTGAGCCGTCACAGAGTCACAGAAAAAGAACGTGCCTTTATAGGGATTCTATGAATCAGTACTCCGTGCAGTCATTTCATTTTAGACGGGGGGCTCTAACTTTCAACAACGTTTCCCCGCTTTGGAGCTCTGTGCTCGCTCTTGCGGTGACATCTCATAGGTATAATTTTATTATATTACATTTATTGCCGCGATTACAGAGTAACATTTGGGATATAAAATAATAACGAAAGCAAACAAAGCATGGAAGAGCGAGATGTCACATATAAGCGCCTGGTCTTTTTTACTATTAGCTCACCCGCTTCAGATAAATGAAGTAGCTCATATCCAAGAAGCAATAAATGTTCAGTAATTATCCCTCACCAAACTTCTCCAAATAGCTTACCCCACTTAAAAAAAGCGTTTTCTCGAGATAAAATGTGCGACATATATGTACGCATAGCGTATGCGGACTAAGGTACATTAAAGAGAAAAACGATTTTTCTATTATCAGTAACTTACACTTCTACCATTCCAAAAGCACCACGCTCGCCGCGACAAGACTCTTGGTAAGATAGAAAACTCGCAGGAAAATGCAGGTAACGACGCCTACTTGAAATTCACGCAGCAAACGCCGTGTCATCATAGATTCTGACGGAATCCACTGGGCCCTACGTATTTTATAGTGGGTAAAGATGAAGTACATTGACCTCTTAGGGGGTCATAGGCTTAACATACCAAGTTTCTGGAAATTTCGTTGAGCCAATGTCCCCAAAATGCGTCGAATACAGTTTGAAATATGTGACGTCATGTGCGGAGATTTCAGCGCGAAATTTCAAAATGGTACTTTGACCTTGATTTTCTTATTTATTAATGAACTCACTGATGGTGAAATTACTGACGTTCGGGTTCTCAGAGTACACTTTATCGGTCTAAACCGATTCAGTGTTTCGCTTTAGCGACCCTTAGCAAAGTCCAAGCCCGGCCCGACCCAAGCCCGCCGCCTCAAACCCGGGCCCGGCCCTAAGCCCGGAGCTTCACACCCGAGCCCGGCCCGGGCCCGCCGTGAAAACTACTTTACCTGGCCCGGCCCGGGTTTTCGGGTAGGCCCGAGCCCGTGCAGTGCTCTAGTCTAGAGCCGTAGAAGCAGAGGCGGCCATCGGCCGCTCGCGCCACGTAAAGATGCCAGAGGCGTCGCTGCTACCTACGCGTCGCAGGAGAGAATGAGGGCCCGGGTTTTCGGGTAGGCCCGAGCCCGTGCAGTGCTCTAGTAGCTACACGGCAGACGTGTCTTTTTTTTTTTCATCCTTACGTGAAAAGAAATACTGTCATATCTATTTGCAATCAGTTTTCGCCTACCAGTGCTTGAAAAGTTGCGTATACGGTTTTGTATCTTAATCTTCTGGAGCGCTCTTTCTTTTCTTGTTCTTGTGACACGACTGTTGTATCTTGATTTGTTCACTTCGTTTAGTGCTTGTTACTCCCACTCCTGCTTACAGCCTCAGTTAGAGGCTAGCAGTACTGTATAAATAAATAAATAAATAAATAAATAGTAACGGCAGTTATTCTCCTAACCGTAGTTATCGCAAACCAAGCTAGGCAAGCACGATTTATCATCAGAAACCGAGAAGCTGACAAGATGGCGGAGCTACGAGTGTACCAGCCGTGAACCGGCGCACGTACTTCCCTGAGGATTTTCACGGAAGATGTCTCCAGTCGGCGAACAACCGCCAAGCAAAACTCGTTTTCAACGAGTTTTGCTTGGCAAAACGAGGCTCGCCGTGGAAAGGCCAACAACAAAGATTATTCCGTCCACGGCGGGTTTGCGAGAGGGTACAAGAGGTTTCTTGGGGCAGTGCTTTTTGCATTGTTCGTGTCTAGCCGCCTCACATAGCTGCAGACACTGAATATGTAGTTGATCTGACGCGATCTGGGTCGATCTGAGCGATCTGACGGCTAAAACACATCTGCAATTCTTTGCAGGTAAGGAAGAGGTCTCCCCCTACTACTTTCCTTGCTTTTTTTGCACTGCTGCCGGACAAACATTTTTGCTTTGAAACTTGTTAGCGGAAGTTCCTATAATGAATAAGGGTGACAAGAAAGAAATCGCATCATTGATTCCTGATTTTCAACGGGAAGTACGAGTCGAGATAAGGTCCCTAAAAGAAAGCCTGAAATTTTGCTGCGATACATGCGATGAAGTAAAGGAAATAGGAACCGATATCAAGGCACTAAGAGCGGAAATAAAGGAACTGGTTTCTCAGAACGAAAAACTAAAAGCCGAGAACCACCGACTTGAAAAGAAATTTGAAGAACTTGAGCAATATGAAAGAAGTAACAATCTTGAGAGAAAGGGTGTACCAGAGGAACTTGACTCAACTGTCGTCGTGAAAAAGATAGGTGAGCTTGTGGGCGAGCCAATATCTGACAGTGACATCGACATCTGTCACAGGGTGTCGACGGCAAAAAGGAATGAACGGAACATTGTTGTCCGGCTCATCTCGCGCAACAAACGTAATGCGGTGCTCGCAAAAGCAAAGAAACAGAAGCTCCTTTCTAGTCACCTCGATTACGAGGGAGCGGAAAGCGTTGTGGCGACCACTGCGCACAGACTTACGCAGCCTCCGTCTCGTCATTGATTAGCCCGGCGTGACACAGCTACCTGCTGCAACACGTTTCCGATAAAAGACAGCGCCACGCAGTTCCGTCGGAGGCTTACGTCACCACCGCTGGCTATATAACCCAAGCTACCAAGCTTGGTTTCATGTTTTGTTTCTCTAACCTTTCGAAGCGCAGCATCGGCATGCTTGCCCTGCTGCTGCTACTACGTTAATAAACATCATTTTGTTTTATGTTGGGATCCGTCCTTCACGACTCCGCATCCCACATCTGGTGACCCGGAAAACGAACAAACCGCACCGCCATGACCCGGACCTTGGAATGACCTTCCAGAAGATTCCACGGGACCTATACGCCGAGTCAACCGACCTCTGACACGCTTTCACGATGGCGCTGCGACCGGATGAAACCACGGCGCACTGCATCTTGTTGCCGCCGGAGTTTCCCGAATTCTAGCCGCAATGTCCAGCCATCTGGCTCATCAAGATGGAGGCTGGTTTCTCCCTGCGTAACATCGTCTCGCAGCAGGACAAGTACGCCATCACGGTAGCTATGCTTCCTCCTACTCTGCGACGCGTTGTGCCTCCTCTTGGGCCGCAGGCATACGACCAACTTCGAGGGTTCGTGCTAGCCCCACCGCAACCGGCAGCAACCGTGCCCGCACCCGCCGCAGCAGCCGTGCCCGCACCCGCCGCAGCAGCCGTGCCCGCACCCGCCGCAGCAGCCGTGCCCGCACCCGCCGCAGCAGCCGTGCCCTCACCCGCCGCAGCAGCCGTGCCCGCACCCGCCGCAGCAGCCGTGCCCGCACCCGCCGCAGCAGCCGTGCCCGCACCCGCTTCGGCAGACGAGCCCCCGGCACCCGCTTCGGCAGAGGAGCCCCCGGCACCCGCTTCGGCAGACGAGCCCCCGGCACGCGTGACGGCATCAGCACCTACTGATCCTGTGTGCGACACCCGAACCAGCGCTGCTTGTCACGTGTTCGCTGACACCACGGGTGTCACCCTAACCGAGCCACCTCAGACTGTCCCGACCACGCCGGTTGGCTTCGAACATCATACTGTCCCGACCGCCGATCCTGCCCAAGCTGTCGAGCGGCAGCGCAAACATGACGACGCCCGCACCGACCGCGACCACCCGGTCCCAGTCTCCCTGGGCGGACCAGCACAAGGCCACACCTGGCACCCCAACCCTGGTCATCCGCAGAATCTGGGGCCAAGGCCCAACATCATTCAGGCGCCGCCGCGCATAATGCCGCCCCCCCCCCCCCTCGTTTGCCATAGTCCCGGGACAGCCCCTGACACTACAACAGCTACAGGCCATGCTGCACGTGCAGACCATGCTGGCCCAGCCCACGCTGGGTGCGTTCCAGAAAGACCAGCACCAGTCCCTGTCGTAGATACCGACGTTCACCGAGCCGCAGATACTGGCGCAGGACCACCACCATCATGGCACCCTGTCGGCGCCCATCATCTCGACGGGCGGCAGTATGGTGTCCTCTGTGCCCGTCGCGCCCGCACCAGTCACAGAGAGCGTGCAGATTGCGGTGAGCAAGGTTCCACAGACTCCGGCAGTGACTCCCCGGCAACGCATACAGGTTTTTCTAGCGCACGATGGCAGCGTCGTACTGCACCCTCACGGCAGCACCCTGTCATCCATGACTGCGCCGGCACCCTCCCCGGTACTGGTGGCCACGACGGTCCCGCCTTCGTCGACGAGCGCGCCCGGTGCGACCTCTCTTTCGCGGATCCACTCGGCCCTCCTGAAGCGTCTCTCCGCAGCGCCGCCCGTCAGGGGAACAGCTCGCAAAAGCCACTAGGTTTCTACACCCGTCCTCTACGCCACTCTCAGCCCCGACCCCCAGGAAAAAATTGAGCACCCGTTCGCCACTCCGTGTTACCGACCAGGACAGGACCGACTCAAGCCCGCGTACATCGCGGCGAACGACCCTGGCAGCGCCAATCTTTCAACTGGCGTCCGTCCACAGCCACCGACGTCGCAGCCCGCTCCTTTCACGACACGCTCTGGACGTCTGGTACGCCTCCCAGATTTCTACAGACCCTGAGGGCTCTGCACTCCGCGGGGGGTGATGTGGCGACCACTGCGCACAGACTTACGCAGCCTCCGTCTCGTCATTGATTAGCCCGGCGTGACACAGCTACCTGCTGCAACACGTTTCCGATAAAAGACAGCGCCACGCAGTTCCGTCGGAGGCTTACGTCACCACCGCTGGCTATATAACCCAAGCTACCAAGCTTGGTTTCATGTTTTGTTTCTCTAACCTTTCGAAGCGCAGCATCGGCATGCTTGCCCTGCTGCTGCTACTACGTTAATAAACATCATTTTGTTTTATGTTGGGATCCGTCCTTCACGACTCCGCATCCCACAGCGTCATTCATGTTAACGAGCACCTGACGCGACAGAACAAGCAGCTTCTTGGCGCAGCCTTAGCAAAAAAGAAATCTGCCAAATGGAAATTTGTATGGTCAAGTGGAGGAAAAATTCATGCGCGCAAAGATGAAACGTCTGATGTAATCCGGATAACAAGCACAATTGATTTAGATCTCATTAGGTGAAGGAAGGGAAAGAGAAAGGAAAGGCGAATTTTTTTTTCTTTTTCAGGTAACAGTTTTTTCTTAGTTCACCATATCGACTATAGAAGCAACAATACCAATAAATAATGATGCCTCCTTTACCATACTACATCAAAATATAAGAAGTATTAGGAACAAGCATGAAGCATTCGATGTCTTTATGAGTTCTCTTCACGCGGACATCGATGCAGTACTGTTTACAGAGACATGGCTTTGTAATACTGACATGTCTCCTGAGTTCACTAATTATAGAATAGCACGCTTGGATCGCGCAGGAAGAGTTGGAGGGTTGGCTATATACCTCCTGCAGCGATATTGTTTTCAAATGCTTGATGATCTGTCTGTGAGTAATGGTGACATAGAGTGCCTAGCAATAGAAACAAATTCTGTTTTACTTGCCGTGGTATATAGACCCCCAACTGGCTATAAGCGGCATTTTCTCAGTCATATGGAACAACTCATGCATTGTTTAAATGAGTTAAAAAAACCCTATTTTATCATGGGTGATGTGAACATTAATATGATGAGTGAAGAGGTGTATGCGCTTGATTTGAAAAACCTTGTGGCATCATATGGATGTCAGAATGCCATTATATATCCAACTCGTATTACCCACAATAGCTCCACGTCACTTGACGTGTGTATAACAAGCCTAAATAGCTGTGATTACACCTCGGGCATACTGTGCTCAGACTTAAGTGACCACCTACCTATCTACATTTCTACACAAAACCTGCTGCATAAAACTAAACGCCGAAGGCTTGCGCAGTATAGATGTATCAATGACAAATCACTGCTTAAGTTTGCCGAATTAATTGAAAGTGCTGACTGGTCACCTGTGTATGTGCAATGCAATCCAGATAGCGCATATAATACTTTCCTAGTTATCTTCCTTGAGTAAGGGTAAGAACAGAAAACCATGGATAAACAGCGACCTCTTGAAACGAATCAAGCAGAAAAACACGCTTTTTCACAGATTTCTTGCTACTAGAGATATTGCAATACTGCGTGAATTCAAGCAATTCCGCAACAAGCTAAATAGTGACACTAGGAAGGCTAAACTTGCCTATTATGAAGCCATCTTTTCACGTATAAAATCAGAACCGGCAAAAATATGGAAACAGGTTAATTCCTTAACTGGGAGAACAGCAGCATCAAATACACCTAAACAAGTAAAAGTCAACAATATCCTTCTAGAGGGCAAGGAACGCGATTAACCAATACTTTGTAAATGTGGGTGTTTGTGATGAAGTGACAACACAATATGAAAATGAAACAAGTAGTTGCTTGAACTCTCTCGTACTACACGAAGTATTACCAGAGGAAGTCTACCGATATATAAAAGAACTAAGGACAAACGTTGGGAGTGGTTGTGATGACGTAAAGGTGGCTCCAGTTAAAGCCGTCGCATCTATACTTAGTCCCGTATTAGCATATCTGATAAATTATTTCTTTCTGATTGGAATCTTCCCAACAAAACTTAAGGTGGCCAAAGTTACACCCATTCATAAAGGTGGCAACACTAGTGAATTAACAAATTATCGTCCCCTATCCGTATTACCTGTCTTCTCAAAAATTTATGAAAAATGTATAAATACGCGCCTTACGAAATATCTTGAGAAATACAACATCTTATCACCGCATCAATATGGTTTTCGCAAAAATAAAACCACGGAAGAGGCACTAATTGATGTAAAAAGCCGCATAATAGAAAATATTGAAAATAAAATGTTCACGTTAGGTGTCTTCCTTGACTTGCGTAAAGCGTTCGATTCTGTTGACCATCATATTTTACTGTTGAAATTAAGCCGCTATGGCATTCGAGGAGTAGTCTCTGATTTATTTAAAAGCTACTTATCCTCCAGGCAACAATTTGTTAGCATAGACAATGAAAAATCCGAGTATTTAAGCGTCAAGAAAGGAGTTCCACAAAGGTCCATTTTAGGCCCTGTGCTTTTCCTTTTATATATAAATGATATTACAGAGGTCCAGTATACACCCGAAATTAAAATGTTCGCTGACGACACAAGTATATTTTTCACAGGCTTCACCATTCAGGAAGTAGAAGCTTCAACAAATGCATACCTATCGAAACTTTCAGGTTGGCTAACAAAAAACAAACTACAATTAAACACACAAAAAACCAAATTTATTATGTTCAGGTCCATTAACAAGCGCATCAGTGATAATATAGTAATTTCGTTTAAAGATCAGCGACTCGAACAAGTCAGCACACAAAAATTGCTGGGAGTCTGGTTTCACGAGCACTTATCATGGACACCGCACGTCAATAGTCTCTTGGCAGATCTAGCTCGTTCTGTAGGGTACTTGAGTAAGATCGCTTTCCTCCTCCCTTCATGGTTATCTAAATCATTGTATTATAGCATGTTTTACTCCAAACTATACGGAATGCTTGTATGGGGAAGAACAACTAAGACCAATTACGACAGAATATTAATCTTGCAAAAGCGCATGCTCCGTATAATAGAAAAATATAAAGGTCATCCCAAGGACCTAGACACTCAGCCGCTTTTTTTTAAACATGAAATTCTATCTGTTAGGAAAGTATATAACCTTAAGCTGATGCAACACATTCATAAGCATAAACTACAGGATTCCTTCCCACGCATTGTATCAACAAAATACGGCTTCAGAAATTCTACCCGCAAAACCAAGAAAACACGCACGAACTATGGCAAGCAGGCTATTGATTATAAGATTATACAATTGCTAAACCTTCACGAATCGAATATAGACTTTACACTGAAAACAAAAAATTTAAATGTCATCACAAATCATTTCTTCTTTCGACTAACGTCATAGTAGATCCATAGGCATTTACATTTAGGAATACTTGTATACTTAGTTGATCCCTTTTTTTTTGCTGTGAACAATGATATTAAAACAGAATCGTTTGATTCCAATATTGCTTTCTCTTTATGAAAATTATATTCCGAATGTATATTATGTAGAAAGAAGCCTGTTTCTTGTAAAACACTTGTGTATGTGTGCAAAAGTAGGCACGTTCTGAATGTATAAATCTGTGTGAATGTATATGTATGAAAAAAAATATGAATAGGATAGCATGTAAAACCAAGTAATATCGCATACTACTGAAATGTGTATAATATGTCACTTATTTGTATATGTGTATCTTACTGATGTGTAAATGTGATGTGGCACTGACGCAGACTGTATCAGGAGGTCAAGACCTCGTCAGGCTATTTAGCCTTTAGTCTTTGCCTCCCGCAGGGAAATTTTGTATTTTTTTTCCTGCAAATAAACAATGTTCAATGTTTAAAAGTGGAACGATTCAATAGACCTCTACCGGCCTACGTCACTCACGCCCCGTGACATCAGGTCACGTGACCTCTCGGTGAACGTGCAACGGCGGCGGTTAGTAAAACACTCCCGCTGCCGGCTCAGCGTGGTACAGTCGCGCGGTGTTTGGCGCACGTTTTTTAAAGACGATAGTCTTTCTTGGGGAACTTAAAAGGAATTTTATTGTACACCACATTATTATACATACAGTGGGTTCCACACATAATTCGGTTCCACATTAGCATGAGTTCCACAATAGATTAACCTTCAATATTTCACATTATCATATTCAGCGTTTTTGCACACACCGCTAGGGAAGGTGGGGTTACAACCCTGTTGGTAACATTCATAAAAGCACAAGACCAGCGTCTGAGGAATTTCTCCTCATCCAACAGAAACAATGTTAATTTACCGGAGAAAAGAAAAAAAAGCAAGCCGGAAAAGTACTTTGTTTCTTTTTTTCCTCGGCTACACCTCTAAGGTAATTATGCAAATTTGTGTGTGCAAACTACGGCGCCCTGTATTACTCTAAAGCCCGAGTAAACACACCACAACTACGAAATGGCATGTTCCCAGCTAAGCGGTACAAAGACACTGCGAACGCTTTGATTGTGTGTACACAATATATGATACATAAGGTACTGACATATTTGGGCAGTATGCCCTTTTACAAATATAGCTGTCCGACTAGGGACATGAAAGACAACGCTTCGCATATTGCGCTCGCAGATCGGTATCCTATGGCTCCCTCGAGACGAGAAAAAAAAAGGGGGGGGGGGGGGCATGCGTGCGGAGTTTCATTTTTACGTCTTTGGGCAGTTGGCCCCTGCACCACTAAATAACACTTTACTATGCAGCTCCTATTAGGAAATGCACACTAAACTCGTGCGCAGCAGAAACGACCAACTGCCTATCGTCAACGCCAAAGGAGGCAGGTGGCCGCTCCGGCGCCTATGACATGAGATACATATATCATTTGCGCGGCATAAGGAACACTTCTTTAACTTAATCCAAGTGCGCAGCTGAGCAATGGACAGTTTGTGACAGTCGCTGTAACGAGAAAAAAAAAGAAAAAAAAACAACCGCGCTTATATTGCGCGGGTTACGTGTTGCTAAGCAGCTGGACTACAGAGAATCATCAGCATGCTGCCGTACAAGTTCGGACAAATGGCTATGGTAGCCTTGCTCAGCTGTGTACCTACAGCACACATTTTCAACAGTGCCGGCGAATGAACACATCCATACTCCGAAAGAACCCACCAAGAATGTACTCAAGGGCAATAAATGCCGAAATACAATAAATACTTTCGACAGATTATCGGGACCAATGCAAGGAAAAAAAACACCACGCGCACAGAGCGAACCATAGGAAGCGTGTGCCGGCGATAAGCCGACGAGAAAACGGCATTCTCACGACGCGGGCAAACATACATTTCGACGGCATCCCAGCCGGAAAGGAAAATACTGTCAAAAAAAGGGGGGGGGGGGGGGTCGGACACATGTTCACGGATAATCATGACTCAATAAGAGCGCTAAACTCTTACAGCACACGTTGCGGTTAACTGGAATAATTATTCAAATACACAAGAGCCATGTAACAGTTCTTCCAAAGTCTGGGGGCAACTAGCACATTGCTGGGGATGATGTCAGTTCTGTGGCGCCTCGTTAATGAGGGCAGCCGCGGACGCACATGATGGGGGGGAAAGCATGGAATGCACCCACCTATCAATAAAAGTCGCTGTCTGTATCGATGTCATGTGCCACCGGTTGTTTGCTCGGACGTTGCTTTGTCGTCGCCTTCTCGTGCTCGTTCCCCGACGTGCGCCCTCTGAGGCGCCCTGTGACGTCTCGTCGTGCCTTTTTGGTACTCCGTTGCGGGCGTTTCTCGCCGGGTTGCGTGTCTGTGCCCAAGCTCGAAGGCTTGAGCGGCTGGGAGCGGTTTCCACCGTGGGCAGCCTCGGGGTCACGGCTCCGGTTTTGCCGCCCTCGGCCGACGCCTGCCGGCATCGGAAACGTTTGCTGCTGATTGCAGTGCGGAGAGTCCGGGGGTGTCGTTGCGTGCTCGTCAATGACGAGTTCGCCGGGTTCAAGCTCGTCTGACGACGGTGTTGCTGCTGCTTTCCGGGCTTCCAACTTGCCCGCCGCCATCTTTCCTTCTCGTTTCGGCCTCCCTCCCGCTTCGCCATGTTGGAAGCCATGTTGAGCTCCCTCCCGGCAGCGCTGTTGCGAGCCGCCGCCATATTGCGGCGCGGGCTCGGGCAGCGCTTGCTGCCGGCTAGAGCCGGACGTCTTGCTGTGTTTCGGCGCATCTTCGCTTCCTGGCGCCTTCTAGGACTTTCCCGTTCGGTTGAGCTGCCGGGGTTCTTGTCGTTTACGTGCTGTAGAACCTCGTGGCTGCGTGGCGCGTCGTCGTCATCTCCTTTCGTGTTCCACCATGCACCTCGTGCCGCGGCACTGGCTGTCGGCCCGGTCTTCCCCTTGAGGCTCAGTCTCCGCTCTCCTTGCGACCCTTTGCCCGTCTCGGGGCGGTCTTCCTTCCCGTCACCTTGACCTCCCTCGAGGTCGCTCTCCCCAGCGACCGTGTCTTCTACGCTGGCCCAACTGACTGCGATGGCGGTGTCGTCCTCCTCTTCGTCGTCGCCGCTTGCGCCGTCTTCACCGTGCTTTCCTCCTTCCCCGCTGTCTGCGGCCCTCTCCATCCCAGCGGCGACAGCTTGGTTGGGCTCAACATGGCTGCCTTCCCCCTGCTGCCTCTCGTCGCTGCGCATGCTTGCTGGCGTCGGCGCGTCTGCTTATCTGCCTTCTTGCTGCTACACCGGTGCCGTATGGCCGTAGCTTGCACGGGTGTTTTCTCCGGGATATCGTGCGGTTCCGGCCCGTCTTCGGCTTCACTCGGCTTCGGTCGCTTCGCCGGGCGCAGGGTGGTTAGTCTCTTCTGCGTATGGCCGGTAGCAGGTGCCGTGCCGGGTGTCGGGAATTCGTCTACGTCCATCGCTGCTGCCATACTGTGCGTCTTCCTCGCGGTGCAGTCGACGCTGGCGTGGGCTCCGCCGCAACGTCGGCACGGTTCGGTGCAGGTATCCGTGCGGTGTCCGAAGACACCGCACCTGGCGCAATGCGGGGTGTCGCATTGGGCTTTGAAGTGACCCTCAAGGTTGCAGCGGCGGCAGAGGCGTCTCACGCCGCGGTACTCAAAGGTGGCTCGGTGGCCGCCGACTCTCGCGAAGTTTGGGAACGGGTTTTCCAGCCGCACGTCCATCTTGATATACCTTGTTCCCGTGCGTATACTTGGGCGGTCTTTATACCTGGCCTCTTCAATTCTCAACGTTGTTCCATAGGACTTGAGGACAGTTACGACCTCGTTGTCGGGCACGTAGCAAGGCAGGTACAGACACGTGACACTTGCCACCTGTCGTGCCACCGGGACAAGGGGGACCGTTCTGGTTCCAAAGCGGAGACCGCCAGTTTCCAATAGGACTTGAACTGCTCTAATCGAGTTGACGCGGACCTGAATGTCGAATCCGCCGTGATGCTGAATGCTGTAAATCTCCTGGATGCCGACCAGAGCTTCCATGGCATCAATCACCTCGTCCACCGTCGTCCCCAGCGGTGTGCGAACAGTGAAGAAATGTCCCTTTGGTGGCGGCATGGTGACGACCCACGTGCCGCCCTCGCGCGGGCACTTGCTGGAAAAAACTAAGGTTCTGGCGGCAACAGATCCTGGAACGAAGAAAAGATTAGTGCGTGGACGCAGAAATTTTGGTCTGTCTGTCACCCCATTCAGCCACTCGGCCAAAGTTGAACCACTTGCCCAAAGGCCAGCCATCTTGACCGGCTGACTAGGTTCATACTTGTGTACATTGTCGATCAAAAAGCAAACATTACGGATATCTGAGGCGCAACATCACTAGGTAACTATTAGGTGGTGTGTTCCTCTAATAGAAAATGCATAGATACGTAATTCTAAAGACCCTAGTTTCCTAAGCTGCGCTGAAAATGCCACTGCGCTGAAACTTGCCTTTCTCCGTGCCCTCTGCACTTGTTGTGTTTCGGTTCTGCATTGCACTGTACGAATGCCATCGGGCGCCGCTCTGGCATTCCTGTTTTACCCAGGCGACGTGTAAAAGAGTGTGTGGAGAGTACTCGTTGAGTGCGGACGTTTCTTCTGCTTCGGCGCTTCGCGCCAAACCACGTGTTCGGGCTGGCTGGCGTCACCGCCGGTCTTCGCCTGCTGCTGCGCCGGGACTACCAGCCCGCAACACAGCACTCATTTTTCCCGACGTATTGCCAGATGGCGTCCATATCTCACGCAGCGCCTCTTCTAACGTCTTTAGACGACATTTGCAGCGAAGCACGCAAATAAGCGGCCAACTGTTTTTCTTAACCTTTTCCTTCATCTTTCGGTTCCAATATTATTTGTGGTATATGTCAAAGAACATATAAATGTGTCGTGGACTGCGTGACGAAAAATTTGCCACGCTGCTGTCTGTTTAACTTGGAGAAGTGAACCCACGTGGTGGTCTGTGCGAGGAACGGCGGCATCGTCTTCGAAAATGTGCCGCGTTTACTGTGGCGTGTGGTGTTCGTGCAAAGGCAGCGACGATATCGGTTCACCTTTGCGGACGTTGAAACTGACAATATTGTGTGTGGTGTGCGCTGTGTGAATAACGATGCATCTTGTTAGCGAAAACATTGGCGCGCGTTGTGTCTAACAGGGCCATTTGCAGTGACCGGTCGTCGACGGAACATCAGGACTGGACATTTTATTTGACACGATGATCTGAGAGTGCGTACATCTCGGTATTGGTGCTACGTGCACAAAAAAAAACAAAAAAAAAACGTGCATGATGTCCGGGCTGAAAGGTGAGACTGCGCATGAGCTAGAGCTACCAGCGTGTTTTAGCATTGCCGAAGATGCATGTACGGTTTACCACGGCGAATACCCAGAACCATACGCGTGTCTTCTTTTGTTGGATATGTACGTCTTAATGGAAGCAGTGGAGATTCTTGTTTGTCATAGTCTAGTTGGCTTATCATTACGGCTCCATATTTATGAACTGACATTCCGAGTTCTGAGTACCATTCATTCATTCATTCTGAGTACCAAGTCTACAGGAGAGGAGTAAGTGAAGCTAAAATGTTTTAATTTTCACTCTGGTCGGCGCAGTGCCTCGGGGTTTCTTACCTTCACCATGTATCATCCCGACCAGACGGGCTTCCGTCAAACATTAAACTTCGAGAGGAGTATGTATGGAAACACGTTGTAGGCATGAGATACAGCGAAGTAACCGCGCAAGAGATTATTTATAATTAAATTATTGTGTAACCTTAAGAGACAGGAAGAGAGCAGAGTGGGTCAGGGAACAAACTGGGGTTAAGGACATCATTGTTGAAATCAAGAAGAAATTGATACGCGCCGGGCACGTAGCACGTCGGCAGGATAACCGGTGGTCATTAAGGGCAACTGACTGGATTCCAAGAGATGGCAAACGCGTGAGGCGGAAACAGAAAAATAGGTGGGTAGATGAGATTAAGTTTATAGGTATAACGTGGCAGCAGAAAGCACAGGACCGGGTTGATTGGCGGAACATGGGAGAGGTCTTTGCCCTGCAGTGGGCGTAGACAGGCTGATGATGATGATAAAGTGACCAACACGCTTATCACTTTTTTTGCACAAACCTGGCTTCGCCGTAGTCCTCTATGCATTCCTCCACAGCTTTCTGTAACGGCTTTTTACGAATGTTGAAAAACATGTCCTTCATGTCCACCGACACACAAAACACCGGCCTTGACGTCCGAAGGAAAGCAGTAACCTCTTCCGATCCCCGGGTGAGGAACGGATCTTGAACAACTAGTAGTGACAGTTGTTTTTGCAAAAACTTGGCAATCTGCCTCTGCCATGTCCCTTTGTCCTCTACAATTGTCCTGAATGGGTGCCCTTCTTTATGAGTCTTGACAGTGAAAAACGGGCTAAGCGAGAGCTGCTTACAGGACGTCACCTCCCTCTCTAATTTGTCCAAACGAAAAGATACGCACATTTTGGCGACTTGTGACTGTGATCTTTCTAGCCTTCTCTCACCCGCTTGCATAGGCATGAAGTTTCTGCCAATTGCTCCTAGGCCTTTCTGCATTAGCTCAGACTTATCGAGCACAACAGTCTTCGGACATCAAGGCCGGTGTTTTGTGTGTCGGTGGACGTGAAGGACATGTTTTTCAACATTCCTAGAAAGCCGTTACTGAAAGCTGTGGAGGAATGCATAGAGGACTTCGGCGAAGCCAGGTTTGTGCAAAAAAGTGATATGCGTGTTGGTGACTTTGTGGACCTCCTCAATTTATACCTCAACTCTCTTTACATTGCATATGAGGACTCTTTATTTTGCCAAATAGACGGAATCTGCATAGGGTCATGCATTGCTCCTATTTTGTCCGACATGTATATGGCCCAAGGCAACAGATAGCTGAAAGCACTTTTTGGTGAACTAGGTATTACGGCTTGCTTCAGGTATGTCGATGATTTTCTTCTCTGTGTCCCTGATGTATATGATCATAGCAGACTGGAACGGGTTTTAACTCTGTTTGAGGGCCAGTTCCAAGGGTTAGAGTTCACTTTAGAAAAACCAGTCGAAGGTGTTATCAAATTCCTGGACATTGAAATTAGTTTGAGCAAGCATCACACCTGTTGGAAATATTTTCTGAGGGGAGAGAAGGAGCAGCTTAGGTTTGACGCGGGCCCATCGAAACATGTGAAAGGGGTGTGGCTTTCCAATGTATTCAGCAAGCCATAAAAAATCTGTTCAAGATAGCATCTCTAGACATCTCTAGACAGGTTGCTAGGCTTAAGCAGGCCTCGTACCCTGATAAGCTGATTTGCTCGATAGCCGAGAAGGAACTGCGTAACGTTACTTCCATAAGGGCGCCCTCTCGCTCAAACCCGAGTGGACAAAGGAGTAAGCTTGTGGTCATCCCTTATGTTCACCACTTCTCATACTGAATTAAGAAAATTGCTGCTAAACACGGTGTCGATGTTGTTTTTTCGGCACCCCTGAAATTGAAGGGACTGTGCAAAAAAGTTGACGCACCACAAAGTGAAGGGAAAGGAAACATTTGCACTATCAAACATAGGAACAAGTTTGTGGACTGCACTGATGGTGTTGTGTGTGGCATCCCTCTTTCTTGTGACAAGAAATACATCGGCCAGACTGGCCGTTGTCTTAACGTTCGGCTTAAAGAACATGTTCACTGATAACACACCCCGGTAACCTGGCCGCGCACTGCGCTGCGTGCAAATGTAAGCCATCTTTTTCGTGCACAGAAGTGTTGAAGCGAGCAGCCGATCAAACAGAACGATAAATAATAGAGGCCTATTTTATCCACACAAGTGAAGGTTGCGTTAGCGCACCTTCTATTATGCTATCTGAAAAAGAAATAGGTTTCTTGAAAACAGGCATGTCAGCTTAGTTAACATACCTTGCATGTGGTTGATGTGGACGGTCACGCTTTCATTTTGCACAACGTGCGCTTTTTCGTTTGGCTTACTTTCTTTTTTCCTGTGTCAGATATAAGGAAGCGTGTGGCACGAAAATAAACAGTTGTTATAGGTCACGCTTAACCCTGTGTGTGTCGTTTTTCATTTCAAAATCGTCCAGTTCCTGGTAGCGCTAACAAGCCATGTCTGCTCGAGTAAAGTGCAATCCAAACTGTGTCTTTCGCTCCATGCGGCAACCGCTGTGAAACATCTAGCGCGAAGGCGAGCACCTATACAAGCCAGACGGCAGCAACGTGTGATCGCCGGTGCACTGCGAGTACGAGCACGGTGAAAACCGGGCCTGCGAGCCGTCTCGTTCGTTGTAAGTGAATCGCTCCGTAAGCCGCCGCGAATAGCGGACACGTATTTTTAATTCGTGTGTAAAATAACCACGACGAATATTGCACAGGAGATGCATTCTGTGATTGCCAGCTGTCTTTCATCGCATAGCCGTGCTCCTCGAAAAGGCCTAGCGACGCCGTCGTAGAAGCCGGTACAGGCGCGGCGCCGCTCTTTTTCGCCGGCGTTCCTGGATATGTGCTGTTTGTGCACCGCTGCTCAATGAAAAATTATCCAGTGACCGTGTCTTGTGTGTGCTTAGATATGTTTTGCGGGTTTGCACATCAGCACTGCTAACGCGGGTGCGGCCAACACGACGGAGTGCCAGCTAATAATTGGATAATCAGAAAGGTGAGATAAGGCGGGTCTATAATGAAAGGTCGGTTTCGTGTGACTCATAGCAACTTGCCGCCAACCTTAAAAATTTACCCGTACGCTGTGAATCTTTATTGTTCAAGCACGCAAAACATAAGTCTCCTACCGGCACTAGATGGTAGTTCAAGATGCGGTGCCTATATATACCGGGTGGCCAATGCGCGGTTGATCGGCTCGAGCAGTCGGTTTATGTTGTGTTTTAACGCGATAGCGTTAGAGAGCTCGTGTCGCAGAAATTCCGGTGTCGGCACCGTTGGTTGTGAGCAAAAAATCGTCCGTGAGCGAAAAATTGAGAAAGAAGCAAATAAAATAAAGAATAAAACTTTCGGTCCCATTGAGGATCGAACCCGGGCCGCTCACGTGGCAAGCAGGTGTCCCACCACAAAGCCACGATATTACTTGCGGCAGCTTCGGAAAAAAACACTACATAAATGACCTGTAGTGGAAGGAGTCTCCTTAACGCATTTTGTTCGGCAGGTGTCACGACGAAAGCGAGCCCATTCGGCGATTTGTAGGCGCATTTGGGAGGCCATCAAACTACGTCGAAAAAGGCCAGGATAGTGCAGCCATCACCGCTAAAAACACACACGAACTTTCAAACAGCTCTAAAAATGGACAACTATGTCCATCTAGCGGAAAACGTATCAAGCCAACGCCGGGTTTCTAGAGGAGGCGTTGATCAAGCAAACAGCAAACGCTAGATAATGTGCTGCCATCTGTGAGGCATTGTGAGACTCTTCATGTCCTCCGAGATGGCGAGCGCGCGGCGTCTATCTTGTAGGCCATGCAATTCTTGCTTTAGATCAAAAACCTGTACCATTCGCGTGCGCGCGCGCGTGTGTGTCTGTGTGCGTGTGTGTGTAACAATACACATTAAAAGTGGGCACTTAGTTGTTGAAGTGCGCACTAGGGGCCGGATTTCGCTATCGCGTTCAACTCTTAATTTTTTACTCTGCATTGGTTGTGCGCGTTTGTGTTTATGTGTTTATCTCTGTATATGTTATTTATACTGCGTATTCTACGTTGATTAAATTCAAATTTCGATAGACGATGGTGCGATCGCAAACCTTAATATTATTATTATTTCAACCGCGAGAAATAGCCGCGAAAACTGGGTTACGGGAGCAAATAAATACTACTACATCAGCCACAAGAAACTGTCGACCGAGAAATAACTCTCAGAAAGCACCAGAAAAATTTTGTAAAGGCCATAAAAATACTCTGACTATATTCGCCGAAAACCTCATCGGGGTAAATAATTACCACCGCTTCTGCGTTCAAAAACTCAGTTAGCATGATAGTAAATTTTTACTTGGACTGGTACTAAAAGAGAAACTCCTTTACAATGACTCGACTGGTACGTAGTAAAAGAAACTCAGAAAAGGGAATGCGCTAGAGGAAGGGCAGGTTACTCCCTTCAATCGATCAATCAATCAATCAATAAATCAATCAATCTTAATTAGTCACGTCAAGAAGGTAATACACAGCATATAAATAGGCAGGAGGAGGTGCCAAGGTTACAAACCGCAGGCGGTTTCTGGTTATTTTTGTTTAGTGTGCGCACTTGGTTGAATTTCATTACGCCACAATAATTACTAGAGGCTAGGAAGAAATGAACATTTGTTGTGGTTCCCAATGCAGTGTGTGTGTGTGTGTGTATATATATATATATATACGCAATCTCATGATCTTGCCGAATCCCCCCCCCCCTCCCGACAGAAATCCTGGGTGCCAGGAAATCCAGGAATTTTTCTGACGGTTACATCAAGAGAACAGGACACCGAAAAACAGCGCAAACATCAAACATACGCAGTTTCGCAATACTTTAAGTATATTCTTACGCTACCCTTCTGCGATGCTTATTGGTTAATAATATCTCGAAAGAGATGCTCTTGCCATCTTTTGTTGACTTTAAACGAAGTGAAAAGCAGGACAAGTATTAAGTATGCGATGTAGCATTCCTGACCTCGATGTCTGACACCCTTTGGATGATGTTCATGATGGAGCCAGCCACGCTGGGATCTGGGGCGGCGGCTACCGGTTCCGGATTTTGCAGAGACGCCTTGCGGCCACCGTTGTCAACACCCCTCGACTCGCCCTCGAGCAGGTGGCGCCAGCATGGCCTGCAATTTTAGTGCTCAAATGTACGCATCAAACGGAGTGCCATCTTGCATAATATGGACTACATAACGCTATGTCCACGTAATGCGCACCCTTCTTAATTCGCGCTTTTCCTCGAAGAAGGGGTACACATTAGGACGACAAATATTTGAAGATCTGCGTAGGTAAAATAAAAAAAAAATTTGCAGTGGCTTAGCTCGGCTATGTCAGGATATACTTAGCGTTAGCAAAGGTTCAGCTGATTATTCTGAGCTTTCCAGATTGTCTAGGATTAGCTTGATTGTCATGCTTACTGCTGCTCCAATGACACACATTCGGCCACATCGTTCAGAACCGGTAGACCTGGCGGCATGGCCGGGTAACGATACCCATTGGTAGCGCTAAAGAGCGGAATATTCTGCTTAACGAGAAAGTTCTTGCACGTTGTACAAACCAGCGCCACGGTTTCAGCCTACTCAGGCGCCGCCACTAAACTTAACGTCTCACGCATGGCACTACTTAGCGGCGTCAAGTCTTTCATGTGCCATAGTCTTTCACACACGTCGCACACGTATCCAAACAGATTGTTTACGAAGTCCGTCTCGAAGGTCCGAGTCGCACTTGCGCTAAGTTTCACAGTATAGGCAGTCGATCGGCGAGCCTTGACGTCATCGACGGCGTCTTGTTGTTGCTGCTGCAGAGGTGGTCGGGCACGTCCCTCAGCATCCTGGCGACGCCGCTTTGCTAGACGTTCCTCCCTTTCCTCCAGTGTCTCCGCAGCACGTTTAGCTTTCCTCTGTTCATTCTTCGTACGCTGAACCGCTAATTGCCAGGCAATTACTTCGGGATCCGATGACATAAGTTTCTCGGCTCTTCTGCGCCGTTGAGCAGCATTTGAGCTCTCCTTCTCCATGGCGTTACCCACCTGCAAACGCCAGTCAGAGGCGCTATCAAGTGGCACCAGCGCATTGTCAGATGGCGACTGCACAGCGAAGGCGAATAGCTGCGCGCGCCATGGCTACGACGTCACCCTCTCGAATGCGCAGAGCACTCGCAGAGAATGCGCAGTCGCGCGCGCCGGCGCCAGTCTGTCTGCCCGGCTACGACGCCACTCCCCTCTCCGCCACCAGCAGCGGTGAGCAGGTGAGCCGCGTTAGCCGCGTGCGGCGGTGGCGGAGAGCGCGTGAGATGCCGGCTCCGCACTCATCCTCGCGCATGCGCAGCACGGCTCATGACCCACGCGAAATCGGCTCCGGCTAGGCAAGTGTAGCTGACGCTACAAAAAAAAAATACAGCACGCGATCACTTAAAGGGGCCCTGCAACGCTTTTCCACGTAACCATCGAGTGGCTTCATTCGAGGAGTGTATTGCCTCCCGAAGCGACTGCAGCAAACAATCTCTATAATCGGTCAAGCACGAGCGCAGTCGCAGGCGTTTGCCGCGCGCGCGCTTCAAGCGCTCCCTTTTCGGACCAGCGATCCCGCTGAAATCCACGCAGCGGGAGGATGACGAGGGGGCAAGAAGTTACGTCCGTTCTTCAACGCGCGTCATGACCATGGGTACTTCCTTTTTTTGTCTTCGAACGGGCAGCTTACTTTCAGTGTAATCCCGAGCAAGCACGCGGGCATGTCGTGCCATCCCGCGGCGACCGCGGTAATTATGCACCTCACTATGCTCAAATCAGCCAATGGCTGTGGACTTTCGATTTATAGCGCGGTCATTCGGGTTTATGGCATCATTTGTCGAGATAAGTGGGAGCGATTTGTAGAGGATTTTGATAAATAAGTGCAAAGTCCCGGCCGCGAGCTGCGCTATAATGCTCGGCTCAAGTGTTCTCAGGAGCCTCGACTACCGATCGGCAGCGTTTTATGACCATGCTGAAAAAGTGTTGCAGGTTCCCTTTAAATTTCATCATGGATCGATTTCGCATAACTTTTCGTTCTTATGTGCTGTCGTTGGCAGGTGGCGTTCGCTAATGATATATATATAGTTCGAGCAATTACGTTTGTACTACCCTGCTAAACTTACCTGCAGTCATCATCATCATCAGCCTGCCTACGCCCACTGCAGGGCAAAGGCCTCTCCCATGTTCCGCCAATCAACCCGGTCCTGTGCTTTCTGCTGCCACGTTATACCTACAAACTTCTTAATCTCATCTACCCACCTAATTTTCTGTCTCCCCCTCACGCGTTTAGCATCTCTTGGAATCCAGTCAGATACCCTTAACGACCACCGGTTATCCTGCGGACATGCTACGTGCCCGGCCCATATCCATTTCTTCTTCTTGATTTCAACTATGATGTCTTAACCCCCGTTTTCTCCCTGATCCACTCTGCTCTCTTCCTGTCTCTTAAGGTTACACCTATCATTTTCCTTTCCATCGCTCGCTGCGTCGTCCTCAATTTAAGTTGAACCCTCTTTGTAAGTCTCCAGGTTTCTGCTCCGTAGGTAAGTACCGGCAAGATGCAGCTGTTATATACCTTTCTCTTGAGGGATAGTGGTAGATTACCATTCATGATTTGAGAATGCTTGCCGAATGAGCCCCATCCCATCCTTATTCTTCTAGTTATTTCACTCTCATGGTTCGGCTCTGCGGTTACTACCTGTCCTAAGTAGACGTACTCCTTTACAACTTCCAGTGTCTCTCCACCTATCGCAAAGCGCTGTTCTCTGCCAAGATTGTTCCACATTACTTTAGTTTTATGCATATTAATTTTCAGACCTACTCTTCTACTTTCCGTATCCAGTTCAGTAATCATGAGCTGTAATTCGTCTCCCGCGTTACTCATCAATGCAATGTCATCAGCGAATCGCAGGTTACTGAGATACTCTCCATTAACTCTTATCCCTAACTCTTCCCAATCTAGGGCCCTGAAAACCTCCTGTAAACACGCGGTGAATAACATTGGAGAGATCGTGTCTCCCTGCCGTACGCCCTTCTTTATTGGGATTCTTTCGCTTTCTTTATGGAGGACTATAGTGGCCGTGGAGCCGCTGTAGATTTCTTCCATTATTCTTCCTGCAGGTGAGTAATAAACTTACCTGCAGTATGTCTAAGTAAATAGATAAACAAATACGCAAAAATAAAGATACTGCCAAAACATTTTTTACGATCAATCCCGGCGTAAGACCTTCCTGCAAATATGCGGGCCAAGTAGTCGCAATAATGATGTATTTCTAACTATTATTTAATGCAAGGCAACATATAAAGTAAAAAAGAAACATGTCAAACAAGTTGCCTAAACTCCATCGACGTGCTCTGCAGGGACGGGTAAACGAAGAGAAGCCACTCCCTTAAAAATGCTCTCGATTGTCACAAATAGACTTTTTTGAAACATTGAAATACAGTAAAAGCACGTCAATTCGTAGTTTACGGGACCGGAAAAATGTCCGAATTATTCGAATGCCGAATCATAGAAAGTATCAAGAAAACAATAAAGAATTGTGTCTATTACATCAATGCATTTTCATTTTCTTGATAAATACGTGAATCCAGTACTTATTTTGCACAATAGTAGCATAAAAGCTGCAATTTTCGTCGTTCACAATGCGACCGCGGCTCATGACTCCATATGTCTTAATGTGCTCAGAACGCTTCTTCCATTGTGCTCAGTACCGCCACAAACACGCACGTGACGATAATTTTTTCGCCGGAAAAATGGCCGGCAACTGACGTTCGTCCATCAAAATTTGCCAAGGGCGTTTTATGCCAGCATGCGGACCGGGGCTGAAGCTCTTCATCTTCAACGGCTTCCAAAGTTCGCGGGATGGAATCCCGGCCGCGGCGACCGCATTTTCGGTGGAGGCGAAAATGCCCGAGGCCCGTGTACTTAGAGTGCACGTTAAAGAACCCCAGGTGGTCGAAATTTTCGGAGCCCTCCACTACGGCATCCCTCATAATCATATTGTCCCGTGGTCGTGACGTCGACGAAGACCGCCGGCGAGGTGTCCAAGATGAAACTCTTTATTTAGCCGAACTTGTGGCCGAGAAACGAAAAGTTAATTCACAGCAGTACACACGGTATGCACTGATAGCGGCGAACAGAGCGTCGACCGTCGATCAACTAACAAGCAGTCCAGCGCGTCGGCTTTTATACAGGCGCTATCGAACTTTCAGCGATATCGCTGGTGGCGGCGTTATCTCTCGACAAAGCTGGAATATTCGCGTGCGGCGCGCAATCTTATAACAAAACGATCTACTACAATCGCGAAGCTTCTCGAACACTGCGTCACGGACAGCGTCGAGCGTTGATAACCGTCCTTGCTGGTCAAACCCGAATACATGAAAATAAAACAAGAAGTGGGCGTGACAATATCGTGGTTTTGGGACGTTAAACCCCAACATTTATTATTATTTTATTAATTTGAACAGATTCCACCATGCTTGAGTTTTGTCACATTGCACGCGCATTGCCCAAAGTCAAGACGAAGCTATTGAGTGCCGCATCCGCTGTGGACAAAACCGTGGTCGCTGACGACACCATCATAGCGTCCTGTACGCAGTTCTGAAAGAACGCGCGCGGCCTCTGTCCAGAGTCGAAACGAAACTGCTGAGTACCACCTCTGCTGCTAAATAAACCTGACTCGGTAACGCACAATCGTGGATCAGGAAGTTCTGAAGGCACACATGGAAAACTGCTGGTGGCAGCTTTGACCCCAGTCGCTATTGACGCCATTATAGCGCCCACGCAGTTCGCGTGCGCCGAGTATAATCTAAAACGAAACAAGTTTGCCGCAGCCGCTGAAACTTTGGTCACCAGAAACGCGATTGTGGCATGATTGTGGAATCTGAGCAGAAGGATGTTACCGGCGGAGATGTGCACCCAGTTTCCTCCTTACGTTGGAAATATGTCCATTCTTTAAAAGCCAAGCGCGCCTTCTTGGTAGCCTGCCTTTCTGCAGGCTATTTCGCGAACGCGCTCCTTTGCGTCGCACATTTGCGGCGCTTCGTGCTTGGCGCGAGGATCGTTCCAGTTAACCAGGTTGCGGCCAATTTTGACCCAATTTATGCCATCATACAATACACATGCTTGCCGGTACCAGAGGACACACCCAAATTATCCGACTTCCCGAATTAGCGGGGGTCTAATTAGCGATCTTTCACTGTAGTTTGGCAACGATATATATTATATATATATATATATAGATATCGTTGCCAAACTACAGTGAAAGATCGCTAATTAGACCCCCGCTAATTCGAGAAGTCGGATAATTTCGGTGTGTCCTCTGGTACCTCTGGTGTATATATATATATATATATATATATATATATATATATATATATATATATATATATATATATATATATATATATATGTACCATACAATGGTGAACAGGTCATATTTTTAGTGAAACCACTGCATGATGAGTGAAAACGTTTTTAGCGAACTTCATCAAGACTTTTACAAATCATTTCGGCTTGATCTCAGTGATTTTGATCATATATTTATTATACACACGTAGAAACCAATAATTTAAATGCATTTTCATGAGAGAAATCACTGTTCGCAAAACGTTAAAGATGTTGCTTTTCTGCGTTTTTTATCATGGCTCAAAAAAAAGAACGTGAACCGAAAAAAAAAACACAGCTAGTCATCAGACAATGTCACCTCCACTGTATACTGTAGAAAAAGATGTTTTGTATCAGCACGCCGCATAAACAATGTTTCATATGAGTTATTCTGCACGCCATAGCTTTGCGTCTGTTCGCAAAGTCCGCAGTATCCAATTTTTGTTTCGCGAAAATACTATTGCAAGGCTGAGGTAAAATACATTTGTTTCTTAAGGTGGCCCCGCCACAATTTTCCAAGTTCTCATTGAATAGATTTATTAAAGGAGTTCATTGCTTCACGAATCGACTGCCGGAAACATTTATAGAATCCGTCAAGGACAAGCTTAGTTACAGGGATTTGTTACAGGGATACTGAACAAAAAAAGGAAGAAATGTCCAAAACATGGAAATTGTACTCAGAAGAGTCAACTGTTCCGACAAAAAAAGTTTATTCCCCATATCTCGGGCAGTGGTGGCGGCGGCGGATACACAGGCGCAGCATCTAGGAAATTTTGCTCACTTTTGCAGTGCCAACTGGTAATCGAAGCTCAGAAGTACGACGCGCCGTCGAAGTGCCGGCACCCCATCCCTCCCAGGTTTCTACCGTGGAATCCACTGACGCAAGGGTCCCGTCCCGGACAAGGAAATACCAAGGTATATGTAAACTGGTAGCGTAACTTCCGTAGAAGCCCATGTGTCAAGCCGGTGGCTAGTTGTTGCAACAGTCGCCATCTATGTGAGGTGGGAACAAACAGAATTAAAAAAAAAAGATGACGTCACGTTTTAACGCGATGGGCGCGAAATTATGAAATTTTTTGACAGGGCGCCGCTTCTTAATTTTTTTTTATAGCTGCACGTTCTTTTTCTTATCACTATGACGGCTCCATAATGGTAGCCTGCAAGATAACGGGAAGACGAAAAAAGTCACAGTTTCACCGCAACGGCGAAGCAATGAATGCGATAGCAATAAATTGGAATGTAACGCGAAGAACGGAAAGCAGCTCCAAATTGCCAGCGCTTCGCTCGAGCCAAAAGGACGCACGAAAAGAACGCACACAGTACGAGCGCGAACTATCATGCGTCACAGCTCGACACTGGAAGCGCACTGCTCAAACATAAAGCAGGACGCACGAAACGAACGAACAGGTACACACAGGCCGAGCGCGAACTAACTGTCCTAGTCGTTACTCATTTCAGTTTGAGCAGCGCGCCCCTTTCGCAAACGCGGCCGCTGCAGCGGCTGCAGCGTCGAAGTGACCTTCGTACGCTCTGTCACTTCAGCGCAGACATCGCGGGGAAAGCACAAGACATACAACCCCCCGCTCTCCCGCCAGCCGCCCCCTTCTTTCCTCGAGATAAGCGCACGAAGGCGACCACGTTCGCAGGAACGCGGCCACGATCTTTAAAGCGCGCCATGCGCCGACATCGCGCCATCTACGTGGTAACTCAGGAAGCATACTACCGTCTAACGCCGCGCGCTGGAAAGCGGGAGGTCGCCCGCTCGATTCCGCGCGTCGGAAAGTTTTTCTGAATTATTTTTCTTTGTGGCCCCGCCACGGTGGTCTAGTGGTTATGGCGCTCGGCTGCTGACCCGGAGGTCGCGGGATCGAATCCCGGCCGCGGCGGCTGCATTTTCGGTGGAGGCGAAAATGTTTGAGGCCCGTGTACTTAGATTTAGGTGCACGTTAAAGAACCCCAGGTGGTCGAAATTTCCGGAACCCTCCACCACAGCGTCTCTCATAATCATATGGTGGTTTTGGGACGTTAAACCCCAGATATTATTATATTTTTCTTTGTGACTTTGATATACAGTATATTTATAGACATATACATATACGGCGCATGACGACGGCGACGGCAAAAATCAGTCGAGACTGTCCCTATGATTTTCATCGCAATAAAAGACATATTTGATAAATAAGGTGTATTTTATTGGCGAAATATTGCAGTTGAACAGGATATTACCCCAAAATATATAACACAGAAATCAGAAGTAGCATAACAATTCAACGTGCACACAAACCTTGCACACGTGTTGCTCTTGCATCCGTAGACAGCGCAGCGTTTCTTCACGTAGCGTGGCGGACTCATCGTCCCGAAGGGCGACAGAACGCCGGCAGTGCGCTGGCAAAACACAGTCACTGAAACGGTTCCCGATGGCTGCGGTGGGCTATATTACCTTCTGCCAAGTACCACGACTAGAAAACAACGCTTATGCGAGGAAATCACCTACGGACGACAGGCACAAACCTACTGCGCAAAAACGAGCGACGCCATTTGCATCTGAAAATGCGCAAAACCGTTGGCCCATGTTACCAGACTGCCTGCATGTGCCCGCTGTTTCTGAAAATAAACGAAAAAAATTGGCCACTCAACCACATACCCAAGACTAAAGTTTGATTAAAGTAATCTACTAATTTAATTCGTGACAAATAAAATTAAAACTAATGAAAATAAACGTTTAATTAATTTTTTGCTTTCATTATTTGTCCCCCCTCACCTAGTAGCGCTTTAATTGTCACGCGCGTGCTGATGTTTGTCGCAATAGGTTTCCGACCACTTTTCGTTCCGACTTTCGCGACCTATTTAGATTGACCTTGGAAATACGACGACACTGCAGAAAACATATTCAAGCGTCAACGCACCACGTGACCTGCTGCTACCCCATCTAATCAGCTATAAACGCCTACTGCACACCGGTGATCACACTCGGGCAGTGGTGGCGGCGGCGGATACACAGGCGCAGCATCTAAGAAATTCTGCTCACTTTTGCAGGTTAGTTCGCTGTTCTGCAAACTTGTTTCCGTACTTGTACCAGTTCCTATATTTTGCTGCTGCTCTACTGCCCGAGCAAGTGTTCCTTGTGTAACGCGTTTACTGAGCAAGCAGGTGTTCCTTATGTATCGCGTTTACTAGCCTTCTAAAGAAACTTCCTGTGCACTATCGCTTTGCAACTATTGTAATTGTGCAGCCCATGCTTGCGCCATGAGCAACGCCCCTGGCGAAACGTGTCTAGCATGTTTTGAGGAATAACTGACGGATGATGAATGCATGAAATGTGCAGAATGCTGTCTGCGTTATCATCTCGGAAAGTGCTCAGGCGTTGGCGAGCGCACGTACAAATCCAAAGGCGTTGAAGCGAGGGTAAGTATTAAGTGTCAGACATGTCGCTTAACAGCGTCTCGAAGAGCTTCGACAGCAGGATGGCAATGTATCCATTGCTTTGAGCAGGCAGTTGGCGGACATAAGCAGAGCGCTTGCTGCGCTTACAGTAAAGGTCGATGAGATAACGAGTCTTAAAGATGCAGTGAGCAACATTGAGACATCTGTGCAACACATGTCTGACACTTCATCATCATCATCATCATCAGCCTGCCTACGCCCACTGCAGGGCAAAGGCCTCTCCCATGTTCCGCCAATCAACCCGGTCCTGTGCTTTCTGCTGCCACGTTATACCTACAAACTTCTTAATCTCATTTACCCACCTAATTTTCTGTCTCCCCCTCACGCGTTTGTCATCTCTTGGAATCCAGTCAGTTACCCTTAATGACCACCGGTTATCCTGCCGACGTGCTACGTGTCCGGCCAATATCCATTTCTTCTTCTTGATTTCAACTATGATATCCTTAACCCCCGTTTGTTCCCTGACCCACTCTGCTCTCTTCCTGTCTCTTAAGGTTGCACCTATAATTTTCGTTCCATCGCTCGCTGCGCCGTCCTCAATTTAAGTTGAACCCTCTTTGTAAGTCTCCAGGTTTCTGCTCCGTAGGTAAGTACCGGTAAGATGCAGCTGTTATATACCGTCCTCTTGAGGGATAGTCGTAGACTATCATTCATGATTGGATAATGCTTGCCGAATGAGCCCCATCCCATCCTTATTCTTCTAGTTATTTCACTCTCATGGTTCGGCTCCGCGGTTACTACCTGTGCTAAGTAAACGCACTCCTTTACAACTTCCAGTGTCTCGCCACCTATCTCAAAGCGCTGTTCTCTGCCAAGAATTGTTCCACATTACTTTAGTTTTATGCATATTAATTTTTAGACCTACTCTTCTACTTTGCCTATCCAGTTCAGTAATCATGAGCTGTAATTAGTCTCCCTCGTTACTCATCAATGCAATGTCATCAGCTAATCGCAGATTACTGAGATACTCTCCCTCAGTTCTTATCCCTAATTCTTCCCAATTTAGGGCCCTGAAAGCTTCCTGCAAACACGCGGTGAATAGCATTGGAGAGATCGTGTCTCCCTGCCGTACGCCCTTCTTTATTGGGATTCTGTCGCCTTCTTTATGGAGGACTATAGTGGCTGTGGATCCGCTGTAGATTTCTTCCATTATGTTTATATAGGCTTCGTCGATGCCCTGATTCCGCAGTGCCTGCATGACTGCTGATGTCTCCACCGAATCAAATGCCTTCTCGTAATGATAAGCTTATAGAAGCTTCAAATAAACATGACAAGCAAATCGAAGCCCTACAAAAGACAATTACAGTTGATACGCTCGAAGTAGCTAATAACAAGCAAACGATTGCAGAGCTGCGCACGGAGCTGAACGCCCTCAATCAATATAGCGGAAAACAAAACATGGAAATACATGGGTTGCCTGAAACCGAACGCGAAGATTTGATGGAAAAAGTGAATGAACTGGCAAGAAAGCTCGATTTGCCGGTGCTTACAAAGAACGACGTTGATAGGCTGCATCGCATTCCCTCAAGGTCAGACAAAACCTCGGTCGTGCTCATCAGGCTTTGCAAACACTCCACAAAAGCACTATGGATTGCGAAGCGTAGCACTCTGAAGCAGTGCATAGAGGATGTAAAGTTTTTCGACAACTTAACTGCGCAAAACAAGAGGCTATCGTGGCTCGCAAAGACAAAGGCTGCGGAAGCACTCTACCGGCTTGACTGGACGAAGGAAGGGAAGATATTTGCTCGAAAGGAACCAAGTACTCGCGCTATCAACATCAACAATGAAAGCGACTTAGACAAAATTATCTAGAACAGACTGTGTGTTTTCTGAAAAGAAGTTAGTGAAAAATGGCCTATTTTTCTACTGATTTATTTAAAGAAGTGCTTAAAATCTTCTGGATATAGTACAAAGAACAGCCTGTCCATTTATCACTTAAATGTGCAAAGTTTAAGAAACAAAGGAGAGGAGGTCGAGGCTGAAATGAAGCAGATCAACTACACTTTTGATTTTCTTGCTTTTGCCGAGACGTAGTTTCGCTCGGAGGAAGACGTCATTCAATTCACTGACTACAAACATGTAACTCAATTCAGGAAAGAAAAATGAGGTGGAGGTGTGATCATATACACGCGCCAAAGCTTATCTTTTGACATCCAGGCTGATTTGCGGGCGTTTGCGAAGATTTCGAATGTGTTAGCCTTTTACACCGGAACATTTCTATCATTGCGCTGTACCGCCCACCTCAAGGTAACACAGAAGCCTTTCTTCAGTTTATTGAGACATGTTTAGAAAATGCGAATTCAAATAAATGGCGTGGTATTCCACTTGGTGATTTCAATATTGATGTTATTGGTAGATCTCCGATTCAAGCTGCCTTAAGTGAAATAATGCTACTGCATAGCTGTACCAATATGATTGAGTCCCCAACACGAGTAAAATCAGCAGCAATAATAATAGATCTTTGCTACACGAACTTTTCTCGGGACGCAGTTTTTTCCAGAGTGTTTTCGTCTGGTCTAAGTGTCCACTTGCCGGCCGTTCTTTGTATTTGTCCCTTTAAGTAAAAAACGAACTACCCCTATCCACTCACGTAGAACGAACGATTCCAATAATATCGCTATTTTCTGTGAGTTGGTGAAAACAACCGATTGGACAGACGTCTACAATGCAACCGGCACAAGTGAAGCGTACGAAAATTTCATTAGAAAGCTTATTGACCATTACAATGTCACTTTTCCTGTTATAGCAATTAAAAACACAGAAGGCCCGAAAAGATTCAATAAACAAGGCTCTTTTTATGAGAATAAAAGAAAAAAACTTGATGTCCGCCGAATTTCTTAAAACAAGAAGTCCTGAGATATTAGCCGAGTACAAAAAGTTTCGTAATGTGCTAAATGCTGATCTAAAAAAAGTAAAGTCGTCATTTTACAGAAAAAAAAAGTTTTCAAACATGGGTAACTATCCTAAGCAGATCTGGGAAGGAATTAAAACTCTCATCGGCAGCAAAGCTAACACAACACCCCTCGAAATGCTGGTTAAGGGTATTACCTATAACGGTGTTGGATTAGCCGACAAGTTCAATGAACACTTCCTGGAAGCGGATAAATATGTGGACTCAATTGCCTTGCCTAATAATACCTCTCTTACCTCACGCATTCATGTATCCAACTATGACTCGATATTTTTGACGCCAACAACAGAAGCAGAAATTACAACCATTATTAATTCTCTAAAAATATTTGTGCTCCTGGTGATGATCTCACCATTGCTAATTAAGAATTCCATTGGTTGCCTTACAGAACCACTGACCTATATATTCGATCAGATGTTGGCTACTGGCGTGTTCCCAGATAGATTAAAGATAGCCCGTGTTACTGTTGTCTTTAAAGGTGAAAAAAAAACAGAATTCGGTAATTACCGGCCAATTTCAGTTCTGCCAATGTTTTCTTAGGTTGCTGAAAAATTATTTATACACGTTTCCTTGGCTTCCTTTCCGCATATAATGTGATAAGTCATCATCAATACGGTTTTCAACCTGGGAAATCGACTGAAACCGCATTGCTTTATATAAAAAATGTCTTAATCCGAAACATTGAAATGAAACATTACTATCGCTCTATTTCTCGACTTCAGCAAATCGTTTGATTCGGTTCAACATGACATTCTCTTAGCAAAATTAGAAATTTACGGAATTCATGGCTTTGCTAAAAACCTTATGAAAAGCTACCTGACTGCACGTCAACAATAGACAAAGCTACATAACGACACTCGCTCTAACTACGGAACAATAAAATATGGAGTACCTCAGGGATCAATATTAGGACCCCTTCTATTCACTATGTACATAAATGATATTGTTGCGGGTACGTTTGAATTATGTTTATTTACAGGGCGAAGTTGATGGTCAGGTAATGATGGCGTCGGTAGGCTCAACCAGTTCACGTCCTCCTCCTCTTCTTCTCGCTCGGCTCATACCCGTTGCATTCCCCGGATCCCAGACGAAGCCCGCTGGGCGAGTCCGAATCACATAGAATGTGTAGAGTGAAACCGCTTAAGACGGGCAACATGTACCAGCTGGGTCCGGCTTGACCAACGGCCAGCTGACGTCAATCGGGCCATCACGTACGTCAAATCGCTCAAGCGATCAACGATGACAAATGGGCCCGTGTACTGGGGTAAAAACTTTTCGCATAAGCCACGTTTACGTTGCGGGGTCCACAACCACACAGTCTCCTTTGCGGTACGAGACAGTCTGATGGTGGCTGTCGTAGCGTTCTTTCGATCGCTGCTGCGATGCCACAGTACGAAGGCGAGCAATCCGCCGGGCTTCTTCGGCAAGACACAGCGTTCTGGCGACAGAGTAGTCGCTATGAAAGTCAAACGATAGTATCGTGTCGATGCAGCTTAGCGGTGGACGTGCGTAAAGGAGGTAAAAAGGACTGTAATCGGTCGTCTCATTTCTTTGCAGTATTGTAAGCATAAGTGATGAAGGGGAGAACATCATCTCAGTCTTTGTGGTCCGAAGAAACGTACATGGCCAACATGTTAGTCAGAGTTCTGTTCGTACGCTCTACACGCCCATTCGTCTGAGGGCGATAAGGCGATGAATGGCGGAACTGCGAATTGCACAGACGAAATAGTTCTTCTACGGCGTCCGCGACGAACTGACGACCACGATCACTAATGATCACACGGGGAGGACCATGCCGAAGAATAATAAATCGAAGCAAAAACATTGCAACGCACGCAGCTGTCGAAGATGCCATGGCCGCCGTTTCCGCGTAACGGGTCAGATGGTCGACACATACTATCACCCATCGATTGTCGTTAGATGATCGTGGAAATGGGCCTAAAAGATCAATACCCACTTGTTCAAATGGTAGACGAGGCGGTGACAGTGGCTGGAGAAGACCTGGCGGAGAAGTCGAAGGGCGCTTGTAGCGTTGACACTGTTCGCAACTTGAGACATAGTGCTTGACGGTGTCTCGCATTCTGGGCCAGTAAAAGCGCTCCTGTATCCGGTTCAAAGTTCTGATGTACCCCAAATGACCAGCGATCGCATCGTCGTGCATGGCTCTCAGTATTTCCAATCGCAAACTCTGTGGCAGACCAGAAGGAAGCGTGCGCCTTTAGCCGAATAATTCGTCTTGTAAAGCAGGCCGTCACGACACAAAAGCAACCGGTGGCTCCAGGACGCGTTGCAGCGACGAATAGTGGTTCCCAACCAATATTATTTTAAATGCGAAGCATTTCTTAGCGAACTTCTGCGACTTTGAGCGTATCTATCTATGTATCTAGCCGCCTACGACTTTGTGCGCGGAGGGCCATCCGAAGGCTTGTGTTGGGAGACCGGCCAATCCCGTGGAGCAAGGCGGTGACGTACCTGGGGCTAAAGATCGATCACCGCCTCACTTGGATACCAGCCGTCAAACTCGTGACCTTCAAGGCCACCAGGGTTCAGACTGCTGTGGGCAAGCTGTTGAGCAGGGGCCAAGGGTGCACCCCGCGACTGGCACTTCAGCTCTACCAGGGGGCTGCAATGGCAGTGCAAACCTACGCACTGCCTCTGGTGCAGCTGGCGCAACACCGCAAGGAGCAGTTGGAGCGGCAACACCGCATGGCGATTCGGCGCTTCATGGGACTCCCGCGCCAGTCGCCCGTGGCTGCTTCATTGGCAGAGGCCCAGACGTGGCCGCTGTCTCTCCTTATGCTGCGACAGGCGCTGCATCATGTGGACCGTCTCCACAGGGCCCCAGGGGGCGATGCCCTCCTACGGAGACTGCGGAGCCGACCAGCTTCACGAATGGGACAAATCTGCACACTCTATGAAGAACTGGTGCCCGCGGCTCCCTGTCCTATCCAGCCCCCTCCACCACACCAGCAGCCTCTGGACGTGCATTTGGAGCTGGGCAACCTCAGCAAAAGGCGAACACCGGTGTGCGAGCTCCACCAGTCAGCCGTGGCGAAGCTCCACGACAGGCTGCGGGGGCACCTCCTGGTGTTCACGGACGGGTCAGTCCGGGACAGCCCCCGCTCGGCCGCGGCTGCCTGTGTCATACCAACGACTGAGACGACCATCCGGTGTCGCCTTCCCTTCCACGCCAGCTCCACCGCAGCAGAATTGGCTGGCCTTCACTTGGCAGCTGACTACCTTGCTGCTATGCCACCCCAGCTGCCCGTGGCGATCCTGTGCGACTCCCGGCCAGCCCTACAAGCGCTGCTGCAGCCAGACCGAGCCGGCATTACCATGGCGTTACTGCACGCCAAGCTAACCGCCATCGAAACTAGCGGTGTGCGTCTGTCCCTTCACTGGCTTCCCTCGCACGTTGGGATAGCCGGTAACGAGGAGGCCGACGCCGCCGCTAAGGCAGCACACCACGGCGACACCCCAGTCACCAAGGCGGTAGCCCTGTCGGACTACTCCCGGCAACGACTGCGGCAGCTGCTTCCAGCGGCCCACCCTGACACGCGGGTGGCAAGCGGCAAACCACCGCCACCCCTACCAGAGACCGGCCTGGAGAGACGCGAGCGGTGGCTACTGCTTCGCCTGCGGATCGGCAGCGCTTGGCCTGCGGCACGCATGTTTCCAAGGGTCGCTGCTCATCGCCTGCGTGCCGCAGATGCGGTGACGACGAAACTTTGGACAATATAATTTGCGCCTGCCCTGCCCTGGCCGCTGAACGACGCTTGATGGCGCGCCGCTATCGCCTACTCGGTCTCCCTGCCACAACGGTGGAGGACTTTCTCTTTCCCGCACGGTCAAAGCTACAAGCCCTGCGAGCCTTCCTCGAGTTTCCGGCTTCTGCGGACCTCGCCACCTTATAGACGAGCCCTTTGGCTTCGTGCTCCCGCCTTCGTGGACAAGACACTCTTGCCACGCAAATCACTCCTTTTATCTTCCTTTCTTCTATCATCTTTACTTCCCCATCCCCATTCCTAAGGGCGCTGAGCCGTGCCCCCACGACGGGAGGCAGAAAATAGCGCCCCTTTTCATTTCCTTCACGAATCATTCTCTCTCTGTCTCTCTCTTTGTGCTCTCCTGGCCGTTTCGTTAATCGGATGTATACCAAAATTGGTGTGTTATAAAATGGCCTTATTACGAACATAAATGATAGGTCATATCATGAAAATCATGACACGCATGTCATGAACAGCATGATTTACATTCCAAGGCCTTTGGGCTCTTGCGGCCGTTCCGTTACTTTCACATATACCAAAATTGGTACGGCGTGACAGGAGTTCATGACGAACATAATGACTGGTCCTAACATGCAAATCATGACGCGCATGTCATGTGCAGCATGATTTACATGACATGGTCTCGGGGCGCTCGCGGTCATTTAAATGAAGGGATATATGCGAAAACCGGTATGACCAGACATTTCTGAATGACGAACATAACTGCCACGTGGTAACATGAAAATCATGACATGCATGTCATGTACGACATGATCCACATGCCACGCTCATGGCGCACTCGCGGTCGTTTCGCTAGATTGATATACACCAAAATTGGTATTGTGCGATGTGACTGTATGAAGAACATGAATAACAGGTGGTAGCATGAAAACCAGGACATCCATGACATGTATGTCATGATTTACATGCCACGCTCATGGTGCATTCGCGGCCGTTTCGCTTGCATGTATACACTAAAATTGGTATTGCGCGACACGACCGTATGACGAACTTCAGTGACAGGTGGTAACAGGAAAATCATGAAATGCAAGTCATGTACGACCTGATTTACATACCACGCTCATGGTGCGCTAGCGGCCGTTTCAGTAGATTGATATACATCAAAATTGGTATTGCGCGATGTGACTGTATGAAGAACATGAATAACAGTTGTTAAGATGAAAACCATGACATGCATGTCATGTAAGTCATGATTTACATGCCACGCTCATGATGCATTCGCGGCCGCTTCGCTAGCTTAATGTACACCAAAATTGGTATTGCGCGAAGCCACTGCATGAAGAACGTAAATGAGAGGTGGTAACATGGAAATCATGACATGCAGGTCATGTACGACATGATTTACAAGCCACACTCATGATACATTCGCGGCCGTATTCCTAGCTTGATCTATACCAAAATTGGTATTGCGCGACGCGACTATATGACGAACTTAAGTGAGAGGTGGTATCATGAAAATCATGAAATGCAAGTCATGTACGACCTGATTTACATGCCACGCTCATGGTGCGCTAGCTGCCGTTTCAGTAGATTGATATACATCAAAACTGGTATTGCGCGATGTGACTGTATGAAGAACATGAATAACAGTTGTTAATATCAAAACCATGACATGCATGTCATGTAGGTCATGATTTACATGCCACGCTCATGATGCATTCGCGGCCGCTTCGCTAGCTTGATGTACACCAAAATTGGTATTGCTCGAAGCCACTGTATGACGAATGTAAATGAGACGTGGTAACATGAAAATCATGACATGCATGACATGCACGACATGATTTACATGCCATGCTTATGACGCACTCGTGGCCGTTTCGCTTGCTTGATGTGCACCAAAATTGGTTTTGCGCGACGCGAGTGCATGACGAACGTAAATGAGAGGTGGTAACATGGAAATCATGACATGCAGGTCATGTACGACATGATTTACAAGCCACACTCATGATACATTCGCGGCCGTATTCCTAGCTTGATCTATACCAAAATTGGTATTGCGCGACGCGACTGTATGACGAACATGACTAACAGGTGGTAACATGAAAACCGTGATATGATGTCATCTATGTCATGACTTACATGCCGCGCTCATGGTGCATTCGCGGCCGTTTCGCTAGCTTGATATACACCAAAATTGGTATTGCGCGACGCGACTGTATGACGAAAGTAAATGAAAGGTGGTAACATGAAAATCATGACATGCATGACATGTACGACATGATTTACATGCCATGCTCATGGCGCACTCGTGGCCGTTTCGCTAGATTGATATGCGCCAAAATTGGTATTGAGCGATGTGACTGTATGAAGAACATGAATAACAGGTGGTAACATGAAAACCATGACATGCATGCCATGTATGTCATGATTTACATACCACGCTCATGGTGCATTCGCGGCCGTTTTTTTTGTTCTGTCTTGAAAGTCGTCGAGTCTGACAATGTGGACGGAATGGGGGCAAAGCAGTCATCAAAACTGTCTTCGTCACACTCGGTCGTCGTCAGAGGAAGGCGGGAGAGACAGTCTGCATCGGCGTGGTGACGTCCAGACTTGTACGAGATGACGAAGTCGTACTCCTGTAGTCGAAGAGCCCAACGTGCAAGTAGTCCACTTGGATCACGCAGATTCACCAGCCAGCATAAAGCGTGGTGGTCGGTGACGATTGTGAACGGGCGTCCGTAGATATAAGGTCGAAATTTGTGTACCGCGAAAACAGCTGCCAAGCATTCTTGTTCCTTCACGGTATAGTTGCGCTCAGCCTTACTGAAAGAGCAGCTAGCCTAAGCCACTACGTGTTCAGTCCTTTGATGACGCTGCACTAGTACGGCACCGATGCCGATGCCACTAGCATCGGCGTGCACTTCTGTCGGCGAGGACGCATCGAAGTGACGTAATATAGGCCCCGACGTTAGCAGAAAGTTTAGCTGGTGGAACGCCTCGTCGCAAGCCGAAGTCCAGTTGAAAGGCACGTCTTTTTGGAGAAGACACGTTAGGGGATGAACCACGTCTGCGAACTTTGGAACGAAGCGACGAAAATACGAGCATAAGGCCAAGAAGCTCCTCAGCTCCCGCACGGACTTAGGGGGTTCGAAAGAGCTGACGGCCTCGATCTTTCGTGGGTCTGGCCTCACACCGTGTTTGTCCCCGAGATGGCCAAGTGCTAGCGTCTCCGTTTTGCCGAAACGACATTTCTTTTAGTTTAGGATCAAGCCGGCCTTTTCTACGCAATCCACAACGAGACTGAGGCATCTGTTATGCTCGTTCAGTGTGCTGCCAAAAATCACCACATCATCGAGGTAGCACAAACAAATTTTCCATTTAAGTCCACGAAGTATAGTGTCCATAAATCGTTCGAATGTCGATGGCGCATTACAAAGGTCGAACGGCATAACATTAAATTCATAAAGGCCGTCGGGCGTCACGAAGGCTGTTTTATCCTTGTTTGGGTGCATGGGTATCTGCCAATACCCTGCTCGCAAATCCAGCGACGAAAAGTAGGCAGCGGAATGTAGGCAATCGATGACATCCTCAATTCTAGGAAGCGGATACACATCCTTCTTTGTGACCGAGTTTAGCTTTCTGTAGTCAACACAGAACCGCCAAGGTCCATTCTTCTTCTTTACTAAGATCACTGGTGCTGCCCACGGACTAGATGACTCTTTCACAACGCCCTTCCGTAACATGTCGGTCACCTGTTCAGCTATAACTGTCCTTTCTGTCGAAGACACGCGATATGGCTTTTGACGAATGGGGTGTGCAGATCCGGTGTCAATTCTGTGGTGAGCACGAGAACGCGGAAGTGAAGCCTCCGTGTCACCTTTTGTGCAATGGAACACAGAAAGATGTGTCAGATGGACTCGTGCATGAGCGTGACGTTCACGTGAGGGCAGCGGCTTGCTTATCATCCGTAAGACCTGTTCTTCGGAAATGCTTCGTTGGGGGTCGCTTCTTTGAGACTTCTCCTCCTCGCTTAAAACTGTGATAAGCTGTAAGTGATTTCGTCAAATTTAGCGAGCTTAATATCGCGCGGGAGAATAGCAGGCACCGAAGAACAATTGAAAGCCCACAAATTTGAGGCGCCATTCACAACTGTCACGAGAGAACGCGGCACAAGTACATCTTTCTTCACGCAACCCGTCGCAAGTGGTTGGGTTTGCGCGTCGAACGATGAAAGGTCGGACGCAGCAATATTAACAGGCACACGCGATAGAGACCACGGCGCTATAAGCGAATCGTTCGATACGACAAAATAGTTTTCCTCTGGTAACGATGTGTCGGCAAGAGTAGAGAGAAGCGCGCTGTTCAACGTAATTTCGCCTGTGCCACAGTTAACGGAAGCACCACAGTCCTGAAGAAAGTCGATCCCGAGAATCACACCATGAGTGGACCGTGGTAGAACAAGAAATTCCGTGATGAGATCTTCTTCGCCGAATAAAACATTTGCAACACAAATACCTAGAGGAGCAAGACACTTTCCGCTGACACCACGAAATGTCACACCACCATTCCACGGGAACATAACTTTCCGACCAAGCCTTTCTTTGAATGTCACACTCATGACAGAAACCGTAGCACCAGTATCGACTAACGCAGTGGCAGGTACACTATCAATTAACACACACACTTTGTTCTTGCTTTGTTCTTGACCATCATAATAGGAAGATGAGTAGTTCGCAGAGACGGAGACTGGCCGGCGACCTTACCTCCATCGGCCGCGCCGGCTAGTTTCCCGACAGCGGTGGTGACGTAGAACGTCGCCGTGGTGACGGTGAACGGCGTTGGCGTCTGGTCGCTGGCGTCAGGCTACGGTCTGAAGCTGGCGAGTCACTCCTTCTGTTGTACTGACGGAAGGTATTCCAGGGTGGCGAGCCTGTTGTGTTTGCTGCCCGAGGTTCTGTCGGCCAATGATCGTCATGAATCCCTTGTTCCAGGTTAGGCCAAGTCGGTGGTGGTCCGTATCTTGTCTGACGTCGCCTGCGACAAAAACGAGGGATGTGAGCTACGGCACCACATCTGTAGCAAACAGGCGATGGGCGACCGACGTTGTAGGCTTCGGGATAAGCTCTGGAACGCTGCATGTAGAAAACACGGTCTTCTGAGTGCCGATTCGTGGTAGTATCCCTACGAGTGCGTTGGTCGTGCGTCATGTCATTGGGCAAGGAACTTCGGTGCTGTCGCAGCTGGTCGACTCGAAAGTCTGCGCCACCTGACATGGCCGACAGTGTGGATACAGCCGATGCAGGTTCGTTGTGTTGGTTAAAAGCACAACCAGGCTGTTGGACATCCGCCGATTTGACGTGTCGTTCCAGTTCTTCGCGGACAATTTGCCTTACAATTGCTGCAGTCAAATTGAAAATTGTAGGTGTTTTCAACGCTTGCTACAGTCGCAACATTTGCTAACCTGCCAAACGTGGGCGTGATGCGGCGCAGCTTCAAGGTTTCAAACGTGCGGCAATGCTTCATGACATCAGCGACCGAGGCGAGACTCTCCTTGGCAATCAAGTAGTTGTACAGTTGAAACCCGCAATAACGAAATCGGTGGGGCAAGCACCAAATTTCGTTCTTGCGGGTATTTCGTTGGCGCGAGAATGCGGCAGAAAAGACATGGAATTTACAAAAAACACATTTTATTTCCAAAAGTCAGTAAGGTTGCTTTGGCGGGCCTTACCATGCAGCAACTTCATGCCTCTCGATCGGGAATTTCGTTTGCCACGGCACAAAGTTCGCGCCATGCACTGGTTAGTGACGGCGGCACTGCGCTGTCACCAGTAGCGTCATCAAGTGCGCCTACAGGTGAACCTTCTTCCGGCTCCGCATGGATCAGCGCGGATCAGCGCAGAATCGTGGACACCGAGCTGCACGCAACGCCGAATTCTTCGGCGATGTCTATTTTTCTCCTACCCTATTCCACCTCACTGATGATTGTAGCCTTATCTTCCAGCGTGATGAACTTCCGCTTTTTCGTTGGAGGCGGCATCAACGCAGGCAGCGAAATCGGACGAAGCAATCGCAACACACAGTTCACGTGGCACCAAGCGACGAAGCAAACGCTCCGCAAATGGCTCCACACACGCGACCATGTGCGCGCAAAGCCGACAAAGCCAAGGACAGAGCCAAGCCAACGAACGAAACTCCATGAGGAATGTGGATTTGGCTACGTAGTCCGCGATAACGAGCAGGTGTTTCGGCAAGCCATCATCATCACCATTGTCGCCAGCTTTATGTTTTTTTTTGTAAACAATGATGGCGGCTGCTTTTCAAGTGCGCTGTAGCGATAGTTTTGCACAATTTATGTGTAGCATGAATGCATTTCAACAGTTTTCGAATGCAGTTAATGTTGCGAGAGTAGATTATTTGCGCACTTGTGTTTCAAAAATTTCGTTAATGAGGGACTGCGCTATGAATATCTTTCGTAGTCGCGAGTTAAGAAATGCATTGACTCCTATGGGCGTTCGCCGGTGCTCCGAAAATATTTCGTTGCGGTGAGAATTTCGTTCCCTCGGGATTTCGTTATCGTGGGTTTCGACTATACATCCTCGGCAATACCTTTGAGAAGGTGCCCAACTTTGTCCTCTTCGGACATTCGAGGATTCACCGTCTTACACAAATTCAGGATCGCCTCTATGTACGTGGTACAGGTCTAGCCTGGCACTTGAGCACGCTGAACCAATGTCTGCTCCGCCCGCTTCCTCTTCGTGGTAGAATCTCGGAAGCACTCTGTAATCTCAGTAGCGAAGCGGTCCCAAGTTGTTAATGATTCTTCGTGGTTCTCGAACCACACCAGCGCAGTGTCTGTCAGGAAGAGAACATGCTCCAGCTGAGCCGTGGGGTTCCATCCGTTGCACTTGCTTACACGCTTATAGTGGGTGAGCCACTTCTCCACGTCTTTGCCGGGTTTTCCAGAGAAAGGGCGTGTCTCCATCTGACGTATCCAGGCGCCGGTTGTCCGCGCCCGAGGAGTCGGAGACGACTGTTCGTCACCGCTGTTCGACATCGGGATCCCCGGTAGTGTCGGAGGTAGTCGAGCGAGGTGTCGGCTTCGGCGTAGACCTAGCGGCAGCGGCTCCGTCGTCTTGATCGAAGTACCCAGCACCTCCACCACAAAACTGTTACGGGTACATTTGAATTATATTTATTTACAGGGCGAGGTTGATGGTCAGATAATGATAGCGTCGGTAGGCTGAACCAGTTCACGTCCTCCTCCTCCTCTTCTCGCTCGGCTCATATCCGTTGCATTCCTTCATCCCCGTGAACATTCCTTCATCTTCGAACATAATCCTATACGCCGACGACACTAACATTTTTTTCTGGCCCCAACCTAAAAGAACTTGAGCAGAGAGCGAATAGTTGGCTTGAAGAATTAGAGGGATTGTTGAGGGTAAATCAGCTGAGATTAAACGTAAAAAAAAAACTAATTTCATTCTATTCCGTGCTAAAAACAAAGCAATAAACCACAACCCAAAACTCTATTTTGGTAATTCAGAAATAACATGTAACAGTAGCTGTAAGTTTCTAGGCGTACACTTCCGCAAAGCTGGTCTGATCACGTGAGTCATTTAAAGATGAAAATGGCTTGATCCATTGGTGTTATAAGCCGTATTAACCATCTTCTTCCACATTCGGTGGAAAAGCAACTATACTTTTCTCTCGTTCATTCGCACCTCACATACTGCAACTTAGTTTGGGGCATGTAAGACCGATGCACAAACATTAATCACCATGCAACAAAAAGCACTGAAGCTAATAACTAAAAGGCCAGATAGACATAGCAATTTATTTGCTGTTTTTCATGTATTGTGTTTTACTGAATGCCACAAACTTAAACTGATGGTTCTTATTTATAATCGTATAATACGAGATTTTGCTTCATTCAGCATTACGTACCTCACTCGTCACATTGAATATAACTTACGAAGGACGTCACTTGTTTCAGCTCGATCTAGAACAAATTATGGTACACAATCAGTTGACCATCAAATAGTAGATATATGTAACAGTTTTCCTTCAGTAGTAGAATCATCACAGATACACAGATCTGTACATTATTTCAAAAAGAAAGATTACTCTTCGATCCAGGATGAAGTGCTTGTTTTTTGTTCCTTTTGTGTTGATGTGCATGCAATCTATTTTGCCACTTGCGATGTATTGGGCGCGAGGCCCACCACTGGAGAAGCCTGCGCTGCAATCGCTGTGACGTGCAGGGTGGGATCACGTGACCTCGCCTCGTTCTGGCGAAAGGAAGCGGACGGTTGAATTCGTTGTTTTTAACCGCGATTTCGCGGCGTTCTCGCTTTGAACAGCGTTGTTTTGCTCTGACTTATTGTGTGCGAACCCCTAGAGACTACACATTCCAGAAAAGTGCAATAAAAATTATCGGCGACATGGTGCTTTTCCGCTCCGTGTCACAGTGCGCTAAGTACGTGAAAGAGCCAAACGCGAGCTTTCACTTTTACCGCTACCTTGCTTTTCACAAGCATGATGCCGCAGGCACCTGTCTTTTTTTATTGTTATTTCAAGTCCATGGTGTTAAAATGGACACCGACCACAAAGGTTCACATAAAAGCAAGACGTTCCGGCTCCCGCACGGAGCCTTGTTCACAGTGAAAAATGAATGCGCAAACAGTCCGGTTATATATGTTTTAAATTATGGCGTAGGCAGCGTGCCGACATGTGTGGAAAGTTGCCGTCGTGACTATTAAGCGTGTGCGCGGTTGTCTGGATTGTCAGAGGTTCAAGGTAAAGCGGAGGAGGCCATTTCTTTTCTCTCACCGTTATATTTGCCTTAGCCCAGTCTATTTTGTGGCCAGTTCGGCGAGCGCGTCCGATGAAACCTTTCTTACGTTAGTGACATGTGCTGCTTGAGTTTTTGCTGTACCCGTCTCGCCCCCCGTTTCGATTTTAACTGTCCTTGTGTCTTTTGCCGACCACACGGCTTTCCGTCCGACTCTCGACTTCAGCCCATTGGGTTCCTTCCTTATACTATGGTGGCTAGAGTAGGAAGTGTGACGTGCGAGAGCGGAGCTCTGTACGAATTCCCAATGAAAGATGGCGGTCACACCAGGTGGCGCAACCTGCGCCGTAGGTGCTTGCGGCGGCATTTGCCTGCTTTGCGTATGGCCCCTAGACGTTAGTTTCACTTATTCCTAATAATCGCTTATACCCCGCGCCCGTGCTGTTAAATACACTATGTGTTTGTTTCGCTAAGAAGCATGTGTTCAAGTTCATAGCGGTGTAAAGCAAAGAATGCTTTTAAATCAGACCGAACTGGCGTGCCTCCAGGTTTTCATATTTAAATGTTTCTTAATGTAGGTTTGCTTTGACATGTTTAATCTGCAACAGTGTAAAAAGCAGGGCTAGTTGGTTGATTTTCATGGTAAAAGCAGCGCAAAAAGACGGCAACACGAAAAGAACGACACAGGACAGGCGCTGAACTGTTCAGCGCTGGTCATGTGTCGTTCCTATTATCGTGTTCCTTTTGCACTGCTTTTACCATATTTATAGGCTGCTTCAGTTGAACTAAACCACTTGCTCGGCTGCATAGCTCAGCTGACTTTAAAGTGTTTTTTCCTCTTGGTGAAATTTAAACGGTTTACAATCTTTCATAGCGAGTATATTGGCTGCAGTGCAGTGCGTTTTTTTTTTTCTCTCTTAGTCCACACCCACCACCCCCCTTCATTTCCTCTGCATTGTACGGGGTTCTCTTGACCGCGAAATGTTCAAAGCATTTACATTTTCCGGCTCTTTTTCCTTGAGAAAACTGAAGTGGGGATCGGAATGCTGCAGCTGGAGGCTCTTTGATACTGAACATTGTATTTTATTATTTTAGAGATAGTTATATCTATACAAGGACCAATGATTTCTGTTAATTACGGCTTTAGATGCGTACTAAGTACACGCAAGAGAAATGGTAAAATAGTTTATTTATCACACATTTGTTATCACATGCTTCCCCATCACGTCAAGAGGTCAAATTACTTGACCCTCCTCAACTTCAAGTGGTTTTGGCGCTCCCTTTGGACACTCCTGTCTGCTTTTCTTTTTTCTTTTTTTGTTAAAGTACTTCGGTGCGTCCGGGAGCACCGTAGGCACAGCGTCTTCTGACAAACGCGGGGTATCTCAACAACATCGCCATTTATGAGTTGGTATATCCTTTCGATGAAACTCACGTTGAAGTGCCGCTTGCAAACAACGCTGTCCCTCGTCAGCTCTTTGTCAGCCCGCTTAATATTTCGAGCTCATTGCTCTCGCCTCGAGAGATCCCTCGGGGCTTTAAAGACCGAAAGCGTCTCCGAGCACGATCTACACCCGCCTTTACAGCCAGGGATGAAGCGTGTACTTGCGCGATTTGACGGCATGGTTCGCAGAACGCGTGGGTAAACAAACGACGACAGCGAAGGCGAGGCATCCGAACAAGGTGACGGCACAGCACAGAGAGAACGAACGAGCCAAAGCAAGCGCGGCGAGCACCTACTGCTACACCAGCGCCCCTTGCGGCGGCCAGAACTTTCATTGCGTTCCGCGCATCTCTCTCCCATGGCGGGGATGCAGCGCCCGTCACACTTCTCCCTCTAGCCACCATACTTATACATCATATCTGTAGAATGAGCCCATAGCCAGTGTCACTTGTTGTTTCATGTTACAGGCGAAAGCGTGGCCAGTTTCAAACACTGTTTCACCTTCTAACAGCGACCGCGAAGTGTCATACTTCTTATCAGTGAAACTGTAAATTCTGGATGCTGGTATTTTCACTGAAGCATAAAATTGTCATTTATACCAGCGTAAGTTGCACCTTGCAGCATGGTCATTCAAGTGCGCATAGTAATACGGTCGGCTGGCGCACGATCCATTTGCTATCGCAATCGAGCCCGATTGAGACCGTATTTTTCGATCGCGATTGACCCCTTGTTAGAAAGTTCGCACAATGAGAGATCGATATTAAAATCGTTCCGCAGACAAACTCCTGTGAAATGTTATCTAGCTGCAACACTGAATGAGGCGCGTGCGTATACATATGGCTCTCGTGCGTTTGTCTCCAATCATATGAGAGAGGTTGCGGATGCATGAATCTCTAAGCATGTTGGAGTGCTTCCCACCACGGAGGAAGGAAAGCGAGGAGAGGGCATGCCCAGCAGGCGCGCTGCGGGAAAAGTGTGGAGGAAATGACGTCATGGCGGCCATATTCACTGGGCACAATGGCGGCGTTTTGTTATTGATGTGGTGCGGTGCGGCATCGGTCCGGCGGTTCAGCGGCGGTGTGCGCGTTTTCGTGGGCCTCGCACCTAACCGTGGCGTGCTGCAGTTGTACGACAGCATCCATTCTTTGTGCCGCATTGTTAGCTACGCGGTGTTCTCCCGGTGGTGGCTGTAACCAGAATTCTGAACTAGAAAGCGTGGAACGAGCGCGCGTATACGTACTTACTTTGGATTTGCAGTGTCCAGCAAAATCATGCTGAAGAGCCATCATAGAAGATAGAAACTGTGCTCCAGAATCTGTTCAATGAATGCCTTGCAGGTCAGTGACAGTTATGCGGTGTTGGTAATTATGACAGCGGACGATGCATTTGCGGCCCGCAGGTCCTTATTCAAGACTGTAATTGAATCTTGTTTTTCATGTTCCTTTACAGTTACAGCATGCTTGTGCGTATTAAATTACCTGTTCTGCTTCGCTTAAGATGCTCGCTTTTCGCAGTATTGTCTGTATTAGAGCAAAACTCGTTAAAATGTCTACTCACACCTGCACAAGGTCACCAGGTGCACCTTGTTGAATGCGCGTCGGACAAAGCCGTTCGAACGATGGTGACCAAATTATTTTAGAACTCAAGACAGAAGGAGCAGAACACATTTTAATGACACTTATGACAAGTACAAGTACGGAGGAAAATTGTGAAGTACACATCGAGCAGTACATCTACAATTCAGTGACGTGCAAAAATATTTCACCACAAATATTTGTGACTATAGCAATCCGAAAAATCTGTCACGTTGTTAGTCTTTAAAAACAAAAAAAACAATCACTTTTGTTGAGCATTGGCAGCATGTATTTCAAGCCTTCTTCGGGGAGGGTGTAGGTGTACCATTGAAATGCAAATTAGAGACTGAATACGGATGTAAGAAGCATAGGTCAGCAAAACTTGTGGAGCCCACTAAAACTCACTTATTAAATATTTATTGCGCTTAGGGCTCATTCGGACTCACACTCACGAAAATTTGCTTTTATCCACTTTGTCCGACGAACGGCATCTTTGGGAAACCTGATAATGGATGGTTACACAACATATGTATTGCACAGTAATGTATACACGCAGCACAACATGTTATATTATAAATCTACAGAACGATTGCCACTATGCGAATTCGCTTGGCCTCTACTCTAACGCGTCCACCGAATAAGTAAATTTACTTACAAATGGTAGGAGGTGGCTGGTACTCCTTGTGAGCCGCGCGACTTGCATCCTGGCACACAACAGCTGGGCATTGCGGCTGTGACCGCGCACACAGCGACGTGCTCGCAGTGGAGCTTCGAGGGATAGTGCCAACGCAGTAAGACGTGCCGCTCGTACTATTCGAAATCCTCAGGTGTACACAATCATATCCTGCTTTCGTTAAGAAAGGAGGAATGCTGTTTGAACCGGGCGGGCATCCTTGAAGGCTGTGTCCGCGCGTGAACCACCCCTTCCCCACCACGCAAGGCGCTTAGCCTAGCTTAGCCGGGTCCCCGATAAGGGAAACAGAAACAAGCGCCTTCTCCTTTCTCTAATAAACAGGCAATTATCCCGGAGACCTTTTTCCCTCGCCTTCCGTCGGCTGGCTTTCTCTGCCATCCTTGGCGGCTGTGTCCGCGCGTGAACCACCACTTCACCACCAAGCAAGGCGCTTAGCTATGTTCCCGATAAGGGAGACAGAAACAAGCGCCTTCTCTCTCCTGTTCTCAAATAACTAGCCACTTATCCCGGAGACATCTTCCCTCGCATTCGGCTGGCTTTCCCCGCCGTCCTTGGCGGCTGTGTCCGCGCGTGATCCATCCGGGAGACCTTTTCCCACGCATTCCTTCGGCTGGCTTTCCCAGCTTTCGTCCTAACGCGATCCTCGCCTTTAAGTTCTCCGTAGGTACCAGTGCGCGTGATCCACACCAGAGACATCTTCTCACGCACCTTCAGTTGGTGTTCGCTGCTTCGTCCTAATGAAATCCTGGCCTTTGGGATATCCGTTGAAAACAGTACGCTTCGGACATAAGGGAAACGAAAACAAGGAGGCCGCCGCAACCTCAACGGGCTGTCACGTATACATGCTCCACCGACGCCGATTTTAGTGTCATAACTACGGGCCTCCGGGTTTATTGCAGAGAAGACATGTTTTTGTATCGCCGTGCCTAGCTCACAGCCTGGCCGAAAGTTCCATAAAGCCCAAAGAGAAGCGCAAAAGAAAAGCGATCTGAAAGAAGCTGTACAAATTTCGGCGCCTGGTTCGTTGCGCGGCAATGAATTGGCTGGTCCGACATAACATCTTTATTTTCACAAGAAACTGTTCAAATAAAAAAAAACTTAACGTGCAACTAGCGGAGTTTATTGTAAACGGCGGCAGTGCAAGAGTACAATACCCAGACGGAGAGATTTCGTCAGCCGTATCGCGGCAGAACAGCGCGTTAAAATCCGTTCAGTTGGTTTCGGATAGCACCGGCGCGCGCGCCGCGCAGCCCACGTGCTTTTCGAGCCGGAGAGAGAGTCGCGCCTTTCGCTTCACATTCGGATGTAAACAAGAGAGGAGAATTTGCCCAGTCAATATGGCCGACTTCCGGCTTCACCACGGCTTCACAACGAGTGACGTCAGGGCCTCTCCTGAGTATATTCCTTCCTCCATGGCTTCCCACAAAGCGGAGAAGCCGGTTAAATTTGCCCATGCTTGTCGTGGCAACCGCGGCCCGTTTTATTGCGATAGCAATTATATGGACAGTCTCGGCTGGATTTTGCCGTCGCCGTCGCCGCCGTCATGCACCGTATATGTATAAGTATGTATATATATATAAAGGCCCCAAAGAAAAATAACTCAGAAAAATGCTTCCGAAGCGCGGAATCGAACCAGGTACCTCTTGCTCCGCAGCGAGCGGCGCTATCCACTACGCCACGAAACGCAGATCCTCCACGTAGCTAACGGCGAGCGTCATATACACACCATTTAGCGCTGGACGGACTCAGAGACAGAAGGCGATAATAAGCGTTTCTTCATTACCAGCGAGGTTGCGCTAGTAGCCCGATGGGCCCATTTAAAAGTCGTCGGAGAGCTCGCTCGCTTCTTCTTATATTTGCGCATGGGAGAAGCTTGCCCTTCCGCTGTCTGCTCGCGCGGTTTTCTCGTGGCGCGGGGTAGAGGAATGTTTCACGCTTTCACCGTGATGTCCGCGCTCATGTTACGGCGCGTACGAATGTCACTCGAGCTCAGGGACGCCGCTAATCGAACAAACAGAAGATGAGCGCGAACTATCAAGTGTCACAGCTCGACACTTGAAGCACGCTAGTTTCCTTCGCTGCTTCGGCCGCCTTTGCAACAGAAGCGCTGTTCAAACTGAGAGTATCCATTGGCGAGCCTCACTTCGTATAGCATTAGTTCCTTGCTATCGCATTCATTGCTTCGCCCTTGCGGCGAAACTGTGACTTTTTTCGATAAAACCTACAATGAATGAAGTTGCACGGTTGCACATTTCTTGCAGCTAAAATATCCTTCTTTGCCGCAAGCACGCGCTAAAGCCCATTTGATACGCTTGATTTCAATTCGACGCAAAATGATTCGTTACCTTTTACAAAAGCAGCGTGGTCGGTCCCTGTGGTTTCCATATCGGTGGCCATAGCAGACGACGCCGGCAGTCAACAGTCAGGGCGTTATCTGGGGCATTATGAGGAACGTAACTTTATTTTTCTGAGCAGTTATCCAACGGGCGAGAGGGAATGCAAAAACAAGTACAAGATGCCGTACGTGGTTAAGAAACGGCAATGGGAACGCAAGATGGAAGCCATGCAGCAACAACCGGATCCGGAAAGCTTTTCGCCACGGCGAGCGCCGCCTGCCGAGAGTCCCCGCGGGGAGTCAAAGCAGCGCGACAGCAGCCGCAAGAGGGGCAACAGCAAAAGAGGCAGGAGCGCCAGTTGCCGCATACCATCGCAGTCGAGGGAGAGAAGCACCTGGGCCGACGCAGTCAAGGCAAACAGGACAGAGAAGAGACAACCACCGGCGGAAAACGCCGCGAGGAAGATCCAAGAAGAGAACAGAGTGGAGAAAGCCCTGAGAGACGAGAACGAGAAGTTAAAGCGGAGAATCGCTGAACAGGACGCGACCATAAAGGAATTCAACGAGAAGCTAACGATATTTATTGCGATGCAGCAACAGCAGCAGCAGCCGAAGCCCGCACAAGGGAGGAAACAAGAAGAGATGACCGAGGACGAAGCAGAGATCTATGTGGACCCAAGAGCAACGAAAGCAGCGGGACCGGCTCCCAAGAGGAGAGCCATAGAGGGCACCAAAGAACGAAAGATAACGGAGAGAATCGAAAAACAGGGCGACAGACTCGACCATTTAGAGGTGACCAGCAAGGTAACCAACGAACGCATCACCGCGCTCGAGCAAACGGTTCAGCAGATGACAACGAACATACAGAGCACGATCCAGAACATGATGGCGTAGATGCAAACACAGCTGCAGGCGCACCTACAGACACAGATGCAAAGTATGCAAGTACAGATTTTCGCCAAACTGCAACAATCATGGACAGGACAGCACATACAACAGTAACCACACCGCCAGTGAGAGACCTTTTGGTCTGGCACTGGAACTGCAACGGCTTTGCCGGCAAGAGAGCAGTGCTGCAGCAACACATGCAGCAACTAACGAGGAAGCCAGACGTAATAATGATTCAAGAAACACACAGCGAAGAGACACCGAGATTCCCGGGCTACCGGTCGCACGACAGCCCGCCGAGAGAAAGGGACACGTCCAAGGGCAAGGGCAGAGGGGTCTGCACCTTCGCTAGGAAAGGGATCACCTTCATGGAATATGAACTGATTGGCAGAAGCGCCATCGAACACTGCACGGTGGAAGTAATCACGGGCAAGACGAGGAAGGAGAGCACTTTCCTGGTGAACGTCTACAAGCAATCCGTCTCACGGACAACAGAAGTTCAAGGCACCACTCCACAAGGCGAGTAGAGTCGCGGGGAGCAATACGCTCGTAGTATGCCGAGACTTTAACGCTCCGAGCCAAGACTGGGGCTACCACAGAACGACGGTCAAGGGGAAAGAGCTGATGCAAGATGCCACCGACGTGGGACTGAACCTAATCACGGATCCGGCCTTTCCCACCAGGATCGGCACATCGGCTACGAGAGGCACCACTCCAGACCTTACCTTCGTCAAAATCGACAAAGGATCGAAAGAAACGGAATGGAGAAACACGTGCCAAGAGCTGCGCAGCGATCACTACATCGTGGAGGTCGATGTACCGCTTGAAGGCCAAGGCAACACCTGCATAAGGAAGCATCGCATTACGGACTGGGACGCCTTTCGAAAGGCATTACCCGCGGTGCAACTGGACAATACGGACATCGAGCAATGGGCGGGGAACCTCGTTGAGACAACGGAAGGAGCCACCAAAAAGCTGGAGACGGACGAGCGGATAGACAAGATGGACAGCCGGCTGGCCCACCTGATAGAAGCCAAGCAGTCCATAAAGGCGAGGTGGCAGAAGCAACGAACCAACCGAAAAGGTTGCCGATCTCAACAGGCAGATCGAGGATCGCTCCAAGGTGCTATGCACCCAACAATGGAACGAGGCCTGCAAGGAAGCCGACGGACAGATGCACAAGGGCAAGACGTGGAACATGCTGCGGCACCTCCTTGACGAAACAAAGACCAAGGGCCACAAACACAACAACCTGGCCAGGATCCTACACAAGGCAATCTGCGAACACAGAGAGGACGAGGTCAAGCGGCGCATGGACGCCAAGTACCTACCAACCACCCCCACGGAGACACCCGGATTACCAAGGCAACGAAAACGAGACGCTAGATCGAGACATCGAGACGTGGGAAGTCAGAGCTGCCCTGCAGGATCTCAATGGTAGGTCCGCCGCGGGTCCCGACCGAGTGACCAACAGAGCGCTCAAGAACCTCAACGAAGCGGCCATCGAAACGCTCACGAACTTCTACAACAAGTGCTGGCAAGATGGAAGGCTGCCCAAGCAATGGAAAACAGCCAAGACGATCCTCATCCCCAAGCCTTCAGGCCGCCCAACATAGAGAATCTCAGGCCGATCTCGCTCACTTCGTGCGTGGGAAAGGTCCTCGAGCACGTTCTCATGAACAGGTGGCAGCGTTACCTGGAAGAATCGGAGCTTTACCCAAATTCCATCATCGGGTTTCGGAACAAGCTCGGAACGCAAGACGCCATGATCTTAGTGAAGAACGAGATGATCGACGATATCACGGGCACCAAGGACAACAAAGCCATACTCGGGCTGGACCTGCAGAGCGCCTTCGATAAAGTGAGACACTCGGCTATCCTGGCCCAAGTATTCAGGCTAAACATGGGCAGGAGAACATACGAGTACATCAAAAACTTCCTGACGGAACGGACCACCCAAATCCGCGCGGGAGACCTGCAGCTCGATGAGAAGAAGCTGGGCAGCGTCGGTACCCCGCAGGGTTCGGTTATCTCCCCGTTACTCTTCAACGTCGTGATGATCGGGGTGGCCAACCGGCTAGAAAGAGTAACGGGAGTGCGGCACAGCATCTACGCCGACGACGGTACGCTTTGGGTACCGAGAGGAAGCGACGGACACATCGAGACAACACTGCCAGAAGCGGTCAACGCCATCGAGGAGCAGCTGGACGGGTCTGGACTCGTCTGCTCTCCGGCCAAGTCAGAGCTGCTGGTGATTCCACCGAAAGGAGCGGGCAGGAGAAGAAAGAATATGGAAGTACGAGCGTCCCAAGATCACGATCAAGACGGCGGGAGGACAAGTAATACCGGAGGTCGAGAAGATTCAAGTGCTCGGGCTGCTCATCGAACGAAACCGAGTCAACGGTGAAACGGTGAACAAGCTCGCGGGCAAAGCGGCCGCGGCAATGAGACTCATCAAGAGGGTGTCCAACAGAAGAGCGCGAACGAAGGAGGAGAGCATGACTAGGCTCGTTCAAACCTTTGCAGTTAGCCACATAGCGTACGTGGAAGCCTTCCACAACTGGAGGCCGAGTGAACGTAACAAGATAGACGCCACCATACGCAAGGTGTATAAGGCGGCACTCTGTCTCCTCGGGAGCACGAGCACCGAAAATTTCATGGCGCTGGGAGTCGACAACACGCTGGACGAAATAGCCCAGGCACAGAGAACGGCGCAACTCGAGCGTCTCTCCGAAACGAGAACCGGAAGACAGATACTGCGGGACCTTGGCCTCGAGCAGAGAGAAGGCAAGCAGCAGAACGACGTACCTATACCGGTTAGCATCAACAGAAAACTCAGGGTCTGCCCGATGCCGAAGAACATGAACCCCGAGCACAACAAGGAGCGGAGGTTGGCAAGGGCCAAGGCTCTCGTGGACATTCACGCCAGAGAAGAAGGCGCCGTCTACTTGGACGCGGCAGAGTACAAAGGGAGCAGCGACGCATACGCGGCGGTGATCGTCGGAGCATCGACGGGTGCAACGAAGACCGCAGCGAGCGTCCGGACTCGAGAAGCGCACAATGCGGAGGAGGTGGCCATCGCCTTGGCCGTCTCCGACCCCGAATGCACTACAGTGCTGTGTGACTTTATAGAACGGCAGTGAAGAACTACGCCAAGGGTAGGGTATGTAGTGAGGCAGCGCCCATACTGCCCAAGGTCGAAGACATCGGACGCGAAAGTGCTGCGGTGATCAAGTGGTTTCCGGCCCACGTGGGCAGTGATGTGTCGGAACGCGGGGACGCGAACCACAACGAGACGGCCAATGCGGCCGCGCGAGGACTAACCAACCGAAGAGAAGGGGGGCGGCGCCCCAGGAAGGGGGAGGCGGCCCTCTCAGACCCGCGGAAGTAGCTCGGGAGCAAGGCCTCGAAGAGCACAATGCACGAGACTGACGTAATGGCCGCGTCGCGATTAAAGCTCGTCCTCCCTGCGTGGAGGGAGCCTCATCATCTCTGCAGGCATTTCATAAAGTTGTTTTCTCCTCTTCCCCTCGCAGTTATTTAGCATTTCGTACAGTCAGTGACGAAGCCGCAGCAGTATTTTTCTGATTTCGTTGAAGTGAAGTACAACAATAATAATGAAAAAGAGATGCGAAAGCGGCTGCGGGCTGAGCGGGAGAGGGCCGGCGGAGCAATCCAACCTTGCACGTCACAGGGATGCCTCCGCATGGCGGCGCCACGGTATGTCCTCGCGCCCAATACTTCTGTTCACCTGGTTGTACTTCACTGCGTTTCCATTGTTAAGCTACACACATTGTTAGCTCCACTTGAATTCTGAATTATGATTGATACTATTGTACCTCTTCACTCATTAAATCTAATCTCAACTCTACTCTGATGGACATATCAACATGAAAGATTTATAGGTTTTGGTACTTCTATAGCGAAATTGCTTGAAATTGGTATGAATCTTTCATGACTTCTTTACAGTGATGCTGGTGAATTGTGCTGTACTGGATGTTTTTCGCTTTCATCACTACTGTCCTTGTTTTTTGTTTCTATTACGAGCCGGGATGTAGGCCTAGTCAGGAAACCGTTTCGTCTGTTTCCTTTTGCCTCATCTCGGTGGCATGTAACTGTTTTGTACACATTCCAAAATAAAGTATTATCTTTGAACAGCTTCCTAGGACTGTCAGCGCACAGCGGCTGCACGCCAGCGCGAGCCGTGACGTCACCGCAGCGGACGCAGGGTGCCCGTTTTCCTGTCCTGCTACATATTACTCTCCCCCCTCAACAAAGGCCTACACCCCAGCCGTGTTCGCTGCCGTTCGTAGTGGTTCTAGGAACCGCAGGGATGACTAGGGGGCAAGAAGCTACGTCCGTTCGTCAGCGCGCCTCACGACCTTGAGCACTCTCTTAAGGCGCGTTCACACTAGAACGACACGACACCAATTTCGGTCTGCCGACTGTCGCCGGGAATGTCTTTTGTCGTGCCGTCGTCCTATTTACACTGAAACGACGCCAACAATCGGCCGATCGTCTATGAAAGACGCCGTCCGCGTCTTATCGTGCTCCCAGCCTCTCGTCGGCCGATTCTCTTGTCACACAGAAGGCGCGCACAGCGACACCGACTAAACTTGCGCGCTAAAGTTGAAAACGGGGGAACACTTGCAGCTCATTTCGGCCGTCCTTCCTCCTCTACCATTGTCCCTCTCGGGATAGCGGCGCGGCCCCCGCCACTCCTTCCGGCGTCGGGGACGGGGGTGCGGACAGACAAAGGGAAGCAAAGAAAAGACGTCGGAGGGGTGCGCGAGATGCCCATTGTCAAATGCCCGAGTATGTCGAGGAGGATCTCCCCCAAGATCTACCCCTTCGACGTTCGAAGCTTGCATTAAGTCGCGCAAGGTTGGGTCACAGTAGAACTGGTGGGCTGGTCCTGCTTTGGCTAGGCGGGACATTCACACGGGGGAGAAATCCCCAGGAGAGAGGCGGAGAATGCGGATCACGTGACAACGACGTAACTGTTTCGCGAGTGGCCACGGCCCTCCGCGGCTCCTCGGGTGAGACGCGTACCTTTTGACCGACAGCACAAACGATCCCCCACGTGAGGAGACAGCGGAGTTTCGGGCTCGTGTTTGGCCACATTATCACAGTTGCTCTTTCTGCGGCAACCGTTTTGGAATCGCTTCGTGTGTCTGTTGGCCGCAGCCACGGCGGCCGCGATGGCAAAATTTTGCGACGATGCCACTTTTATTTTCCTTTCGTCAATCGTGTAAGAATATGCGTGCTTGTGGGACACCCCGTCTGAAGCCTGCTGAACTTGAATGCTCTGAGACAGGCGATTTCGAAGCAGATGAGAGAGCGCTACCACCACTGGTCACTGATATTAACTTTTTGTTCGAATGTGATGATTTTGATGCGCATTTTGACGTTTCCCGTTTTCTTGAGCCCGTTTAACGCGACGTCGCCCATTTTATTGAATTAACGACTTAATGAAAAAAAAAGCATAACGCATGTTTGTAGTATACTGATGACGAAAAGCAATAAGCAATACCTTCGAAAGATTTCCTAGATGTCTGATGGAGCATCGATTTACCTCGCCGTCTACATAGTTCTCCTGCAGAAGGCTCCGCCTCATCATTATGCACACCTTAAAGGGGTACTGACACAAAATTTCGCGGCCGAGATAGCCTGCTGGATCGATTCCCGTGTACCATCTGCAAAATATCGACAGCGAATAAAGCTTGGAAGGTATTTTATATGAATTTTGAAGTTCGCGAGCGCGATCCAGCATTATAGGCCGCACCTAGTGCATTGACACCCTCGGAGGTGACCCGAGGTGACCCCCCTACTTCCCCTACGTAACCGTTGCAGCCGGTACAAGTTATGATGACGTCGTAGCCGCCATTTCTGTTTTGACGCGCTTCCCGACAAATCGCTCCGACGAAGCGGGTCAAACCTGAAGTGATTCGCCACGTCGAAAATTCCTTCCATCCCCGCCGCAAGAAAATCGTCGCCATCAGACGACGATGAGCCCGACGACGACAGATCGCGCGGAAATGCGTCACTGTTATGTGTGCTCACGTGACCGAGCGTTTCACTCGCTAGGTGGTGATAGTTGCACCCGGCGGCTTGTCGTTTTTGGAGCTCTGTCAAACCGAAACTGAGGCTGTGTCGGTAATGAGGAGCTTGTAATTAATTATCTGCCGCGCGCTGCAGCAAACGATGTGCCGTGTTATGACTAACAGGCCCCCAGCAACACATTGCAGCAAAAAAAACGCGGTGAGAAAATTTTTGCGTCAGGACTCCTTTAAAGGGCCCGTAAACAGGCTGCGATTTTTTTTACACCCCCCAAACAAGCTCGCTAATTCGTACAGTAGACCGCGGCGATCACGTTTTCCGAATATTACAGCGCTGCACACCGCGCAGACCCTTCATTTCGAAAAACAATTCCCGCGCTTCTTTCCTACGCCTCACCAATCCTCCTCGTACGCGCAGTGACGCAAACTCGGCGATCGGCGAGTTTACGTAGCACTGAGCTCGTCGATTGGTCTAAGCCAGGTCTCAACAAAGAGTAGTCGAGTTAACGTCAGTTCCTGTTCCTACCCACCGCTACGAAACTGCGCCTTGTTTCTTGGCCCTGCGGTAATGCGGTTTCGGCCACGCAGTAACGCAGTTGTCATGCGTATGTTCCCCGCACTGCATGCACCTGCACGCAGTATGCCTTCGACATGAGCAACACGTGGAGGAAGCGTTGTTCAGTCCCGCTCGCCGATGACGTCAATTGCTGACGTCGTGTCACGTTCCGAAGTGGGCGGAGTCACGACGACGGGCTACGCCTTTCCCTCCCTGTGGCGGAGAAGGGTGGCGAGGGCGCGCGAAACTTTGAAACCAGCTGAAACGGATGTTCTAAACCCTGTGACTTCCTTATTGTAGCACGTATTCGCAAAATTATTGCGGCAGCATGTTCAGATAGCAAAAGTGCGCATATTTCGCTTCATTACAATTTTAGGACCTCGGGGTTGTTTACTGGCCCTTTAAAAGATATCTAGGCAGGCCGCTAGAAGCGCGAGGTGATGCCTTGGTTTCACGATACGATCGCGGAACGAGGATTTCTTTTTGTACGCTACATTCATGACTGCTTCTCGGTGGTGACGACAGCAGCGATTAATATAGTTTCGTTGCACTCCAAAATATTAATAAAGCACTCGTACAGATCACTGTCAAACATCCAGAGACCTCGTCTCTTCCCTTCTCGTGAAAAAATAATATTATGACAACTGCACTGCTTCGTTAATAAATAGCCCACTAACATCGAAATATACTTCAGTACAACACCAAAGCCTGACTAAGTAGAGCCGTATTGACAGATCCGAAAGGCTCTGTACAATTTGTTCGGCAGTGAAAAAAGAAAAAGCCAACGATGGCGACCTCGCCAAGAATGGCACTTTTGTGCAGTCTGGATTTGCAGCAACAGCACGCGAAAGTGCTGGCCACTCAAGCAAATGACACAGCAGTGTCAACATTTCTCACGCAAAAAGTGTGAGCGAGACTTATACGCGCATTCTGCGAAAGGGACGTCACAAGGGACTCGTATGCTCGGCCGTTCCTGCCAGGCTTGCACTTTCGTCGTCACCAACTCGTGACACGTGTGGTGGTACAAGCCACCAGAAGAAATGTCTGGCAACACTGGCCTCCCTCTTCGTTTATCTCGTCTGTGTGAGCGGGAGACTCTACCCGCAGGCTGACGTCATTGGGCACCGCCTTTGTGCCTTGCGGATTTCTCCCCCGTGAGAATACCTCATTACCCTATCTGACCCCTTGCTTTACTATACATATACTATGCTTGCTCTCTTTTTATTGCGACATGGACAGTCTTGACTGGTTTTTGCCGCCGCCGCCGTCATGCACCGTACATGTACATGTATATATATATATATATATATATATATATATATATATATATTATGAGGTCCTGGTAGGGCAGACGTTTATTTGGCCCGAAGACCCGGCAGCGAACAGGCACGATCAACCCACACTGATGATGATGATACACGACGAAGATGAGGATGCATAACCAAATGCATCATGATGGTGACAATGTACACATGAAGAAGATGTGCATAATAAATGCCCACACTAATTCCCCCCACGTGAAAGTGGCCAGCCTGGCCGCTGCAGGTTAAGGAGAGGAGGAACGTCGTATGAAGGGCTTGATGCGGGAGACGTGGACAATCTCGGTAGTACGGTAACGGCGGTCTGCTGGGGTTACAAGTGGCGTCACGCGATAATTAACAGGTGAAGTCTGTTCCAGAACTGTGTACGGCCCGATAAACCGTGGCTGAAACTTCTCACACAAACCAGGTGTGCGAAGAGGCGTCAAGAGCAGGACCTCGTTACCGGGTCGGAAAGAGACAGCACGATGCGCTGCATCATAAGCAATCTTCCTGTCTTGCTGTCTGGCTTCGGTATTCAGGCGAGCACGCTGGCAGCACTGGGTGACTCGTGAAACGCATTCCTCGGCAGAGGATGGCGACGGATTTACGTTGGAGGTAAAGAAAGAAACGTCCAGAAGGGAAGTAGGGGAACGTCCGTAAACCAGGTAAAACGGTGAATAGCCGGTTGTCCGTTGAATGGCTGTGTTATAGGCCAAAGTGACGAATGGTAAAATCGCGTCCCAGTTTTTGTGGTCTGGTTGAGCGATGAAATCTCTCGGTCAGGCCGTTAGTCTGAGGATGGTAGCTGGAAGCGGTCTTGTGAGTGGTGCCGGAGGATCGGAGAAGTTCGTTCAATAGTTTCACGGTCACTGATCAGAACACGCGGAGCGCCATGGCGGAGTATAATGGCTTGGAGAACGAAATCGGCGACTTCAGAAGCAGAACCAGTAGCCACAGAAGATGTCTCAGCGTAGCGGGTCAAATGGTCCACAGCTGTCACGATCCATCGTTTGCCGGCGGCAGTTACTGGAAGGGGGCCGAAAAGATCGACACCTACAACTTCAAATGGTGTCGCGGGACACGGAAGAGGCTGCAGTTTACCGGCAGGACCAGATGTTGGGAGTTTTCGACTTTGACAGATAGTGCAGGACCCGACGTACCTGGCTACGCTAGTAGTAATGCCAGGCCAATAAAAACGACTTCTAAGGCGGTCGTAGGTTTTATGAAAACCGAGATGACCTGCAGTCGGATCATCGTGGAAGGCTGTGAGGACGTGAGAGCGGAGAGAGCGAGGTAGAACGGCCACCCAGCGCTGACCGTCAGGATGGTAAATTCGGCGGTACAGCACGGAGTGGTCGAGCTTAAATTGCGAGAGTTGGCGACGTAGCCGCGCGTTAAGTGGACAGGAAGTTCCAGAGAGATGGCCCATGATCCGTCGACAGTACGGGTCAGCCAGCTGGCGAGAGGCAAATTCTTGGTCGTTGTCCGGAGGCAGGTGGTCTATAGAGGCCAGAGATGGGACCGATGTAAAAGTGGGCTCGCAGTGTTTGGTATGCGAGGCGGTTGCGGAAGCGCCGAGCGGGGCCGTAGGTAGCGGGCAGCGAGAACGAGCGTCGGCGTCTTGATGTTTTTTGCCACACTTGTAGATGATATCGAACTCATACTCCTGAAGACGCAGAATCCAGCGACCGAGGCGTCCCGATAAGTTCTTGAGTGTGGAAAGCCAACATAACACGTGGTGGTCAGTAACAATAGTAAAATGACGGCCGTGCAGATAGGGACGAAATTTCTGCACCGACCAGATGACGGCCAGACATTCCTGCTCGGTGATCGTGTAGTTCCTCTCGGCTGCAGAGAGTACGCGGCTGGCGTATGCAACGACTCGCTCTCGCGAAGAGTTGTCGCGCTGCAGAAGAACGGCGCCTAAACCGCGGCCGCTAGCGTCTGTGTGCAGGAGAGTCGGAGCAGCCTCGTCAAAATGGGAAACAACAGGATCGGTCGTGAGGGCAATCCTTCAACATGTCAAAAGCCGATTCACATTCCTGAGACCACTCAAAGGGCGTACCGGAGACAAGTAGCTTGTGTAGTGGTGCAGCTATGGAGGCAAAGTTTCGTATAAATCGACGAAAGTAAGACGCGAGGCCATGGAAACTTCGCAAGTCTTTAGGTTTCTCAGGGCGAGGAAAGCGAAGCACCGCAGCGGTTTTGTCGGGGTCAGGGCGTATTCCGTCCTTGCTCACGACATGACCGAGGACTTTAATGGACTTGCTGGCGAAATGGCATTTCTTGGTGTTAATTTGAAGACCAGCGCCCGCAAGGCACGTCAGAACTTCATCCAAGCGTTGCAGGTGTTGAGAAAACGTTGATGAAAAGACAACAATGTCATCTAGGTAGCACAGGCAAGTCTTCCATTTCAGGCCACGCAGCACGGTGTCAATCATACGCTCAAAAGTCGCGGGTGCGTTGCATAGCCCGAAAGGCATCACGTTGAACTCATATAGGCCGTCCGGAGTGGCAAACGCTGTTTTTTCTTTGTCATCTTCGTGCATGGGGATTTGCCAGTAGCCGGAACGCAAGTCGAGGCTCGAAAAGTATTCCGCGCCTTGTAGGGAATCAAGGGCGTCGTCAATCCGTGGCATAGGGTATACGTCCTTCCTAGTGATCTTATTGAGCGCCCGGTAATCGACGCAAAAGCGTACGGAACCATCCTTTTTCCGCACCAGAACAACGGGAGACGACCAAGGGCTGGCTGAGGGGCGGATTATGTCCCGTTGCAGCATGTCGGCTACGTTTTCTTCGATGATTTTTCGCTCGGCTAGAGACACGCGGTACGGGCGGCGGTGCACAATCGATGTTCCGTCGGTCTGAATGCGATGTGCTGCAGCGGTAGTTTGGCCCAAGGTGGACGAATAGGCATCGAAAGAGGTTGCGTGCTTGTTCAACAAAGCAACCAGCTGCTGCTTCTGCGAATCTGTCAAGTCACTGCTGATGACTGCTGTAAGGGCGGAGGAAGAAGTACGATCAGCAGTAGAGTGGCCTTTGGAGCAGACAGGCGTAAGGGGCACGACGCATACAGGCTCCAGATCGGCAACGCAGGCTACCGTGGTGCCCCGCGGAAGTAAAATCTTTTCCGATGTTGCGTTCGTGGCGGCGACGAGAGCTGAACCACTGTGGAAGCGAACGACACACGATGCAAGAGCTACGCCTTTACTAAGGCAGCGGGGTGACGGGGTGACCAATACGTCACCAGAGTCGACGTCGTTGGACACAACCGTTACGATTCGCTGTTCACGTGGTGGCAGCTCGGTATCTGTAGCAGCGACGAGGCGAAGTGGCTTGTAGATGTCGTCGCCGAGCGAGTACTCTGTGCCGGTAAGGTGGGCGACACGTTGGCCACAACAAATAGCCGCGGAAGCAGACGACAGAAAATCCCATCCTAAAATGAGTTGGTGAGAGCACGGGTACAGCACAGCGAACTCTATGTGGTGAAGAATGTCATCGATTAGTACGCGGGCAGTACACAGAGCGGAAGGGCGAATTGTGTTCCCCTGGGCTGCAACCAGTGTAGGTCCATCGTAAGGCGTCATCACTTTCCTGAGACGGGCACACAAATCAGCACGAAGAACAGAAAACGTAGCACCAGTGTCCGCCAAGGCATCGACGTGCACTCCTTCAACTATTAGAGAAATCATATTGCAAGGGCGTGCTGGAGGAATTTGAGTCCTGTGTGTGAATGCAGTTTTTCCTCCAAAAACTGCATCGCTTAGTTTTCCGGACGGTGGTCAGAGGTGAGGGAGGCAGGCCGAAGCGGAGACGAGGAACGACGGAAGGGCGAAGGTGAACGGCGTCTGGTTGGCCGATAACTATTGCGCACTTCACTCGATGCGGGCGGAGATGGTGATCGACGCGGAGGTGACGAATAACGGCGGCCTTGGTAAAAGGCTCCTCCGGGGAAGTCACGCTCGCACATGTCGTATCCTCGACGCTCATCTTGCTGGCGCTTGCGGCAAAAGCGTGAGATGTGGCCGCGATAGCCGCAATAGTAGCACGTAGGGCGAGATGATCGCCAAGGCGGGTAGTAGGCAGGGTTTGGGGCACCGGGTGATAGCGCAGTCAGATGGGCAGAGGAGGGCTCAGCCGGCGGTGACGGGAAGCTCGCAGGAGGCGCGGCAGCAACCGACGCGTATGTTGATGGCTGCAACGTCGAGTTGGCGTTCCCTAGAGGTGTGGCAGCAACTTGCGCGAATGTTGGTAGGAGGCGAGACGCAGCGGGTTGAATGTGCGCCGAGTGAGTCAAGGACGCTAGCTCCTCCCTGATGACATCACGTAAGGCCGTGCCGGAAGGCTGACTGGGACACAGTGTAGGCACTGAGAATCCCATGGATCGCAGTTCGTCACGTATCAGTGCCCTTATAATGCCTCGTAGTTCTGCGTCCGTTGCAGGACGTGTTTCGTCACTGTCCGGTGGGAGGCGAACGGACTCGAGTTCGTCGAGGCGCTGACACGTTGTGACAACTTCAGCAACGGTAGCCGGATTCTTGATGGCAAGAGCATTGAATGCGACAGTTGTAATGCCCTTGAGAATGTGGCGTACCCTGTCCAACTCTGACATTGATGGATTGACACGTCGGCAGAGCGCAAGAACATCCTCGATGTAGGACGTGTACGACTCGCCGAGTTGTTTCCGAGCCTCGAGGGTTTTCTTGGCGAGAGCCGACCGAACGGCCGGTGTGCCAAAGACTTGGCGCAGCTGTTCTTTGAAGGTAGCCCAGTCGGGGATGTCAATCAGGTGGTTGAAGAACCACGTCTTCGCCACACCGGTAAGGTAGAAGGAGACGTGAGTTAGGTTGTACGTGTCGTCCCACCGGTTAGCAGAACTGACACGCTCGAAATCGTCAAGCCAGTCCTCCACATCTTCTCCGCGCAGACCAGCGAAGAGATGAGGTTCGCGCTGGGGGCTGTTTACGACGTGTGAAGGCGTGGCTTGCGGTGCCAGAGTGGGGACGGCAGCAGCAGCGACCTGCTCGTGCTGTGACATATTGCTGCACAGCTGGCGCAAACGGCGACCTGAGCGAAGCTCCAGGAGGTAGAGCGGACGAGTAGAGGACGGGGGATCCAGAAGCAACCTCCACCACGTATGAGGTCTTGGTAGGGCAGACGTTTATTTGGCCCGAAGACCCGGCAGCGAACAGGCACGACCAACCCACACTGATGATGATGATACACGACGAAGATGAGGATGCATAACCAAATGCATCATGATGATGACAATGTACACATGAAGAAGATGTGCATAATAAATGCCCACAATATATATATATATATATATATATATATATATATATATATATATATATTGTGTATATATATATATATATATAATATATGTATTATATATATATATATATATATATATATATATATATATATATATATTATATATATATATATATATATATAAAGCCACAAAGAAAAATAATTCAGAAATAATATCCGAGCGACCTCTCGCTCCGCAGCGCGCGGCGTTAGACGGCTAGGCCACGAAAAGTACGGCCTTTCAGCATGCTAATGGTGAGCTATTTATATACACCATTTACTTCAGCGTGCTTTGTTACTCACCAGCGAGATGGCGCGGAGTGCGCGAGGGGCGCGCTTTAAAGGTCATCGCCCCGCACGTTGCGTTGCGCGCGCGCCTCGGTGCATTTCGCCCTACGGGGCGTGGTCGCCTGCGTGCGCCTCGTGGAGGGAGCAGGGGGGTTGTATGCCTTGTTCTTTCATCGCGATGTCCACGCTGAAATTACAGAGCGTACAAAGATCACTTCGCTCGCTGCAGCGGCCGCGTTTGCGAAATGAGCCCGCTGTTCAAAAATAAATAACAACTGTGACACTTGATAGTTCGCGCTCGCCCTGTGTGTGTTCTTTTCGTGCGTCCTTTGCGCTTGAGTGACGCGCTGGAAATTTCGAGCTGCTTCCCATTCTTCGCGTTGCATTCCAGTTTGTTGCTATCGCATTCATTGCTTAGCCGTTGCGGCGAAACTGCGACTTTTTGTGTCTATTTATTTGTAATTGCTTCTTTCTCTCTCTCCATCTATTTCCTTCTATTTTCATAGGCTCCTCTATATTCTTCTGTGCCCATCAAGCCGTCGGCACAACAATAGGCCTCCCACGCTCAAGTATGCGCAGCGCCGTCCGCCGCCCCAGCGGAGAGAATGGAAAGCTCCGGTAGCTTGTTTTCCTATTGCGCGCGCGGAGAACGTGCTCCCCGGGGCTTTTATCTCGCATTTTTCACGCTATGGGTGTCGTTCCTTCGTCGTACTCGAAACCAGGCATGCAGTCCTGCTGCATTGCGAACTGTCACAAAAGTTCGGCCAGGGTGCGCTGCGTCGCACGCGTTTCGCCGCTTTTCTTGCAAAAACCGGTCGCTTCTCTCCCCGCACCTGCCTTTTGACAGCGCTGTCTCAGCACGTTCACGCACCCTGCACGCGCTGTTGTCTGCTCGCCGTGCACGTGAAGCTTCACGTATCGCTTGCTCTGAAGGATTAGAAAGATCCCAGAGATGGAAAAAACGTTTTCACGGTGGGAATCTCACGTACCAGAGGACGACGGTTGATCTACCACCTTTTCGGGACCGAGCAGGTCCTCAAGGACGATGCTGTTTGTGCGAGCGCTACGCGCGTGCCGATGCTGAACGGGCACGCTTCTTTGACATGAATAGGGAGGTGACCGCGCGAGTTCTGTAATTATGTTACCGGCAAAACGCACATTCGTTGCGGCAGTCGTGTCTACTCGGAGCTATCAGCAAACATACAGCACGCTTTCGCATGCGTTTTCTATTGATAACTTTTCAATTGGTTGGATGCCAAGTTTGTCGTGCGGCTTTAAATTTATTATGAGCTTAGTGTGAAGAGCATAAATTTACATCTGCCCTGTTGAGTCAGTGGCTGCATCGCAATGCGCAGTGTTCAGTTTCGTGGGAGTTTCACTTTTGCCGAGGTTTGCATTGGTTGACAACAGCGTCGGATCGCAAGTTTAATGCCACCTTGGATTTTTTTAGAGCTCCCTTTGACAACATAATGATACGCAAAAAAAATAAATATTTCATGCCCACTTCGACCGTGCATGTTTCTTGCAGAGGAGTGTTTCATTTCGAATAATCAATCAATCAATCAATCAATCAATCAATCAATCAATCAATCAATCAATCAATCAATCAACTTTATTTTGTCCATTTCAAAAATGGATCACGATCGACGCCTGATCACGCACCGTGTTCGCTTATTCGAATGTCGCTTTGGTTGTTTCGACAGCTCGCTTGGCCAGCATCATACTATACGGGGGCGTCGCCAAGGGGGGGGGGGGGGGGTAGGGGGGTCAAACCGCCCCGAAAATTTTCAATTTTGCTTGCGTATATGTACACGCACACGCACAAACGCACGCCCGAACATACATACAGTATGGTTGGACCCCCCTCCCTCCCCCCGAAAAAAATGTCTGGCTACGCCCCTGATACCATACAATACCCACTGGGATCGCGCATGTTTATGATTATGCCGAGATTTGTGCCCGATGATCAGCGCATCTGAATTCGCGAAGCCATCGAAAACTTAATTGCCGCCTTGGTTCTTTTTTTTTATATTACGTGCCGAACACATGACATTATTACGAGGCACGCCGTGGTGGGCGACTTCGGATTAATTTCGGCCACCTGGGGTTTTTAACGTGTACGTAAATATAAGTACGCCGGTGTTACTGCATTTCGCTCCCATCGAAATGCAGCTGCCGTATGCGCGAATCGAACCCATGACCACGATCTTAGCAGCGCAACACTTCAGCCTGCTAAGCAATCACGGCTTGTCTCATGCAAGGCCAATATAAACGCTCAGTGCAAACATGCAGCTTAATTCTGTTTACAGGGAGCCGCGACGGGAAATGTACCGCAGTCAGCTGAATTAAACACTTAGTACTCACGGTACGTTATTTAAACTGTGGTGTAATAAGCCCACATGCTCCGCTGCTGTCACATTACAAATGGTTGACTCGGAAAGCCAGCGCGCAATCTCGAAACGTACAGCGGCTGTCTATTTGTTGTAGCTTCGGTTCACAAACACACTTCTTTTTCAAACGAGCACGGTCATCGCGTTTCTCCCCGTTAATAGTTCGTGATACTGTGTACGACAAAAATTGCTTCAAGGTGATAAGACCGCGAAAGAATCGCGGCGAACTGCCATAATCCACTCTTGACGCCTCTGCTCCTCGCACTGCTCAGGAGGCCTTGCGGTAAGTAAAACCGTGTTCCGGGCGCGTTTTTTTTTTAGGTGTTTGAGCACTCCACTCCACATCAATTGTTATTCGACATGCCTTGAAGTTTCGGCCACCACACATACGACGAACGTTGCTTATTTCACTACGCAAACGTGAACAACGCGGAAACACACGTACAACGACGTAGGAAACCACGGCGGCCGTCTGCTTCCTTTCCCGAGAGTAATGACCGAGTTCGCCCCCTATGGCGCTTCCGTCGGCGCGCACAAGGCGTATAAGCGGCGGAGCGCGCGTTCGGAATTCAGTCAAGGGCGTCTTTACTTGGCTTTCGCTTCACTTGACGCTTTGCTTGACTCGAATAGATGCGATGGAAGCAACAGTACCTTCAATCAGCGTCCCACCACTCGTTGAAGGCAACGTTACCCCACCCTCGCCGTCGTCGGCGTCAACAACAGCAAGCAACGCAGAAGACAAGGCTGCGAAGAGACGAGCATACGACGCTAAACGCAAGCGTTTGAAGCGAGCTGCGGACCCGGAACTTCGTGCACGAGAATCTGCTGCGAGACGGCAACGACGGGCTGCGGATCCTTCACTCGGGGAACGACAAGCAGCTGCGGAACGGCAACGACGGGCTGTGGATCCTGAACGTCGTGCTCGAGAAGCAGCAACCGTTCGTGAACGTCGAGCAGCGGATCCATCACTCGGGCAGCGCGACGCTTCTGCGAAACCCAATTACGCAACATTCACGCGATACTCCCACTGCTCTGCGACGCATTTACTCGAGTTCCCCCCGTGGGAAGATGCGGGCGACATTCTTTTAATTATGTGTTTTTTAGGAGATGTTAGGACATGTTTGTAAAGCACATGTGTGACGTTGAACGTTAATGTCCCGCTCTACATGAAGCCTTCTGAAACCTATATATTGTACACGTCGTCTTCGCGAGGTGAATTCGCCGCGCATACCAGTGACGCGCTGAGGCTGCCAGTACGCACTAGAGGTAGCCGTTCCGAAGTATCGATTGGGTAAATATAATTAACGCCACCATAGGTGCCTGTATTATGTAGCACTGTACACGGCAATACAAAAGGGCGTATTTGAGGCATTTCTTTCCCACAAATGCGCTTGCTATTTCTTGTTAACTGTTTAGCAACCTCACAAAAAGGGCGTGCTATGGGGCGTATTCCTGTCCCGAAACAATAACCATCAATCTCGCGTGTTTTTCTTTGCATTATCGCCGGGCGAGCGGTACTTCCAGGTCACGAATGGCGTGCATGTTATTAAAAGCATCCTTGATAGGAAAGTGGCGAGCGCCGAGTATTCAAGAAAGGAAGCGCAAAATATCCAGAGGCCGGTTATTGGAGAGGGGCGAGAAGATTCCACAAAGGGTGCGGATAGTTTTTAGAGTGCAAGAAACACATGGGCAATGGCTGTTGGCGGTATTATGCTAGTTAAAGAGTCGCGACTATTATTTATTTAGAAATTACACCATTTCCCGCTAAAGGGGACCACGAGGCCATGCGAAGCCGGAACACTTGCACGATCGCGTTCCGTTGGCGTTCTTTGGGCATGCTACCGACCTCGCGTTGTTGGACTGCGAAGAGGAACGCTACGCGCGTCTTGTCTTCCTTCTAGCCTGACCGTTAATTCTCACAGGGAGTCGGCAGGCGTACGAGAGGGGGGCAGCGTAGGAGAGGAGAGAGAGGGGGAGGGGACGCGCATGCTCTGGTGCTCATCGCGGCGTTGCGCAGCAGAGAATTTCGGCATGTCTAGCCCGCGTTTCAGAGGAAGAGTGGAAAGGGGGAGGGGAGAGGGGAAGTGGAGAGGGGGAGGGAAAGGGGAGAGGGGCAGTGGAGAGGGGGAGTGGAGAGGGTATGCGCATGCGCAGTAAGGGTGGTCACGCCGCACACCACCACCACCGGATTGAACTCCGCCATAAGATACTTCGCATCTAAAATGACCGTCAGTGCAAGCAGTAGCTCGGAGCTTCATTGAAAGAAGAATGCGCCAGAAGGCGTCCATCATTTCCAGTTGAGACAGCGTTGGTTGATTCGTTAAGAGATTAGACGCACCAACCATAGCGCGCAAGTGCGCCTCGTAGACGTACTTGACATATGAACTATACTCGTTGCTCAATGAACGAGCAAGCGAACGAATAAACTAGCCTGCCACCGTAAACGTTTCCTTCGCGAGAGCTCCACTCGCGGATAATCTGTGCACATATCTGGGGTTTTACATCCCAATACCACAATATGATTATGAGAGACGCCGTAGTGGAAGGCTCTGGAAATTTTGACCATCTGACGTTCTTTAACGAGCATTGACATCGCACGGCACACTGGCCTCAAGCTTTCCGCCTCCATCGAAATGTGGCCGCCGCGGCCGGTCGCGACCTTCGGGTCAGCAGCCGAGCACCATAACCTCTGCTCCGCCGCGGCGGAAAGCTACTCGCGAATATAAACCTCCACAGGAAATGGCACGTAAACCTTCGCGCTAAATACCACGTATACGTGAGGTTCCTAAACGATGAACGCACCCTGCGACTCGGTTGGGCACGCACGCTTTGCCTACCTACCGTCTATCGCAAATCCACCGGCAGATCTGTCGAAGTAGAAGAGCCAGAGAAAGCTATTTGCTTTTAGGAAAAGAAAAAAACCGAGCACGCGACAAAAACAAACAGAGATGTAGCACTCCTAATGTGAGCTTTGTCACTCCAGCTTCGTTTCTTCAAAAGAACCGCGCCGAATTTCTGAAGTTTCGCAATCACATTTGCTATCGTCAGTCGGCGTGCCATGCTAGGCGCACAAACGAATACCGCAAACTCAAACCAGTAGGCGCATCACGTCAACCAGAAAACGTAACCACATATTCTTGAAAAAAAAAAAAACTTAGCTGAGACTCCGCAGAAGCAGCAATAAAACGTGTGAGGCATAGCGACGTACTGCACAATTAACTGAGACGTGTCTACGGCGTTATAGCACGCAGCGATTTGCGCGAACCTCGACGAGTACTTATAGTGAGAAGATAGCAACTTACCTCGCATAGTCGCGTCGAAAACGTCGACCGAAAGTTCTATCTTTCGATTCGGTGTAACCAAGCCTTCCTTCGCAACTCGTTGCGCTTCCCGGACGGTATCATGAAGAGCTTTTTGCCTTCACTTGATTTCTTCCGGCATCCGAAAGCACAGCAGAAGCCCATGGCAACCAACCGTGACTTCGGTCTCGTGTGCCAGGTGTCTCAGAGCACAACGCACGCGGAATGGAAAGTGCGTATCCATAAAACACATGCGCTGAGAACCAGCGAGCCCGTGCTTCGAGAGCAAAGATGGCAGTCGCGAGCGACTGTAAACAAACGAACGCTCCGAGTGGTCCCACGTGACGGCAATAGGCCAATGCCGACGCGGCGTCAGCCTCGGAGAGGGCAGAGGAGGGAGAAGAGAGAGGAGGCGCGCTTTTATGCACGTGTGTCGCTACTTTACGAAGTTTCAGGGACTTTATATAAGGCTTCCCAAGCAACGCTTAGCGGCGCTGCTGCTCTTGACAGGCAGCGCCATCTCTGGCAGAAAAGTAGTAACTAGTGTGCAAGCAGCGCGCGTTTTCCCTTCTCTCCACCGCGTTGCCGCTCGCTTCTGTGCACGTGCAGAGTTCTCGCGGTGCACTTGCGGTGCCTCACAATGTACCGCTTGCAGTGCGGCTTCAAAGGATCTTCAAGCTTGACTGGCACTTCCGAAAAGCGAACTTGATAAAATGAGAAAGGCTCGTCAATCAAGTTAACGGTGAAGAGCAGACGATGCCTGACTCAAAGCGAAATGCATTTCCCAAGTCGCGATTACAGCGTGTAGGACGTATACCTCGAGGTAAGTCTCATTCTGTCATGTTAAAGATGAATAATGGTCCACATGCACTCCGAAATGAAGCCGTACACGCTATCGACGTTCTGCGGCGTGGACTACGAATCATATGATTGTTGTTTTGATATGGCATGCTTACAGTAGCAGCCGTGTACTTTCGTGAACAAACGTTTGCGGCGTGCGAAAAAAAAAAAATTATACGGCCATGGCACTGTTTCCTAAGAAGGTTAGAGTCAAGTCCTCCGTGCCGCTGGAGAATCATCCGCCGATTAAGACGCGAGGCAGCTAGCTGAGCTTTAACCACTGTGAAGCAAGATGAACTGCTCGCCTCGTTGTTTCGGCTCTCGCGTCATGCTTGCAGTCTCTTTTTATTATATCAACTTTACAGGCGTATAAAACCTGCTGCGAGAACGCGGCAAGAAAATCGCACAAAGTCAGAAGGTGGTTACTTCAAGGTTGCAATTTCAAAGCATGTATTAGGTGCCAGTTGTATTTAGCGCCTTAAATATTTATCACCCTAATAAAGTGACAAAAACGAAACAAACCTGCAGAACGATGTCAAAGCTTGCTGAAAATGCACAGACGTCCGTTCCGGCGTGTTAAAGCAGCCTTCCCGACGCGTGAATTGCAGGCGCCGAACTTCTGACAATGCACCGAGTTCAGTTGAATTCAACCAACCGCGCAACGCTAACGGTATAACGCGAGTGTGAACGTTCAACAACGACGGGTAGGTCTCACGAACACGGGGAATCAAAACACAAAGTTGCTTCACCTACAACCGTAACTGGACTTTCACAATGCGAGAAGACAGCGAGTAATCATATACTGTAGTCGCTGCGTGCATGCGCCGCGTTACTTACCGATTCAGGTAGTCGAAACGAACGAAAGCGATGAACTGAGAAAGCCAAAATAGAAGGCGAGACAGCGCTCTCCACGCTTGCCGCCTTTATTTCTCGTGCGACACGCCCGCGAACCGATAAAGTTTCACACGTGCATCGTGTGCCTTGGTGTTGTCTGCACTGTTGTGGTAGGCCACTAAACCGCAATACTTCTGATCTCGCTTGCGCTTCCGCGGGGTCGCTTCTGCCATCGCGGAAATGCGCAGCTTCGCACAGCAAGCCTCTTGGTTCAACGTGCCGAGCTGACGGCCCCCCAGTTACCCGCACCGAGAGAAGAACGCGTGCGCACGTGCGCTAGCGCTACCGTGAAAGGGGCCGAGTTGGCCGCGCATGCACTACAGAGCTTTCCGATAGAGCCGCAAACTTGAGCTTGGGTTCCCTATACGTCAGTTTTCGTACGGTAGACCAGCGCTACTAAATATCATTTTCAAAAAGAGATGGCACGAATGATGCGGTGTGGTCACGTTTCCGCTGAGCGTTTGCCGTTCGCAGCTTTCGTCCTCCCCGCTTGCCGGGCCGACATGTCTTGCAGGACTTCCGGCCACGCGAGGACAGTACCGCTCAATTGTGACTCTGTTTTGAGCCTTACTTACTATTATTTTCGAAATTCCTGGGGATTTCTACTATCAGGCGCTCTACAGGAGCGTCTCAGGAACACAGAATCGCCATTACCTGGACATGGTAAAATAATCGCCGACATTGGCTTAAAGTGAGGCTCTTCTACGATGCACAACTACAGAGAAAAGAGGGGGAGAGCAAGAGCGACTCTGTTGCTAGCGGACGAACAACACATCCATTCTGAGATCGTACCGTTGACTCACTTTATGCGCCGTTACTGATGGTCACGGTAGAACGGCACCCTCATGAAAAAATTGATGGCGGCTACCCTTCTGGGACCAAAAGAAAAACGAAATCACACGACACAAATGCGGCAATTTTCCGCGGCACGCAGTCGTGAGGTTCCCGGCTCTCTTCTATCCCCTTCGAGCAATGCGGTCATTACAGATAGAAACGCACCAACCTGGCGGCCTGCTTGAGTTCTCGACTGACGCTCTTCTTCTCGGGTTTCTTGCCGCAGCGGTGTTCTCGGTGGTCGTCCTGCATGGTTGCCTTCCTCTTCGTCGACGCGTGCAGCTGTTCGAGCCAAAATCGTGGTATGCCGAGTGAAAATAGACGGTCACGTGCAGCAAACGGCGCGACTAAGAGTTGTTTTCCCGCAATGTGTAAAATGGATATTTACTGCGTGTCATGTGCTTGCTGCTCCTTACGTCACAATGGCAGCACCAGTGGCGACCTCTGACGGAGCTGCATTTGAATGAAAAAATGTCCTTCTTGTCTAGGCGGTGGTGTAATCCGAAATCGCGCGCTAAAGTCGTTCTTGTGCAGGTCTTGGTGTTGTTCTTAATCGTGCGCCTATAATGGAGCTCCACTACCGTGAAACCCAGCGATTACCTCAGCAATCGCACGCTTGCCAAGGTGGTGGCGCCCCCTCTTGCGTAGCGCGGTTATTAGCCACATGTTTCAGAAGTGTTTTTCGCGATTTCAGCTAAATTATTGCAATTAATTCTTGGTTATTTCTGTAATTTTGTATTATTTTAGACCTTGTTAGTCTGTGGCCTGTATTGCCACTGCGTGTCCATGCGACAGTGGATGGACGACAAGCACTTAAAATGCTCTCAAATCATGCGGCTACCAGGTGAACCTTACGTGCACTAACAATGCCTAGTGGTAATACCCGACTGCATAACACATTATCCAGTCTGCGTTTCTGGCGCAAGCTGTCGAGGAGTAGCGGGCTGCGTATTATCTCCCGTTAGCAGTGCGCAATCCTGTGCACAGTGTTCCATTGAACAACAATGAATACACTGTAATAACCAAATAAAGGATTCAGTCAAAAATTGGGGGACGCTTAAGCTTCGCCTTTAAGAGCTGAACGCGATATCCTGTCCCTAGTGCGCACTTCGAACACTACGAGTGCTTAACAGAATGCGAGCACTAAGGTGTGTGCTTTATGTAATGGGTAGCATGTTTTAAACCAGGAGCAATTATGCGCGAGGAACTTTTTCGAAGTTGCGATGCACCCACTACGTGGTCTTAAGGGAATACGCGCAGCAATGGGTGGCTGTCTTTAAACCACCAAGTCGTTATGATATTGACGTGGTGTGACGCTCGATGGCAATCTGCGCTTGTACCACGCACTATTACTGCGATATTATATCTCATACTGTGACACCTGTATACAGAACGCGTATTTTTGGGAAGCATGAAAGTTCCTTTCAGTGCAGCTGGGCACTCCTTGTTGCCATGTTTACCGATGTTCGACAGGTTCGCAAGGCGATTGCGACTGCGCTCCCGCTTGCGGCGTCCACGCCATCGTGTTTTACACACCCGACGGGATATTCGACCCTACAGCGGCGCATGATGAGAAATATTGCGTCGGCGTCGTTTATATTGTAACGCCGTTTTCACGGTGAAGAGCCCAGCCGGTCGAGAATTCACTGGTTATTGAGCCTACCTGTGCAAGAAAAACAGATCACTCACAGTCATTTCAGCATTATCGCTGGTGCTCATGCAAGTCTCCCTTCGTTGAAAGGGGAACCCTCATATACAGGGTGTTTCAGCTAAAAAGCACCAAGTATTCAAAATATTAAACATAGCTGCTACTCGTCTTCAATTAGCGCAGTATTGTTCCGAGCCATATGATCACGTCAGAATATTTTTTTTTCAATCCGCCAAGCTCGGTAATTAACAAAGATTGCTTAATGAACTTTTTAATTACTAACTCTAGAGAAAAATTTTCAATACAAAAGTTGTAGCGCTTGTTCAGGAACATCGATTTTTTAAATCTCTGCTAATATAACTCTCCCGCTTAATTTTTTTCCGGCCTTTCTTTAAAGCGTGCGATTTTTTAAAAAAATACCACGTGACTGCCGCCTAACGCGCGGCGCTTTTAGCGCCCTCAAATGTAAGTTGAACGAATTATCAAACGCTGCTCCGCGCACGAAGGTCGATTGAGCAGGCTACCGGTGACTGCGATGGACGCTAAATGATGACAGGGGCGTACCGTCTAAAGAAAACTCTACGAAAGAGTGGCCGCCACGTGTGCGTGGATCTTTTATCTCGGTCCTTCATCAGGTTGTAACCCTCGCCCCTTCCAATGCGTTTCTTCACTGGTGCGAAAAAAAAGAAAAAAAAATGTCTACGCTGCATTAAATGCTGCCTATGGTCTCATGCGGCATTTGCTCCGTGGCTGCCGCTTTTTCGTCGAAGAATTTTTTTTTTTTTGAAACGGTAGGCTCGTTTTGTCGCTTAGCATCCATCGCAGTCACCGATAACCTGTTCCATCGATCTGCGTGCGCGAAGCAGCCTTTGATAATTCGTTTAAGTTAAACGAATTATCAAAGGCTGCTTCGCGCACGCAGATCGATAATTCGTTTAAGTTAAAATGCTCTTTTTTTCCCTCAACAATAGAACTATGGAATTCACTTCCAACTGATATTGTTTGTTCGCAATCTGTGGCTGCTTTTGTATCGGCACTCGAGTTGCACCTTGAGTCGTTATCGCAACCATGACTACGATGTGTAGCATGTTATCAAACCTACCGCATACTCAGTATCTACGCGTTTTCTGTCCTTGTACTGTAGCTGCAGCTTTTCTTTTTCTTTTTTTTATGCTCAATTTTTTGCACATGGTGTTGAGTGTTTACGATGACAGTGTATACGCTTGCGCGAATATGGCTCACTGCGTCGCTTATTTGTCATTTTTGTATAACGTGGCTTTTAATTAGGTGCCCAATGTGGATGCTGACTTCTTTTATTTTTTATTTTATTTTTATTATTTTATTTTTATTATTTTTTGACAGAGCTTGTCTATTGTATTTAGTTGTTCCTGTGTCGTTCTTGATCTCATCTGTCTTCTTTAAATGGATACTTTGGCAGTACTTTTTTGTATGCCCACTCCTGTATCAGCCTTCGGCTTACAGTATTAATAAATAAATAAATAAAAATAAAATAAACGAATTATCAAAGGCTGCTTCGCGCACGCAGATCGATGGAACAGGTTATAGGTGACTGCGATGGATGCTAAGCGACAAAACGAGCCTACCAAACGAATTATCAAAGGCTGCTTCGCGCACGCAGATCGATGTAACAGGTTATCGGTGACTGCGATGGATGCTAAGCGACAAAACGAGCCTACCGTTTCAACAAAAAAAAATTCTTCGACGAAAAAGCGGCAGCCACGGAGCAAATGCCGCATGAGACCATAGGCAGCATTTGATGCAGCGTAGACACGTGGTATTTTTTTAAAATTCGCGCGCTTTAAAGAAAGGCCGGAAAAAAATTAAGCAGGAGAGTTATCTTAGCAGAGATGAAAAAATTCTATGTTCCTGAACAAGCGCTACAACCATTGTATTGAAAATTTTTCTCTAGAGTTGCTATTTAAAAAGTTCTATAAGCAATCTTTGTTAATTGCCGAGCTTGGCAGATTGAAAAAATATTCTGACGTGCTCTATATGGCTCAGAAAAATACTGCACTAATTTTAAACGCGTAGCGCCTATGCTTATATTGTTAATATCTTGGTGCTTTCTAGCTGAAACACTCTGTATATATTTATATAGAAAAGACGAGGTCAGAATAAAAAATGCCCCCACCTCCCCGAAGGGGATCGTGAGGAAATGCGAATGCATTTCTTGCGCCGAGAGTACACGCCGTAGTAATTTTAATGGCGTAAAGCCAGACACATCGACGCGCTCAAGTGTCTCCCTTTTGGGCGCCTCTTTCAACAAACGCTTCCTACGTGCGTTCGTAATCACCTCATGGATGTTGCCACCGCCTTCAATGCGGCACAAACGCGATTAGAACGCACTGTTTTCAGGCTGTGCCAAGGCCGCACAAACGCTACAAACGCGTTCCAAACGCACTGCATTGAGGCGGTGGCGCAGGGAGGAGAGAGAGCGAACGGCGAGAGAAGGAGCGGCGAAGCATTGCACCTACCCTCGCGCGCGCCCGCAGTTGTTGCTATGGGAGAGGGAGTGAGAGCGGAGAGGCGTGCGGACAACGCCGGATGCCTCACATAGCCCGACTAAGAAATGCAGTCGCATTAAAACAGACGGCCCGCGCAGCAAGGGTGTTGACTCTCTATTTACTATATATATATATATATATATATATATATATATATATATATATATATATATATATATATATATATATATATATACGCAGTGAAACAGACGCGCGTACGAAGCGATTTATTGACGTTTCGGCCGCGGGTCCGACCCGCGGCCGAAACGTCAATAAATCGCTTCGTACGCGCGTCTGTTTCACTGCGTATATTTACCCGGACCTAGAATCATCTTTTCTCGACATATATATATATATATATATATATATATATATATATATATATATATATATATATATATTAATGAGCACTAACAGACAATAATGCCAAGGACAGTGGCGCACCGACGGGGGGGGGGTTCGGGGGTTGTAACCCCCCCCCCTGAGGCCGACCAACCCCCCCCCCCGTAACTGCCCCGCTGTCCTTCTCACCGGTAGTCCAAGGTTCATATCCAGAGGTGTCCTGAGGTCGACTTTTACTGACTGGCTCTAGAAATGTGTTGTATTCACTCATCTACTCCTATAGGACTGCTCTATGGCATGCTCTATGGCTCTGCGTTCCTAAATTTCCAGGGAAGCAGCTTTCCAATAATAACATCTGGGGTTTAACGTCCCAAAACCACGATATGATTATGAGGGACGCCGTAGTGAAGGGCTCCTGAAATTTTGAACCCCTGGGGTTCTTTAACGTGCACCTAAATCTAAATACACGGGCCTCAATCATATTTTCGCCTCCATCGAAAATGCAGCTGCCGCGGCCGGGATTCGATCCCGCGACCTTCGGGTCAGCAGTCGAGCGCCATAACTTATCACTAGACCACCGTAGCGGGGCGCAGCTTTCCAAGAAAAAATATGCTTTCACGGGTTGTCAGTCTGGCCCCTTTTTTATTTGCTTGCCCCTTTGATTACTGCAATAGAGCATATGCCACGGCAAATATAAGAATGGAACACATCGAGGGACGAGCTCTCATTTCACTCCAGCCGCAACCAAAAATATTTCTCAGATACGTCTAAACGACTGTTTTTCGATCGTCAAGAGATCCTACGTCATAATTTTTCTCTCTCATATAAATTTCATTGAACGAGAATTCAATTCGCCCTTGAAACATAAGACTCTCGGCCGTGTTTGGATGTTCCCGTAGCCTGAAAATAAAACTCTGCAAAAACACCTACACAAGTCGATATCTTCGGTTTTCTTCAGACCCCCCCAAAAAGCAGAATATATTATTCTTAGACATTAATACGAAGAGCCGGAACATACTGCAGCGCACAACGTGAAAAAACAAAAGAAAAACAGATGATATATTCAAGAAACTCACCAAGAACAGCTACGGAAAGTCATTTATTCAGAAAGCAGTTCACTTCCAAAAACACGACGCAAGCTGATAAATCCAGCAACACCCCCCCCCCCCCTTTTCCAATCAACACCACCACAGAAATGCATCAGTCTCTACTATCCGAGTAGTGATCGAAACCATCGCTCCCAATGACCGGCCGCCGAAAGAGAAAATTCAAGACACCAGCTGAACCGAGAACCTGAAAGAAAGGCGGGAACCAATTTTGCAAGAGATCGCAACTCATAGCCGAAGATTCTGAGGACGCGGACCGCCGAATCGATTTTCCTGAAACAACAGTTTTCGCAGTTGAAACCAACTACCGGAAATGAATCCTGACATATGTTAACGACCCAAACAACGTGAACCGCGCTCAATGCAACCTACCCCTTGTGTACAGCACACAAAAAAAAGAAAGAAAAAAAAGAGCGAGAGGCATCTGCGTACCCACTTCGACGCGTCCGTCTAAAAAGCTCCCCACCCCCTTCACTGTTCAACTCATGCCTTCCGGTCAAGCCCTTGCACTGCTCTGTTCTTTTGCCGACAAGCACCGCCGCCGCCTGAAGCACCCTTCCATACCCGCCGAACAAGAAAAGAAGCCCTATTCATGTGTTTCTGTTCCTCAAACTTCGAAGTGGGAACCGTATGGTTTCGGGACAATGCTCACTCAAATTTTAAAGATAAGAAGGCGTCGGCGGCATCTGATCCATCCGCCAAGCTTCGACGCACGTGTTTTCTATTTTCTTCGGGGCTGCTGGTGAATGGTACCGTCTGTCGCTTAATGGCTGCAACGGAGTTGTCGCGCATTTTTTTTTCTGAACCTCGTTGACAGCGGACGAACGAGACGTGTTAGTGCGGCGAGAAGAAAGGCCACCTCGCAAGCGGCTCGTTCATCAAAGCGACCGCGAACCCACGGAGGCTGTTTCTGAGCAAGCCTTGGAGCAACTAGTGTGTGCGTCGCCAGCCATTGTCGCAGCATCGCACGCACACAGTGACTCTAAGCATGCCATGCGGAGTCCGGCCGTTTCAAAGATGGGAGGAGCAAGAAGCCGTGGCAGAAGGAGTAAATGTTTTTAACGACGTCTGGTAAGAAAAAAAGAACCTTGGGAAAGTGCGGAAGGTCTGTTGGGGCGGCACGTTTTCTTTTTCTCAGTAAACGTCTCTCGCCCTCTCTTTTTACCACTTCTTTTTTGCATGTACATCGGACGGAAACTACAAAGTTTGATGTGCACACATGCGTGCACGTTCAGTTTGCTTGCTAGAACTTGTTGCTGTGTTTGCTGCGTGAATCTGAAGCCCTCTCTCGAAGCGCCAGTCGAACGAGGCTATGGTCGAACACATCCTCACCTACTACCCAAAAAGGATTTCGTGTTCATATTCAAGCGACGCAGCAACAACACCGGAATGCCCGATTATGTCCATAGAGGAACCGGTAACTCAGCAGATATCGTCGTCTCATGCGTCCATTAACCAGTCAATTTTTACTAAGGATGGTTCAGCCGCCGAACCTATATGCGCCGGAGTGACCTGGGAATCTACGCTGGAAAGTCAGTAAGTGCGGCTCTAATGCAGTTTATCCGTGAGCTGAGAATTGTGCTGTACGTGTGCTGCATTGAACTGTACATGCTATTTATAATCAATACTATGTAGTTTATAAGTAATATTTATGGTGCGCTTTGAAATTTATAGTTTGGCGAGACTCCAAGGAAGCCTAGGAAATTATCAGCTGCAGCGTTTTTTAAGAGTTGAAGTTGCCATGCATGCGGGCTTGTTCGTATGGCATTTTCTTGTTACACTGGTAGTGCAAATACACGGGACACAAGAAACGCACACGAAAACACACACACGGCGCTGGGTATCTTCATGTGCCTTTCTTGCGTCCTGTTTGTATGCGCTACCTACCATAGTAATAAAGTTTTAACATCATTGCGCGACCGCCAGCCAGCCGACATGTCGGTTCAATTTGTAGTTTATTTTCTACGTGCACTGCTCCACTGAACGGTTTTTTGGCCTTGTCAAGTTATTTCAAGACCTTTCTGTAAAACGCTGAATAATCATCATCATAATTCATGTCATTATTATTATTATTATTATTATTATTATTATTATTATTATTATTATTATTATTATTATTATTATTATTATTATTATTATTTGGTATTTTATTTGTTGTCGCATTACTCCAGCTGAAGCAAGGAAATGTCATGTTATGCAATGTGCTTCCCCCCCTCCCCCCGCACTCCTGTAATCTTGTCAGAAGTTCAACCCCCCCCCCCTCTGAGAGAAATCCTGAGTGCGCTAATGGCCAAGGAAAGTACAGGCGATGTTTTTACTAGTAAATGTAAGGTAAATGTGAAGAAAGAAAAGTGGACGTGTATATATATATATATATATATATATATATATATATATATATATATATATATACAAACACACCGGGTGTCCCAGCTATCTTTAGCCAAGGGTTAAAAAATACAATATTAGAGGCAGGTGAGTTAAATAAGTTGCAAATTTCTGACAGTCACCTTGCGCACTACAGACAATTTTTTCGTGTGGTAATTAACTAATTTATTAATTAGGATTATTTAACTAAATTGCTAAATATTGACTTTAGGCAAGAAATGCGACTTGCAAAGTTCGAGAGCGTCTTCAGAAACCCCAGCGGCATTATTTGCGATAAAGAAAGTCTCCCGTATACCATTTTTTCCAAGCTGTAAGGAAAGCCCGCGAAATACAAAAAGAACCACGTGACTAGCGCATTCGCGCGCCGCGAGAATGCTGCCCTTAGCCGCGGTTTCAGCGAACGAAATCAGCTGCGGCCGGGACTCGCCGGCCGCAGCTGATTTCGCCGGGACTCGCCGACCGCAGCAAGAAACCACCGCCCGATAAGTGGGCGGTGGTTTCTTGGCCCGTTGCCAGCCAGTTGGCACACGTGATGGTGCAAGTGGTAGCGAGCGTGGGCCAAGAAACCACCGTTAACTTATCGGCCTATTCGAGTTATTTGAGTGCCGATAACGTAAGTGGACGCGCAGCGTCTTCATGATGGGAGGAGCAATGAAGAGGCTTGCTTGGAGAAGATGGTAGTGGAAGAGGGCAACGAGAGAGGGCGTCGGCATCTTGGTGTTTTTTTTTTCAGATTTGTAAAGGACGTCAAATGAGTACTCCTGTAGCCGGAGCGCCCAGCAGCCGAGGCGTCCGGACAAATTCTGTACTGATGACAACCAGCATAGCGCGCGGTGGTCTGTAAATACGGTAAAATGGCGTTCGTAAAGATATGGGCGGAATTTCTGTACGGCCCAAATTACAGCCAGACATTCCTGTTCTGTGATGGAGTAGTTTTGTTGAGCATTTGTGAGTGCGCGGCTGGCGTAGGCAACGACTCTTTCTCGACCAGTTGCATCACACTGTAGGATGCACCGATGCCATGGCCTCTAGCGTCGGCGTGCAGACAAGTAGGGGCGTGCTCATCGAAATGACCGAGGACGGGGTCAGATGTCAGCGCCGCCTTGAGGGTGTCAAAAGCGATGTCGCAGTCGTTTGTCCAAGTGAAGGCTGTGCCCGACGTCAGCTGCTTGTACAGTGGCGACGCGATGGAGGCGAAGTCGCGGATGAAGCGGCGAAAATACGACGCGACGCCGAGAAAACTTCATTACTGCTTTTGATTTTCAAGGCGAGGGATGCATTAAACGGCATTCACCTTGTCAGGATCTGGACGAACGCCATCTTTGCTAACAAGGTGGCCCAATACAATGAGGCTCTTTCTGGCGAAATTGCATTTTTTTGTATTGAGTTGAATCCCAGCGTTAGAAATGCACGTCAAAACTTCGTCCAACCGCTCGAGATGCTGACGGAAAGTGGGAGAAAAAATAACGATGTTATCAAGATAACATAACCAGGTCTTCCACTTCAGGCCTTGAAGAACTGTGTCTATCATACGCTCAAACGCGTTGCCGGAGCGTTGCATAAACCGAAGGGCATTACATTGAACTCATAGAGGTCATCGGGTGTTGCAAAAGCCGTCTTGTCCTTGTCCGCTTCATGCATACGTATTTGTCAATACCCTGATCGGAGATCAAGGCTTGAGAAATATTCAGCGCCCTGAAGGAAGTCGAGGGCATCGTCAATTCGCTGCATCAGATATACAGCTTTTCGCGTGATCTTATTGAAAGCTCGATAATCGGCGCAAATTCGTACCGAGCCGTCCTTCTTCAGGACCAGCACAACAGGCGACGACCAAGAACTGGACGACGGCCGAATGATGTCGCGTTTCAGCATGTCAGCGACGTTGTCCTCGATGATTATACGCTCTGCAGAGGACACGCGGTATGGTCGGCGGCGCACAATAGAATTGCCCTCGGTTTCGATGCGGTGCAAGGCGACGGAAGTGCGCCCCAGAAGCTTGGAGTGGATGTCAAAAGAAGCACTGTGTTTTCGAAGTAGTGCCAAGAGATCTTCCTTTTGCGCCGCAGGGAGATAAGCGTTGATGGTGGATGTTAAAGGCCAACTCCGGCGATTTTTTGGCCATGTCAAAGTAATGGTGCTTTTATGTTCCTGAGACGCTCCTGTTACGGGCCCGATAGCAGAAATACTCGGCAAATTGGAGAATAATTTTAAATAAGCAAAAAAGCGCGACACCGAAACCGAAACCCGACCGAGTGTACTGTCTACGTATGACGTAGACGTTGTTACGAACGAACCGGAAGTCGTGCAACGCATGCCGGTGACGCCGGCGCGGAGTATGACAACTGTGACAGCCGGGACGACCAGCGAAGCGCCGGCCAAACCAACGCTGTCTGTCGCCTTGTGCACAGCAGACGCTCGCTGTAGCGGCCGAAGCGCCGAAGTTAGCGGTGCCCTCGGCTGCGTCACTTCCGCTGCCTTACCAATACTGACGTCACAGACGCAATGTTGCCAATAATTGTGGGAAGCCAGGAGGGCGTTTGCAGACAATCTTTAAAATTCATTTGCAAACAATCTGCGCATGTCTCAAGCCTGTAATTTGGCATAAATGACGGAAACGTGCAAAGGAACGTACCCAGCGAATTTCATTGAGATCCATCGACCTCGAAAAATCGCCGGAGTTGGCCTTTAGAGCAGTGGTTGTCGCATGGTCGTCGATAGTAGTAGGCGACGGTGGTGGATCTGTGTGAAGAGGCATCAGGGTAAGAGGTTCTGTGTCAGCAAAGCAGGCCACAAGGCTACCTTGGGTCAGAACAAGTGGCGAAGATGTAGGGTTACGGGCAGTGACCAACGCTCTGCTGTCATGAAACCTGACCAAGCTAAGCGCAATTAGAACTCCCCCGGATATCCAGCGATCGCATGGAGCGAGAAACACATCACCATTAACGATGGTATCGGACGTCAACGTTGGAACATTCTCGTCGCCAAGTGGAATGGAACAATCGACCACCGTGATGAAACGCAGTTTGCGAACATCGCCATGAAATGAAAATTCCGTGTCCGTCATATGAACGACTCGCTGTTGACAAGATATCACGGCCGACGCTGAATGGAGAAAGTCCCGTTCCAAAATTAGTGTGTGGGTACATGACAGCAGGAGGAGAAACTGAATGTGATGAAGTATGCCGTCGATGAAAACTCGCGCTGTGCACACATCAACAGGCCGAACAAGAACTGCATTGGCACACCGAAGGGGAGGTCCAGTATACGGGGTTTTTACCTTTCGCAAGCGAGAGCACAGTTCGATACTAATAACGGAAAGCGCTGCCCCCGTGTCTAAAAATGCTTCAGTCCATACACCTTCAGCACATACTAACAATATATTTGAGGGCCGCTGCGGAAGAGTTTGACTTAGCTCGAACAATGCAGCTTCCCCTCCCGAAGCTGCACTGCTTAGTTTTCCGGGCGATGGCCCGGGGCCGAAGTAGCTGGTCGAAGGGGAGAAGAGGAGCGGCGCATAGGTGACAGAGAGCGGCGACACGGAAAACGGGAAGCAGCGGCTCCGTTGAGGCTCTGCGGAAATGGAGAACGAGGTTCGTAACTTTGCACTGTAAACGAAAATTAGCCGAGATGGGAGCTTTTCCAGCATATGAGCCCCTAAAACCCCCATGCCCCAATCATTTACTCCGTGGTAGCGGGGTGAAGTCGGCACATGTCGTCGTAAAACGCCCCTTGCTTAATGAGGGAGTTTATGAACGACATGACCTTGTTAAACTCCCCACGGAGTTTTAGATCACGTGGTTAGGAACTCCCTATGGGAGGTTTAAAAAGTATTTTTGGTCGTGACGTGCGTGTCACGTGGTCAGAACTCCCTATGGGAGTTTTAGAAACCATTTTTGGTCGTGATGTGCGTGCGTGTGTGAATGTGCGTGTGTGTATACGGGCATCTGTTTGCAGCGAGGATTTGCAATGGCCGGTTGGTTTGTGTAGACGTGTAGGACTATTTTCTCCACTGAACCGTTCTGGTCAGAGACAAGTTCAACTCGCGTCAGCGTCCGACCGCGAACACATCGAGCTGGCTGTCCTGTGTTTATTCTCCCGTCAAGCGGCAATGCCCATGCACACGAGTGCAAGCCTCCGACACGCCACGGATACCTCGCTTCAACGTGCCGAGTTACGAAGAACTGCGAAGAATAATTTCATCGGTAACAAAAGTAAGCTGTTGCGATCGTCAGCGGGTTGTTTCTGGAGTTTCACCGGCTAAAACTTCGAAGCAGTAAGAAGTAGGCTTCGCTACGTCGTCGGCATCAAGCCGGCCGGCGGCCGGTGTGAGAGCTGCGCCGGCGACGCGCTCGCCCCGACCACCGGCAACGCTTGCTTCTTGGAGTGTCACCGAACCGATGTTTCACCGGCTGCAACTTCTAAGCGGTAAGAAGGCTTCGCTACGTCGTCGGTACCAAGCCGGCGGCGCGTAGCGAACTCGCACAGCCACACCGGTCGCCATGACCGGCCACCGGTGAAGCAAAGAATATGTTTCACAGAAAATAAAAGCTGCTGGAATGAGTAAGTTTAAATTGTCTCTTTGTGCCATGCAACCGCCGTTGTCAAACGTATAGCGAGAAGGCGAGCGCCGATACGAGATAGATTGAACCAACATGCGGCCGCCGCTGCACTGCGAGCATTCAGGAACCGCGACTACGAGCCGTCTCGTTCGTTGTAAGTGCATCGCTCCGTGGCTTAACGCGGATAGCGGACACCTGTTTTTTTATTGTGTGTGTAAAATAACGGCGACGAAAACTGCACAGCAGCAAGCATTTTGTGATCGCGAGCCGCCGTTCGTCGTATAGCCGTGCCGTACTCCTGCGAGAGGCCTAGCGACGCTGTCGGCAACAACGCGGTATACGTGGCATTGAATGTTAGGCGGGTTTATAGTAAAAGACGGGTGTACCTCAGTAGTATCTATAAGCCCACCACAAATATACACGTACGCCATGAATGTTTGGTGCATAATTACGCGGAAAAGGAGTGTCCCATCCGAGCTACATTGGAGGTCAAGATGTGGTGCCTATATATACTCGGTGACCAAAGTTTGGTTGTGAAGCGCGGGTGGCGAGCGGTTGTCAGTGTGAGTGTTGTATTACTTTGCGAATGTTGTGTGCATGTTTGTGTACGTGTGATCGAGTTTGCGTGTTTCGATGCTAATTTAATTAAAGATTCTTTGGTGCATGGTGCGACAGCGAAAAGCATTTTTTTTTTTTCGATGGTTAAAAAGTTTACTCCCATACTTACCTGGAAAAGCTCCCCTATGGATGTAAACAAATACTCCCATCAGTCCATCCAAAACCTCCGTCCTTAAGGGGGGTAAATTTTTTACTCCCCTGGAGGGGGTATATAAAACCCCCATCGCGGCGTGCGCTAGAGGACAAGTCCATTTACTCCCATCTCGGCTTTTTTTTGCTTACAGTGTGGTAGGGGCAACTGTATTGCGGAACCGGAGCCGGAAACTCGTCTCTTTTATGGTAGTCGTAGCCCTGTCTTTCATCTTGTTGACGGCGTCGGCAAAACCTTTAAATATGGCCACGGACTCCACAGCAGTAGCATAGTGGTCGAGGTGGGCGCCAGGCGGTGGGAGAGGGAAGCGACGCTCGTGGTGACAAAGCATTCACAAAACCGTGCATTGTAGGGGCGTGGGGTGGTGTCCGTTGAGGAGGCGCTAGGGCCGCAACCTGGGCGTAAGTTGGTGTCGGTACGGGGTCGTGCCTGGGAATTTCCGCACACCTCATGGCAACAAGTTCTTCCCTGACGATGCTGCGGAGGCTGCTGCCCGGAGATGTCGTACGGAGCTCAAGAGGGTAAGACGTAGCCTGTGCTTGGAGTTCCTCTCGTATGATGGAACGAATCAAGCTGCGCAGCTCGGTGTCATTCGTTGCATTCAGATGAGATGTGTCAGGCTGCAAACGGGGCAGATGGAGCTCATCAAGGCGCTGACACGTGGCGACGATTTCTGAGACTGTAGTGGGGTTCTGCACTGCAAGGGCGTTGAATGCCGCAGCACCAATTCCTTTGAGCAGGTGGCGCACCCTGTCCGTCTCGGTCATTGAGCTGTTCATGCGGCGACAAAGGGCGAGGACATCTTCTATGTAAGAAGTGTATGACTCGCCGGTTTGCTGGGCACGCTCCACTAACTTCGTTTTCGCTATGTCGGAGTGGATTGAAGGGTTCCCGAAAATCTGTCGTAGCTGGTGCTTAAATGAGGTCCAATCCACGAAGTCCAACTCGCGGTTGACAAATCAAGTCTTGGCTGCGCCCGTCAGGTAGAACGCGACAAGAGTAAGTTTTGCAGGGTCGTCCCAGTGGTTGAATGCACTGACGCGGTCGTACTGCTCCAGGCAGTCTCCGACGTCGTCCCCACGAAGGCCAGCGAACACCGGCGGATCCTTCTCAGGGGTGGTGACCAAGGAGGAAGGGGTTCCCGGCGGGGCAGGTGTCGTGGATGGTCCAGCGTTGGAGCTCTCGTCTCACAACATTGCCAAGTTCTGCGAGTTCAAACGGCGACCTGAAGGGAGCTCGAGGGGTGTATTGAAGTGGAAGGCGAAGCACCACCGGTAGAGCCAGAGGACCGAGGAACAGTACAGCACAATCCACCACTTGTGAGACGACGTTCGATTGATTGATTGATTGATTGATTGATTGATTGATTGATTGATTGAAGCCTACCAATTTTGGCACATACCCACTCTGGGGGATTGGCCAAGAAAAATTATTGTAGCCAGTGGATGATAATTACATTAATTTCTTTTTATCTCCCTATTACTAAAGTAGAAAAAAAAACACGAAGATGCTCAAGCCGAAAGACTTCTTTATTTCTCTCGAGCCTGAGCCCCGCTACTCAGACCCAAGTGGCGATGATGAGTATTTACAGGTGAGAGGATGAACCATATGAATAAAGCTTACATTATGTGTTTATGTCGCGTGTTTACCTGAATTCATGCTCATGCTTACGCTAATGTACGAGATGGGTCGTGTCAGAAAAATAAATCGTGTAATGCTTTTATGTAATGCATTGTTACTGGCAGTATTTGCACTGCTTTATAAATTTATAAGATGGGTGTTTGGGCGTAGATTATGAAATATCCGACTAAGATCATTTGTTATCATACCCGTTTATGTGAGAAGCGATGAATGAAAGAAGTTTAACATTTCTCGCTGTCACCGTCTTGGTACCTTCAACATGCTCGATTAAGGCTGCAATCACGGTGTGAAATACTGTAGGCGGCATCAACAAAGTGCCCCAGATCAGCGTTGCCCAGACGAGCTCTGAGTGGGCAGTACCTCGCTCCTGTCCATGCAGTCTGGGCTGTTTGTGACGTCTTGGTCGCAGGCATATCATATCTCGTGGCGTCTATACGCAAAGAGTCGGCTAATCCAACTTTTCACCATCCTTCAATCTCAGCTGCGGCAGTTTTGAAGTGCACGGGTGAGGATTTAAGGCGGTAATGCGGGCTAGTTGGTTGTCATCACTGGTGTTCATTTCGGTAGCGCAAAGAAAGTTAGACACATTAACAAAAAAAGAAACCCTCGTAGAATGATGTAGCGCGTGCGCGCTACATCACTCTACGGTTTTTGAATGTTTTCTTGCAGTAAGGTCAGTTGATGTCTACCACCCGTCCTGTCTACGTGTCCTCTCTTGTGTCTGTGTCTTTAATTTTTTTGCGCTACCGAAGTGAATGTCAGTGAGGGTGTAAGTACACGAAAGTCAATGAAATGGCGTTAAGAGTGCCTTTCAAGTGTCTTAAAGGGACTCTAAAGAGCAAAACGATTTTTCTCATATTAGTAAAGTACTCTTTCACGATACCAAAAGCACCACACGTGCTGCGAGAAGATGCTTAGTAAGCGAAAAAACGCGCAAAAGCAAAATGTGGGTGGCGACGCCACCTTGAAGGTTCCGCACCATTTGCCATGACGTCACATGTTTTGAAGGCGCCAGGAAGGGCGATGCACACAGAGCACTGGCTTACAACACTTTATTCGTAGAAAGGGAAGGATGACCATTCATACACACTTCGCTGACATGCGCCACAACCGGGGCAAATGACACACACACATATATATATATATATATATATATATATATATATATATATATATATATATATATATATTTTTTTTTTTTTTTTCAACATTACACATATTACAATCACCGCTGCGCACACGGGCTTATCATTCATGGTCTGTTTAGGTATCATATTTCATGAGATGAAAGTGCTTCGAAGGGGAGCTGATGCATCTGCTATCGAACTTTCTGATGAAGTCTGCCTCGATGATTTCGCCTGTCAGTTGTAGATTATGCCTAGCCAGGACCTCGCTTTTTTCAAAGAAGGGCGCGCAACCACAGTCACGACAATGAATGCTTAAGTGGCCTTGAACCGTGTTGTACACATTGTTGTGGGGCTCTCTTAGACTGTCGTTTAAGCACCTACCAGTCTGTCCTACGTATTTCTTCCCACAAGACAGAGGAATCACGTATACCACGCCAGTGGTACAGGGCACAAACTGCTTTTTGTGCTTCACAGAACAGCCATTATGGCTGCCACTCGAAGCAAACTTGCAAAGCTTCGACAACTTCTCCGGTGCGGAAAACATTACCTTAATGCCAGCACGTTGCCCTACCCTCTTAAGTTTGTGGGACAGATCATGTATGTACGGAAGTACAGCAAGTTTTTTCTTTTCAACAGGCGCATCTGGTACACGGCCATTTCCACAGTTTGTGCCCTGTACCGGTGGCGTGGTATACACTAATTTCACAAGGAGGCTGCCATTTTTAAAGCACTCCACCGCCGCAGCGCCGTCTATCGTCTGCGACGTTTCGCCGCCCTTCCGGTGTGTGGGGTTCCGCGGCGGTGTATGCAGCGTATGCGCTCGGTTCACAAGGTATTGCTGTTCTTCGCGGTACACGGGCAAAACAGGGCAACGCTTTTCGAGTGTAAAGGCGCTGATAAATAATCCCTGAGCTTTCAGCTTCAAAATGGCTGAAACAGCAAGCAGCGGCGGCCCACGAGAGGTTCCCGCAGCAGCGCCGACGATGAGAATAATGCCAGTGCAGTTCTTAAGCAGCAGTTGTAAATTGGTACTTGCTTTGTATGTTTTGTTACAGCTGGCCGGGTGAGGTTCTTGGAATAATCACTATAAGAGAGCGTTAACATTTAGGACAAGTGTCGAAGTATAATCGGAGAAACGTAAATGGAGACGAGCGAACACGTAGGCCATTGTCCGGCTGCGCGCTAGGTACGCGCATTAGTGTTTAAGATGGCTCCTGGGTTTCCGTGCCGTGATTATTCAAGTTCAACGTAACTCTAATCCCCAACAGACCCTTTTGGTTCCGCTTGGTACGTTGCAATACAATGTTCACGGAACGACAGGAGCACAAACACCGATGCCTGTGTTTATTCGTGTCGCCGTCGTAGCTTGTGGCCTCTGATCCTTGCACAGGATAAGGAACAGAAGTACGACGTGTGAGCTCAAAATTCGGCGTAGAAACAACACCAATGATAAAATAAAAATAAGCCTGTTGCACATCTGGAAGCGTGGCATGGCGTAAGTTCGCTTCGGCACGAGCCGCCGCGACTAGCGATACGCCGAAAGGGCGCTCGTGTTTGGTAACATTATTGTCAATTTTTTTTCCTGGAGAGTATTTCAGAAGCATTACGACGAGCGCACGTGTCCAGGTAACGACCTGGCTTTAACGAACGTGGGCCGATTATTCACGACACCCAGGCTGCCGCGCGGAAAAAAAAGTGCGGTTGTCATAACGCTACCCCATTTATCGTCACAAAATTGACAAGTCGAGAAAGAACGTGCTCTCGACGAAACGTTAGAAACGCGTACCTACGCCAAAGAACACATGTCATGCGGGCCTTTCTGTCATGTAGATTGAAAAGTGCTCATTCAATAATCTCGAAATTGCACGCAGTAAGATGGAACAATTTCTAGCCGCAGGCATTGTAAATCATGAGCTGTAGCATAGAAACCAGAGAGGTTCATGAGAACAACTCTTAGCCAAACATTTTGTGTATTAATCGTCAGCCTTGACATTGGTTCTCTTTGGTGCAGATGATAAAGTGTACCAGCACCCAAGCACAATCACAAGCTGGCATGGTGACTTGGAGAAATGGCCATAAGTGCAGACACCCCATATAATAATATACTAGTTGTCAGAGAAGAAGGCGTGCGACCTGAGAGAAGCGAAGTCATTTAAAAACATTGCGCACTTCGCATGCCTTGGCTGCCAGTCTTTCAGGCTTTCGTAGCTGTTGCCGCAGCCAAACACGGCGCAGTGGTAGCTTGTCGACGTCCGACATTTCGAATTGCGGCAGCACAATTGTTTCAGCGCGTCGAAAAATGGAAACACGCTGACCTCTCATGCACCACGCAGTGCAAAACTCGGGAATCCGCACACACCAGCGGCAGCGGTCGGCCGAGGTGGAGAGAGAGAAAGCGGTGAAAATACACCGGTTCGAGGCTACGCTCCTCCTCTCCGTGAAAACGGTCTATACGTGATTCCTCTGTCTTGTGGGAAGAAATACGTGGGACAGACTGGTAGGTGCTTACCAGTGTTGGCGGTAACGCGTTACAAGTAACGGCGTTACCGGTAACGCGTTACTTTTTTCGGTAACCAAGTAACGTACTCGTTACAATTTAGAAACCGTAACGGGTAACGTACTTACGTTAACATTTTTCAGTAACGTGTGGTGTCACGTTACTCGTTACCTTTTCATCCTGGGGGTGCCGTTTTCTCAGAGCTCGCCCCGACAAATTCTTTTCTCGCAGCGTCGGACTGCTGTCGGCCTACCAGGCATTGACCAAGAATGCGCGGGCGGAATCACTTTTTTTGTGGAAATTGTGGAGACCAATTTCTTAAGACGCGCCGACTCCTTGTGTGGAGGTTTGGGCCATCGCCACACAAAGCTTGATGAAAGCCGCATAATTCGCCATGAGAAACTGTACGGGCGTGCCTCTCGTGGAAGTGGATGTAGCAGATGGATTGCTGGCACCAGCACCTTTTCGCGCCCAAAAGACAGGCCGTCCGAAGAGAAAGAGCAAGGGCTGGTTTACTCCATACCACATGCTGATCGTGAAATGTTTTACGTGGGGGAAACGAAGAACAACCCCGAGAGCTTAGAATAACAGAGAGCTGAGCTAGTTGGTACGTATTCATTCTAAAAAGAGACAGTGCGTGCAAACACGGACACAAGAAAGAGATCAGGACACCACAAACGCCGACTAACAACTGAAGAGACGCACAACGGCTGAAAAGAAAGAAGGCACGAAAACTTATCTGCGCATGCCCATGCAACCGGCGAACCTATCAATCCGGCACGCGTGGCGGTCTACGTGGAAGATAACTGTTAAGGCATTTGATTTCATCTTTATGCAAGTTAATCGACGGTTGGCTCACGCATGCGCTACCACTATTCTCGATATGCCATGCTTCAATCATCAGGCGCGTTTCTTCATTTCTATGCCGGTACAACACTGCGCATTCATCGAATTTTGGCGTACACTTACAATCTCGACAATGTAAAGATAGATTAGAAGGTGAGCCTCCTGTTAGCGATCTCTTATGTTCCAACAATCTCTGGTTAATGCATCGGCCCGTCTGTCCTACGTAGAAGCGGCCGCAGCTGAAAGGGACCTTATACACCACACTCGTACGGCAATCAGTGAATTTGTTGGTGTGTTTTACGAAACAATTATCGGTCCGCTTCTTGTCTTTTACCTCGCTCATTCTTCCTCTGCACAGCGGCACAAATCTTACCTAGCTTATTGGCAGCCGTGAAAACAACATTAACGCCGTATCTACTTCCTACTTTCTTTAGCCTGTGAGATATGCAATGAATGTACGGAATACCTACGACACGTTTCTTCCTATCGCTTTCTGCAACCATGCTCGGACTTAACACAATAGACTTCTTTAAACGCTCAGCGACCGTGGCCACTGCATCACGAGGATACCCTACATCTAAAAGACGCGTAACCTGTGCGCTAAAGCTATCACTCATTTTGGGCTCACACGACTTGGTGAGGGCTGACTTAAGGCAAGACATGGCGATGCCGTTTTTTACAACCTTCGAGTGCTTCGACGAACAATTTAACAGCGGTTCGGAAGATCTAGGAGAATACTGCCAGCACACGTGGTTCTTCTGGAACGTTAAGGAAATGTCTAGAAATTGTATTCCATTATTCTGAGGCACCTCTTTAGTAAAGCTCAGCCCTCCTCCATTTAGTTCAAATTTTTCGCTCACGGAAGTTACCACCTTTTCAAAGTCCTCATCACTACAAAAAATCAAGTAGTCGTCCACATAACGAAAAACCTTAATAACCGAATTACCTAAGGCGCCTTCCAAAAGATTGTCAATCTTGCTAAGGTATAAATCACTAAGAATCGGAGCAACCTTAGAACCAATACATATCCCTGATTTCTGCACATAAACGCCTTCCTTCCAACCTACCAGCGTCGACTTTAAATACATGGAGAGGATTTCTAGAAATGCCCCGGTAGAAACACCACATTTATCGGTGAAAACCGTCTGGTCGCCTTGTTCGTTAATACATTCATTAACACATTTTAACAAGTCCTTATGCGGCAAAGAATAATATAGGTCTTCAATATCCATACTAAAAGCTTTACAACAGCCGGGGTTCTCCTCTGAGAGGAACTGAACTACCGCCTGAGAATTACGCATACGAAAAGGGTCTGAAAAACCCAAAGAGGTTAATCAGTTCTGCAAATAACTAGATACAGCGACTTGCCAGGTGCCTTGCTCTGAAACGATTGCTCGAAACGGAATCTCGTTCTTATGTGTTTTGGCTGAAAAAAAACAATTCTAAAGTAAGTGATTTAGCCTTCTTGACATTACAAGCTATTCTCTCAAGATTATGTCTTAACAAAAGGTCGACAGCACGTTGCCTAACTACCGATGGCTTAAGTTTTACCGTCCTAAAATTCTTTTCTATCGCTGTTAATGCTTTTTCTGAGAACAAACTGTCCGGCATAATTACAAAATACCCTTCCTTATCTGAAATTACTGGCCTGAGTTTCTTCTCGACACAGTAATTAACCAAAGGCCGGATAGGATCAGAACACTTGAGATGCATATTAGAACCCTTGATGCTAGCAACGCAGTCTGAAATGCAGTGGGAACGCTCTTCTTCAAAAACAAGTCTAGTGATTGTACGCGGCAAACTTAAAACGTCTATTGGTTTCAGGTTCGGCTTAAAACAGTATTTAGGTCCTAAGGCTAGGGTTTTGCAGTGACTATCATCTAAGGCAGCTCCTCCAAGGACTAGCAAGTTATTTTGCGGTGAAACAGATTATTTCTACTGTTTCACCGCAATCTGTTTCACCGCCGAATAACTTGCTAGTCCTTGGAGGAGCTGCCTTAGATGATAGTCACTGCAAAACCCTAGCCTTAGGACCTAAATACTGTTTTAAGCCGAACCTGAAACCAATAGACGTTTTAAGTTTGCCGCGTACAATCACTAGACTTGTTTCTGAAGAAGAGCGTTCCCACTGCATTTCAGACTGCGTTGCTAGCATCAAGGGTTCTAATATGCATCTCAAGTGTTCTGATCCTATCCGGCCTTTGGTTAATTACTGTGTCGAGAAGAAACTCAGGCCAGTAATTTCAGATAAGGAAGGGTATTTTGTAATTATGCTGGACAGTTTGTTCTCAGAAAAAGCATTAACAGCCATAGAAAAGAATTTTAGGACGGTAAAACTTAAGCCATCGGTAGTTAGGCAACGTGCTGTCGACCTTTTGTTAAGACATAATCTTGAGAGAATAGCTTGTAATGTCAAAAAGGCTAAATCACTTACTTTAGAATTGTTTTTTTCAGCCAAAACACATAAGAAGGAGATTCCGTTTCGAGCAATCGTTTCAGAGCAAGGCACCTGGCAAGTCGCTGTATCTAGTTATTTGCAGAACTGCTTAACCTCTTTGAGTTTTTCAGACCCTTTTCGTATGCGTAATTCTCAGGCGGTAGTTCAGTTTCTCTCAGAGGAGAACCCCGGCTGTTGTAAAGCTTTTAGTATGGATATTGAAGACCTATATTATTCTTTGCCGCATAAGGACTTGTTAAAATGTGTTAATGAATGTATTAACGAACAAGGCGACCAGACGGTTTTCACCGATAATTGTGGTGTTTCTACCGGGGCCTTTCTAGAAATCCTTTCCATGTATTTAAAGTCGACGCTGGTAGGTTGGAAGGAAGGCGTTTATGTGCAGAAATCAGGGATATGTATTGGTTCTAAGGTTGCTCCGGTTCTTAGTGATTTATACCTTAGCAAAATTGACAATCTTTTGGAAGGCGCCTTAGGTAATTCGGTTATTAAGGTTTTTCGTTATGTGGACGACTACTTGATTTTTTGTAGTGATGAGGACTTTGAAAAGGTGGTAACTTCCGTGAGCGAAAAATTTGAATTAAATGGAGGAGGGCTGAGCTTTACTAAAGAGGTGCCTCAGAATAATGGAATACAATTTCTAGACATTTCCTTAACGTTCCAGAAGAACCACGTGTGCTGGCAGTATTCTCCTAGATCTTCCAAACCGCTGTTAAATTTTTCGTCGAAGCACTCGAAGGTTGTAAAAAACGGCATCGCCATGTCTTGCCTTAAGTCAGCCCTCACCAAGTCGTGTGAGCACAAAATGAGTGATAGCTTTAGCGCACAGGTTACGCGTCTTTTAGATGTAGGGTATCCTCGTGATGCAGTGGCCACGGTCGCTGAGCGTTTAAAGAAGTCTATTGTGTTAAGTCCGAGCATGGTTGCAGAAAGCGATAGGAAGAAACGTGTCGTAGGTATTCCGTACATTCATTGCATATCTCACAGGCTAAAGAAAGTAGGAAGTAGATACGGCGTTAATGTTGTTTTCACGGCTGCCAATAAGCTAGGTAAGATTTGTGCCGCTGTGCAGAGGAAGAATGAGCGAGTAAAAGACAAGAAGCGGACCGATAATTGTTTCGTAAAACACACCAACAAATTCACTGATTGCCGTACGAGTGTGGTGTATAAGGTCCCTTTCAGCTGCGGCCGCTTCTACGTAGGACAGACGGGCCGATGCATTAACCAGAGATTGTTGGAACATAAGAGATCGCTAACAGGAGGCTCACCTTCCAATCTATCTTTACATTGTCGAGATTGTAAGTGTACGCCAAAATTCGATGAATGCGCAGTGTTGTACAGGCATAGAAATGAAGAAACGCGCCTGATGATTGAAGCATGGCATATCGAGAATAGTGGTAGCGCATGCGTGAGCCAACCGTCGATTAACTTGCATAAAGATGAAATCAAATGCCTTAACAGTTATCTTCCACGTAGACCGCCACGCGTGCCGGATTGATAGGTTCGCCGGTTGCATGGGCATGCGCAGATAAGTTTTCGTGCCTTCTTTCTTTTCAGCCGTTGTGCGTCTCTTCAGTTGTTAGTCGGCGTTTGTGGTGTCCTGATCTCTTTCTTGTGTCCGTGTTTGCACGCCCTGTCTCTTTTTAGAATGAACCCCGAGAGGCTGCGACAACATAAGACCGATGTCCGCAAGTTCGCGTGACAAAGGAGTACACTCGCTGAGCATAGCATGGTAAACGACCACCGCATCGAATTCGACAACTCCCGCGTCGTCGACTTAAGCGGTTTTCTGTGGAATTCTGGCCCATCCAGGCGACAGCCGGTAACGTCAACCGGTCTACAGGTGCGCTGCCGATCCAGAGTCTGCCGCGGGAGACAGACGATACGATTTTTCATGCGATGTGCCGGCCGACGCGGCGGTGGGGGAGAGGGAATGGTGGCTGTACGATGCTATGAAAGGTCACCATTCCGGTTTCCCCTCCGCCGTGTCGGACGTCGAATCGCATGACAAATCGTACCGTCTGTCTCGCCCTTTACTGTGGAGAATAGGCGTGACCCCCGGCTGGAAGAAAACCCTGAAAATGAATGCGAGCGGGAAGCGAAAGGTGGAATTTTTTTCTTGTAAGGCAAAAAAAAATCTTTTTTTTTTTACTCACTACCTTAATACCGCTGTCACACGAACAGCCTTAACCGCGATTAAGCTAACTACGGTTGTGGCTAACCACAGTTGCAGGTAGCTACACGGCAGACATTACCGCAGTTAGTGTACTAATCGTGGTTATTGCAAACGGGTGATTCCACGAGAGATCGACATGGATCCGAAAATAGATACTTTATATTTGATTGAGTATTTTATATTTTATGCATGTCCCATGCCAGTAGCCCGAAAAGGAACTTAATTTCCTTATCAACTGCATAATTTACGAGGGAAAAATATCAAACACATTCAATCCGGAGGGACTAATTTCATTACCTGTCGTTCTCGAAAGTTCACGACGTTCACGACTAAAGTAACATTGTTTGAAACTTGTAGAGCTAAGGAAACTGTTTTTGAAAAAATGTCTAAATATGCGACGTTTTATAGTAGCTACAAAGTTGATAAGGCCTATCAACTTTGTTTTAAAAATAAATTTTGCTTTTTCTATCTGCAACTGCAGCGAAGTTTCTGGGTATTGAACTCCTGAGCGAGTGAGGCTGATCTTGAACACCCTCCTATAAACGCTCGCAATTTTGCGGTAATTATACAGGTTAAGTGAACAAAAAATGTTTATGCACAGATATTTTTTTACGTGACTAGCTCTTTCCTACTACAAAATTCGCGCATCTATTTTGCTAGCAGAAGCACACCATTAGAATTATTGTAAAATTATTGAGATTTCATTGCTACTTACTTTGCGAATAGCGTTGATGATTGAATCTCATATTCTGTATAATGTCACGTTGAGAACAATGGCTTCACGATGTGTCAGAGTCAGAAGCCATCACACGTAACTCTACAGGCAACTTTAAGCCACTATACCATTGCTAACGTCCGGTACATTTGTGCAAGTAATACTCGTTAAACCAGCATTTTGGGTGTATTCGTTGTTTGCGTTAGAAGTTTTATGTGGAACATAAATTTCAGATTTAAATTATTGTTATTGTGGGTTCCTGCAGCAAAGACACATCGAATAAAATTTGTGATTGCGGAGTAACGGCACCCTCCTATAAACGCTCGCAATTTTGCGGTAATTATACAGGTTAAGTGAACAAAAAATGTTTACGCACAGATATTTTTTTACGTGACTAGCTCTTTACTACTACAAAATTCGCGCATCTATTTTGCTAGCAGAAGCACACCATTAGAATTATTGTAAAATTATTGAGATTTCATTGATACTTACTTTGCGAATAGCGTTGATGATTGAATCTCATATTCTGTATAATGTCACGTTGAGAACAATGGCTTCACGATGTGTCAGAGTCAGAAGCCATGTCACGTGGTCGTGACGTCGATGAAGACAGCAGTCGGCGTTTGCAGGATGAAACTGTTTATTTGGCCGAACTTGTGGCCGGAAAATGAGAACTAGAACTACAGCAATACACGCTGTACAAATATAGCGGCGAACAGGGCGTCGTCCGTCGATCAACTGACTAGCGGTCAAGCGCGTCGGCTTTTATACAGGCGCTATGGAACTTTCCAGCAATATCGCTGGTGGCAGCGTTATCTCTCGACAAAGCTGGAACATTCGCGTGCGGCACGCAATCTTAACAAAGCGATCTACTAAAATCGTGAAGCTTCTCGAACACTGCTTCACGACCAGCGTCGAGCGTTGATAACGGTCCTTGCTGGTCAAACTCGAACACATCAAAATAAAAGAAGAAGCGAGCGTGGCATAAACGCTCGCAATTTTGCGGTAATTATACAGGTTAAGTGAACAAAAAATGTTTATGCACAGATATTTTTTTACGTGACTAGCTCTTTACTACTACAAAATTCGCGCATCTATTTTGCTAGCAGAAGCACACCATTAGAATTATTGTAAAATTATTGAGATTTCATTGATACTTTGCGAATAGCGTTGATGATTGAATCTCATATTCTGTATAATGTCACGTTGAGAACAATGGCTTCACGATGTGTCAGAGTCAGAAGCCATCACACGTAACTCTACAGGCAACTTTAAGCCACTATACCATTGCTAACGTCCGGTACATTTGTGCAAGTAATACTCGTTAAACCAGCATTTTGGGTGTATTCGTTGTTTGCGTTAGAAGTTTTATGTGGAACATAAATTTCAGATTTAAATTATTGTTATTGTGGGTTCCTGCAGCAAAGACACATCGAATAAAATTTGTGATTGCGGAGTAACGGCAAAGGTAACGTCCGTTACTTTTTTTCGGTAACGGTAACGGTAACGCGTTACATTTTTTTGTGGGTAACGTAGGGCGGTAACGCGTTCCTTTTTTTATAGTGTAACGAGTAACGTATTTAGTTACTTTTTTTCAGTAACGCCTACAACACTGGTGCTTACACGACCGAGCACCACAACAATGTGTACAAAAAAAAGCTAGGTCCTGGCTAGGCATAATCTACAGTTGACACGCGAAATCATCGAGGCAGACTTCATCAGAAAGTTCGAAAGCAGATGCATCAGCTCTCCTTCGATAACAGTTTCATCTCATGAAATATCATATCTAAACAGACCATGAATGATACGCCCGTGTGCGCAGCGGTGGTTGTACTACTATGTACTATATATATATATATATATATATATATATATATATATATATATATATATATATATATATATATATATATATATATATATATATATATATATATATATCATCATCATCATCATCATCATCAGCCTGTCTACGCCCACTGCAGGGCAAAGGCCTCTCCCATGTTCCGCCAATCAACCCGGTCCTGCGCTTTCTGCTGCCACGTAATACCTGCAAACTTCTTAATCTCATCTACCCACCTAATTTTCTGTGTCCCCCTCACGCGTTTGCCATCTCTTGGAATCCAGTCAGTTACCCTTAATGACCACCGGTTATCCTGCCGACGTGCTACGTGCCCGGCCCATATCCATTTCTTCTTCTTGATTTCAACTATGATGTCATTAACCCCCGTTTGTTCCCTGACCCACTCTGCTCTCTTCCTGTCTCTTAAGGTTACACCTATCATTTTCCTTTCCATCGCTCGCTGCGTCGTCCTCAATTTAAGTTGAACCCTCTTTGTAAGTCTCCAGGTTTCTGCTCCGTAGGTAAGTACCGGTAAGATGCAGCTGTTATATACCTTCCTCTTGAGGGATAATCTACCACTATCCCTCAAGAGGAAGGTATATATATATATATATTCGTCATTTGCCCCGGTTGTGGCGCATGTCAGCGAAGTGTGTTTCATCCTTCCCTTTCTGCGAATACCGTGTTGTAAGTCAACGCTCTGTGTGCGTCGCCCTTCCCCGTCTTCTCTTGCGCTGTATTCCCTCCGATGCCTAACCAACACGCCCAAGCTTCGATACTGATATCTGAAATTATGTGCAATAAGTGTCTGGCTGGCACGTTTGTGTATATTATATACGAATGCTGGATGATGTTATCAGAAAATGACGTATTAAATATGAACGTATGCATGCGCACAAATACAATATCATCAGCGCATATCAAGAGCCAGAACGTTATTTTTTCGAGAGATGCAAATTATAATGCTTAAACATCTACGTAATTGGATCAAGGGAGGATACTTGTGTGACACAAATGGAACAAATCATAATTGAGTATATCTGTCAGTCACCTGCTCTTCTTAATTATCGTTTAATTAAGGGCAGACCACATTTGAACGACACGATGCTTGTGGTCGAAGATGTGACGTCATGATGCATGCAAACTCTAAGCCAACTCCAAAGAACATTGTTTCGTGTTTTTTCTTCCGATGAGGGAAACGTACATCTCTTGCTACGGACACTGCAGCTGTCGTGCTCTAAGCAGGCATGTACCAGAATTATTTATTCCAAAGCTCCAGCGTGTGCATTCAGAAAAGGGGAGGCCATATGACATCCTCCGTGAAAGTTCTCATCATTCTGTGTACATATTTGTACGCTGCATAATAAAGCAGCAGAAAGAAGTAGGAAAGATTGGGCGTGCACAGAAAGGAGCACTGAAGAGCCACGCTTCCGTTGCTAGGCGACACTTGGCTGGACCGATCATGCGCGTAGTGACTGGTACGGAATGTGTCGCAGAAAGAAGATCGAATGAAAAAGAGGCCCATGCCCTTTGTTAGGCGACACCTGGGTTGGTGGAGCACGGGTAGAGTGGTTATGCTGAATGGTGCCCCCTGCAAATAATAGGTGATCAAAGTCGCGATCAAAGGTGATCAAGCAGCATACCATAACTGCTGGCAATTTGCGCGTAAGCAGGACGATGAAACCCAGAGGGCAGCACAAAAGAGGGTGATTGTCATTCCTTTACTTTTGTCGCTCAGGTTGTGCGTGGAATGTCTGAAATTCTGCAATGCTACTAACTCACTCAAATCACCAAAACATACGTGCAGCTACTCCGTGCATTCATACGTGTACGTGTATTGTACAACAATACACGTGCGACTGCTCCGGCTTTGGCCTTTGCTGAAACCCAAAAGCGCTTTCTTTGTTTTGTTCAGGCGACATCCTCGTGTGTATTGTTTTTTTTGTACGCTCCCTTCATTCCATCTCCCTTTCTTTCCCTCCCTTAATCCCCTTGCCCCAGCGTATAGGGTAGCAAATTGGACGCGCCTCTTCCTGCCTCCATTTCCCCCCTTCTCTACACGCGACTGTGGCACAGTTTGAAAAACGGAAACATCTGACCACCATATGACAGGTAATTTCATTTTAAAACTATCAGTTTTTTCTTTCGTTGGTGCAAAACACAAAACTGAAAGTTAAAAGAGCTTTTGCAATATAAGGGCAATGTTCGATTTTAATTTCTGAGCATGCGCTATAGAACACGGCTAGTGAAGGCATGCAAGCTGCGTACCTAAACGAAAGCTTAAAGAAAAATTCAAAAAGAGGACCAAATCAAGCCTTGTACAAAACTGCTGTGCATAAGGAATTGTCTGTGAAAAGAAAAATATGCCCCATTCAAAAAGAATTTATATTTTATTGCTTTCATACCTTCAGAGAAGAAGACGTCAAAGTTAACGTGATAATAATACACGTGAGTTTATTCACTACATTTATGAATATTGATTCAGGGGCTTGTTTAACTGATAGAGGCCGCCGGTATTCAAAGAATTTTTCCTTGCTTTCACCTGTGGTTAGTACAAATTTACAGAAGCAAGTGGTCGGGATCTGCAGTCTACCCTCTCTTGCTGCACGCATAATCATATTTTATCAGTATTTATGTCAGTTGCTGATTCCGCAATCTCCTTGCTCGACAGTGGATCCTAAAAGGAGAGAACAGTTATTTTACACTATCGCAAAGGTTACTGCCACATGGCACACAACTGCTGACAACATGCAATGTGAGACAAATACGAACCTCTTCCGCACCGCTCCCCCCCCCAAAAAAAAAGGGGGGGTGTCACTTGAAGAATACATAAGCGCTCATAAATGTAGTATCCTGTGCAATACGTTTACCGGAAAACAGGAATTCCGAATTGAAAACGCACGTTAATTCTACACGTAATTTACTTCTTGTTGTATTCAGAACAGAGAAGAACGAAGGATCCGATGCCTGAACATCATCTTATTTATTTCATGTCCCCACGCGGCCATCCTCATCTTCTTTCATATACAACATTTCCCCGGTTGATAGAAAGGAAATAAAACTATCGCTTGCGTAACGCATAATCCCTGAGCTTCAACGGAGTTTTTTTTTAACTCGTGCGCTCTTCCGTGGTGGTTGGCCGGTCATTTTGTCCTGCAGTGAAGATGGCTGAGTAGTTGATTCACTGCTGGCTTGTGCTGCTATTTCTTGCCGTGACGTAGACGGACAGTTGGCATGTTGTTCACTCGCAGGAAATGCACTACCTTGAAGAGGCTCGTCAGGTTGTGGTAGAGTCCACTCTAGAATACCAGGTCGATTGCCTGTGAACGTCTCCGCAGCTTCTGGGTGTATCGCTTGAAATTTGGGAGCGTTCCACACTCGACTGTCATCCAAAAGAAATGAAGCTGGCCATCGTTGCTCAATAATCTGCTTCGGTTCCGAAAAGCGCGAAGATATTTTCCCGTGAACTGACGACTTTCTCACGTGGACGTAGTCGCCGAAGCCAAATTGTCCTGTCCGGGCTCCGCGACGGCAGTCTGTGTAAAATTTGGAAGAAGCTTGTTTTTTTTTTTTTTTTGACACGCTGACGCAGCCATTTCATCGCCTGTGCTGGGTTTTCGTAAAATGAAGAATCCGGTAATCCAACTGTGCTTAATCGTGTTTGTGGCACTCGTCCGTGTAGCAGAACGGCGGGTGCAACTCCCGTTGTGGCATGAGGTGTGCAGCGGTAGACCCCCAAATAGTCTGTCACGGCGACACGGCTATCACTCCGCTTGTATAATGCCATCTGAACCACACATATGAGGACTCTGTTGAACCTTCCTACAAGCGCGTTTGCTTGCGGGTGGTAAACAGAGGAAAAGCAATGACGTATGCCACGTTCCTGAAGGAACTCTTCAAATTCAGCAGAGCTGAACTGCGGTCCGTGGTCGGAAACTATTTCACTCGAAAAGCCTTCACGAGCAAACACTTGTTGCAGAAAGTTCTTGACCATCGCCGTAGAAACTTGTCTTGAAAAAAAAAGAACTTCTGGCCATTTGCTGTGATAATCAATAAGCGTGACTACATAACGGCAATTGATGTGAGCTTGCTCAAGTGGGCCAATAATATCAATGGCAATCTTCTCCCAAGGGTTGTCAGGGAAAGCTACTGGCTGCATAGGTGCTGCGATTGGCCGTGCTGATTTGTCACATGACTAGCAAACAACACATGTTTTAACCAGTTGCTCTACGTGGTCATCCTTTCGAGACCATCAGTACAACTCTCGCAAACGGCTTTTCGTACAACTGATTCCCGGATGTATTCGTGTGCGACTTCCATCAAACGACGAGTAAGGATACTTGGAATTACGATCACACAAACACACACGCACGCACGCACGAGCGCACAAAAGGACCCTCCGGCTCCCACACGGGATCCTTGTTCAAAAGTAAAATGAAAACATTTGTCCGAGCAGTTCGCTTTACATACGCTTGAATATATCACGCGGGCAGAGCGCATATACTCAAGGTAGATTGCCATCGCTCGTGTTGAGAGTGCACGGATCTGTCTTTATATGAAGAGCTACTCGAGACAAAGACGTCGTGACAGTCACTTTTCTCTAGCGTGACCACGTGCCTTCTCCCAGTCGATGGCGTGTCCCCTGAAACGTGCTCAGCCAAAGCACTCGATTTAACATTTCCTTTCTTCACGTCATAAATGTCCTTTTGTGTGTGTGTATTAAACTTTTTGCTTTGGTCGGCGCAGTGCCTCGGGTTTTCTACCTTCGGCAACACACGGATGCATGCTGTGATTCCCTTTAAGACACTTAAAACGCACTCTTAGCGGCATTTCATTGTTCTAGGTGCTCCCGCCAGCGCTAAGGAGACAGCGAAAGCCAGGGGGCTCCTGGAATGAGGAGACCGCCCACTTAGGGTAGGAGCGGGACCAGACCGCGATACCGTTTCGTGCAATAAACGTTTGTTCCTTTTCGTTAAACGCTCACTGGCATTCATTTCGGTAGCTCAGAAAAATTAAAGACATAGACACATGAGAGGACACGTAGACAGGACGGGCGCTAGACATCAACTGGCTTTAGCGCAAAGAAACGTACATAAAACCCAATATTCATGAGAACTAACAGACAATAATGTTGTCATTAATATTGTGTCTAACAAAGAAAAACGAGCCCTTGAAAAGCTATCTTCTTTCCTTCATACATAAAACCCGTTGGACAGGCGCGCACGCGCGACATCGCATTACGAGGGGTTCTTTTTTTTGTTTTAGTATGTCTAATTTTTTTTTTGCGCTACCGAAATGAATGCCGCTGATCACAACCAACGAGCCCGCATTACCGCCTTAGACCCTCACCCGTGCACTTTAAAGGGGTCATGAAGCACCCCTTGGGCTTGTTGAAAAAACACAACCTGCGGAAAGCTGACACGGCTATGAACTGCTCTGCAAAATATTACAATCGTGCGCGCCGCGTAAAGGCCACAAGCGGAGCGCGAAGTTGCCGTTTCCTCAGGCGCCCTCTTTTCAAACAGAGGCCGGTTCTCACTCTCGTCGGTGGGCGGGGCGTCTGCACGTTGACGTCGCGGAGACATAGCATGCTTATTGGCCGATAGCCGGATGAGATGCGCTTCTTGCCACGGGGTGCCGCCACTTGCCCGCGCCGCACTCCTCAGTCTGCTAACTTTACAAGGTAGCCGCAGTCGCGCGTGCGAATCACAGCGGGAGAGCGATCGCATTTCATGACGCGCGCTGATGTAACTTCTTACCCCCGTGCCATCCCTCCCTGTCTAGCTTCCAGTGCGCTCGCCGGCACGAGAAAAGAGAGAAAGCGCTGGGAGCGTGCGCCAAACCCCCGTAACTCCGCTGATTCTTGACGGATTCGAGAAATTTTTGCGGCAATCGATTCGGGAGGCAGTACACTCCGATACTGAGGCCATTAGATCATTACTTGGAAAAGTGGTTCATGACCCCTTTAAACTACCGCAGCTAATACTGAAGTATGTCGAGAAGTTGAATTAGCTGACACTTTGCTTATAGACGCCACGAGATATTATCTACCTGCGACCAAGCGTGACCAACAGCCCAGACTGCCATGGAGAAGAGCGAGTTACTGCGCACTCAGAGCTCGTCTCGGAAACGCTGATCTGGGGAATATTGTTGATGCCGCCTACAGTATTTCACACCGTGATTGCAGCCTTCATCGAGCATTTTCAAGGTATAAAGATGGCGAATAGCAAGAAGGGTTAAACTTCTTTCCTTTATCGCTTCTCACATAAACGTGTATGATAACAAGTGATCTTAGTCGGATGTTTGGTACAATCTGCGCCGAAGCGACCAACAATATCAACCTGGCGACCGCGTCTGGGTATGGACTCCTTTTCGAAAACGAGGACTGAGTGAAAAACTGCTGCGACACTACTTCGGACCATACAAGATTTTACGACGACTAAATTCTTTGGATTATGAGGTTGTCCCCGACGACCTCACCTCGTCATAGTGACGTCGCCCACGCCCTGAGGTGGTCCATGTCATCCGCTTGAAGCCTTACCATGAACACTGATGCTAACACGTACACTAATGATTTACTTCTGTCTTTGCTAATGCTCGATTTCGCACCATTTTGTCTTACAAGCATGTGTTTCATGTTTAGTTTCAACATCGGGACGATGTCTCTTGAAAGCGGGGGCAATACCACGTGAGCTATGCAATTGGTCACTGCAGGCGCGCTATCTTTATCATTTGTTGCATCTGTTCCTTTCGATGCACGCGTGGAACTATGCGCGCAGTGTGTCGGAGTTTAACGATGTTACTGCTTTCTTTTTGTGTATCACTTGACGTACTGATAAGATACGTCACACATGGTCTACGCCTTGTTTTAAAAGAGCGCGCAGCACCGAGGTGCAGTGTTCTTTACGCCTACCAACAGCCGCACCTGTCGACGATACCGCCGAGGAATCCGGTCACATGTTCGACCAATAAAATGGTTGCCTCCCGGACTGTTTTCGGGTTCCTACCGCACTAGTCGCAAGACTACGTGACATCTGGTGGAGGTGCGGATGTCCCATGCCCAAGTCGCGCCGTAGAAGCCGGAGCACCAGCCCCCTTCGTGCGCTTCCCCTTCGTGCGACGTTGCTACCAGGCAGCGATCAAGCCGCCTGGTAGCCTTCTTGTAATCAAGATGGCAACGAATAAGGCAGAAGCGAGCATCACCGACTCAACCACGACCCCGATAGTCCTCCAGCAGCCAAGAGAGCCGCCAACGTTCCGCGGCTCTCCATGGGAATACGCCCAAGAACGGCTAGACAAGTTCGAAAGGGTAGCTATATAGCCTCAACAAGTGGGACGACGACAGTAAGCTTCGGCACGTCTTTTTTGCGTTGGAGGACTCCGCCAGGGTGTGGTTTGAAAACCATGAAGCATCGCTATCTTCTTGGCATCTGCTGAAACCAGGATGTAAGAAAAATAATTCAGGCGTTGACACTCCGCTCCACGGCGCGTCCAGATATAGAGTTTTAGTACTGCGTACGTATCGTACGTGGCGCCCTTGCGTACGTAAGGACGCCACGCTTTGCGTAGTGCGCATGCGCAGACCGCAACGCGCACGTATCGCGTTACGTAGGCGGCCGCTACGTACGCACGCATGCGATGCGCGCGTGCATACGTATAAGCTGGTCGCGCCGCTCTCGAACATGTTCGCGACAGCGCGAGATTTCGTTTCGCAAAATGGCGGCATCAAAGGCGAGCACCGGCCGGCTCTACTTTTCCATCGCGTATGATTTGGCGCTTCTGCGCGAAGTAAACGCGCACAACCCATTTCAAGATCCCTCGCGGTCGGAAGGCATCGTGAAGAACATGAACTTTGCTCTGGGAAAAGTGTTTAGTGTGCGCGCCTTGCGCGAAAGGCTGGGCCTTCTGTTGGCACAGTTCGTCGCAAACGACCACGCCAGCCTCAGAAAGTGAGTACTCAAGTTTTGATACCTCACGATGTGCTTCGTATGTCGCATGCGTACTTTTAAAGCGAAAGCTTTACTGGCCTAGACGAGCGAGTTTCGCTGTGTATCTCCGCGGTGCGTTGAAGCGAAGAGCGGATACCCCGTGACAAGCCGCGCGAAATTTCGTTGTGGCGTTGCAATTGTGCGCGAGCCTACAACGAACGCGTTCGTCGGCTCGTCTGTGCACCTCTCCGAATGCCTTTCCTCAGCGTCCGAGGTGAAACGCAAGGAGCGTTGCAGAAGAGTACGCGAGTGCGAGCGTTTGCTGTGGTTTAGGAGCCTGGCGTTTCGTTTTAAAGCTTTCACTTGCATAACCGGGCTAACCGGGCCTAGCCGAGCTAAGCCGCAGCCATTTTTTACGACCCTTTTACGTGTCTTTTTGTATGATTAGGCGCGTTTTCATGTCAAATGCACTGCCTTCGTGCGAAGCCCGTCGCTGAGATTCGTGTCAAGCGCGCGTAGGCAATGCTTGTGCCTCTATCATGTGCTCGCGGAGGGTCCACCATTGGTCAGGCGCTTTGCGCGCGTCGCTCAAAAGGCAGGTTTCCGGGCTCGCGCCTCAGCTGCCGCTCTGCTGTTAGATTGAAATCGTTGCCATGCAAAGCAGGCCGTCAGAGCCCTGATCGAAATGGGCGCAGAATATGTAGGTTACCCTGTGTGGAGCTGTGCTCTTTGTAGTGCAAATGGCGCACAGTTTTATTAAATACACAGAAATACATGAAGGTGCCTACGTACTCGCATCTTCACGTTATTCATGTATCGCATAAATTGGATTCATACTGATCCACTTCTCGACGTTGCCACGGTCTTCTCATATTTTAACAGCTGACTGTGTTGCTTCCAGGTCGGGTACCGAAGAGGAGTACGAGGAAAAAGAAAGGCTGCTACAAGAGATATGCAGCCTCGCAAAAGACTTCGGCTACAAGATCAAAACCCCCAAAGCGCAGTCCTCTGCGGGTCAGATGGTCAGTGCGGCTGTGACCCGCGACACTGCCGCTGCTACGTTGGTGCCAGCGTCACAAGTCGCCTTCGGTACGTAATGACATAGACAGCCGGTAGCTATTTTGAGCAACGGGATGAATACCAAAGGATGGCAAATGCACTAGAGAACGACAGAGAGTTCTCTGGGTTGAAGAAGTTAAGAAGTTCGTAGACACAAAATTTAACTAGCTCGCGCTGGACAGGGAGATCATTGGGAGGGGCCTTTCGTCCTGATTTGGACATATAATGGGCTGACGATGGTGATGCAAATGTCATATGTTCTGGAAAATGTTATTGTGCTGCTTATCTATAACGTCAGTCATTATACATAACGCTGTGAGTGAGGAAGAATGTACGTATGCGAAAGGTAACTACACACAAAGGTAGCTCCTGTGCACGCTTTTCGCTACTATCTACTGATAGCATGGTCTCGCAGCTTTCATTTAGTACTAAGAACAAATGCAACGTTAGTAAATGATTGCACTTCACATATACGTCACTGTGTACACTGCAAACGGGTTTGAGCCTTTTAGGGAGTTTTGGGCTCGTTGCGCAGCGTGCATCCTAAAGGTACTACGCAAAAACCCCTTCGAAAGGAGGTTCAAAAGGAGGGAGTGATTAGACGGAACTAAGGAGGTAAATTTGTGTTTTTATTGAACTCATTTTGAGGGCTGGAACGGAGCGCATTGGAAGTTTTTCTGGTTCTTTTGGGAGCTTTTAAAGCCTCCTTTTGGAGGTAAAGTTGGTGTTTTTGTGTAAGCCATTTTGGGGGCTTGAACAGAGCGCATTGAGAGTTTTTCTGCTTCTTTTGAGAGCGTTTAAAGCCTCCTTTTAAAGGAGGCCCTAGAGCCGTCGCGAAAAAAAAAAGTATATTTTAGGCACTATATTACGTTTACCGACCAATTTCCGCTACTGTTCATCACTAGGACATAATAGAAAATGGACATCGAAGTATTTATGCACAACCATGACATTTGCATACAAGTACGCACGACGCAGGAATCGAACTCGCGACCACACGCACTTAAAGCAAGCACTATAACCATTACACCACAGCGCCACCACTTGCAAGCTTGCTTTTTTCGTGGGCTTATATATGTACCGATGTATATACAAAGCGGCTGGTAACCCGTCGGCACAACTTCGAACTTCTGTTCTTGTACCATCGGCGTGTGTTTGCTCTTGCGGAAGGTCAATACATAATTTGTGGGGCGTCATGCAGGCCGAGCCGATCGACGTAAACACCCTCGGCTCCGAATTCTCCGGTTCACCGTGTCGTGCCGCTATAAATATTATAAACGTGTGCCCTCTTCGCTCGCGCTAAATTCGTGGATACCAGCGTGACAAAGGTATCCTCAGATGAGCGAACGTATGTGTACTCCATGATCGTATGCTGTGGAGCAATTTTCGTTAATTCTGCAGCCGCGAACTGCGCGCGTCCAGATGCGGCAGCGTATTATGACTGGTTATGAGCGGTTCGAAGACCGCCTGCATTCTCATATGAAAATTACACACGCAGATGCCCGACTTAGAAGAACATTGTACTGCCGCGAGCTGCACGCAGGGGCAGCAGCGCGCTCTGAGCAGCTGAACAAAAATCTGTTTCCGCAATTAGCGCTTATTCGCAATGCACTCTTTAGCGCGGACCGCCTGCGTTCGCATATGAAAATTACACACGCAGAAAATTCCAGACTTACAAGGACATTGTAACGCGCCTACATAAAGTGCGTTGAATGCGCGCCTACAGCCGCGAGCTGCACGCAGCTAGGGGCAGCAGCGCCTTCTGAGCAGCTGAACGCTTATCTATTTCCGCAATTAGCGCTTATTCGCAATGCACGCTTTAGCACGGCATTCAGTGATTCTCTATAACGCATATTCAGTATTTATTTGCTTTCATACTCGGATACTATCTACATTTCTTACTAATTAGCTTTTATTGGTAAGCATCACGCCACCGCGTTAAAGCGAATGCTTAACGCGTGCCCCAAGGTCAAGGACAACCTCCCCAGTTTACCAGTGACAGGTCTCCCACAAAACAAAAAAGTTAATGTACTTGCACTTCTCTCTTGTGAACGTCCATGTGTACTTGGCCCTCCCCTCAGACAGATGATGCAGTACCCATTAAAAAAATCATATACCCTCTTCCTCAATGGAACAGCTGTTCTTGAGAAAATATGGTTCTGTTGAATGACTTCACCACAGCATCAGAGAGGTTGGCTTGTTTGCAATTCAGAATTTCACAATCGTAACACAGAAACACAAGGACTGTAGCAAATATGCAGAAAACTGGAAAAACCATCATATCTGCACTCCCTCGTCCACCTGCACACTACGTTAAACTTTATTCATACAACAGCAACCTTCAATTATACTACTATTGATGAAAGATCATCTAATCTACGTTAGAACACAGTGATGACTTTCTGTCTAACTTTCTGTTGCCTATCTTCTACAACGTGTCATAATCTGTGAATCATCTCTTCAATGTGTTTAGGTAATAAAACACAAGCAGTTACATTGAGCAGGCAGTGTTTCGGCAATTTGTTTTGCAAGCACAAATTCATTTCTCAATTTGCATGCACGACAAGTAGTCATACTTCAATTGATACAAGAACCAGTGGTTGCAACATTTTATTGGAACCAAAACAGCAGCAGTTCTCGTGTCAATGTAAGGATATAGGTATATATTTCCATCGTCGTGCACAGAACCTACTCCCAAAACTGAACACATAGAACAACATATACAGTACAGCCTAAGCACTATACATAATTCACAGCAGTAAAGCAAAACGAAAGTAGGGTGTAAAATCTCATCATGATGCGCACTAACGTGTGCACTTCACCGTGCCAGTATGTAAGTACAATCCAAAAAAATAAGCAACCCAAGGAACTTGGTGTCAGCCTACACACGAAGGCAACTAATTAGTACAATAAGGCTAGCATCTATGAAACCGTGTAGACACGCAGTTGTACAGTTTTTTATTGCATTAGTTTGCCCTATGGCATCAAAACATGTCGCACATGATTTTGGAGCTGAGTTTCCTACAAAAAAGCCCAAAATAGACCTGTGGTGTTGACTGTAGGTCCACTTACAAAGGTGCATAAAAGCATTCAATAATGCTCACAAAATTAAAAGGTGACCTTCATATGTTGCTGTACATATTTACTCACAGATACCTGGAAGCCATCGTAAATTTCTAGAAGTGTGCTTGGGAACTTGTCGGCATAATCACATGACTGCAATGTACCAATACTTCTAATATGCATAACAAGTACACCCGGGCTTCAATGTTTTTATGCCAGCTAGTGCCATCTGTAACTCAAAAGTTCATCCTTAATTCCTCACTTGATGGCGTACGCATAATTACCACATTGAAAATAATCCAAGCACCATGGCTGCAACGTCAACTTGCAATTAGGCAATCACAGGCACAATAAAAAAATTCCTGTAAATAGTGACTGGTCGCTTTGCACATTGGATCCTAGGACTTGATATGCCATGAGGATGAATAAAAATTGACCACACATATATAGAGACTGTGAAACAGTCAGGAGTTCAGTACATAGGTAAGGACAACGTGAAAACGAAATCAGAACACATAGCAACAAAGGGGACAGAACGACACACTACTAACAACTGAAGTTGAACATGTGCTTGGCTTTTTTAGTCATGTGTGTTTATATCTTTCTGTGGTTGTGATTACACTTCAATTACTAGTAGCGCATTGTCCTGTCTGCCCCCTTCATTCCTCTATGGATGTGTGATTGTTTAGTCTTGTAATTTTTTCGTACTGTGTGTTTACATCTTTCTGTGGTTTCGATTAAACTTCAGTTGCTAGTAGTGCGTCATCCTGTCCCCTTCATTTCTCTGTGCTGTGATTTTTTTGCACCCTCTTTACTATGAATATACACTAACTCGCCCAACTGCCCCTGTTAAGACTTATGTTTGCTGAATAACACTGGGTCCACTCAGCGTCTTTTTAAACAATGCGAAATTTTCAAATGCACACGATATCAGAAGGGTTGCACGCAGTATTGCGCATAACACTCTGCATAAATACCAGTGTTGGCCTAAATGTGGTAAGATGTACGAGCTGTTCGACATAGTGTAAAGTGAGGCACATCAGGGTGTTCCCACAATCATGGGTGTCTGCAGGGGTTTGCACAAAGGGCACCTACCGCCATCAAGACACACCAGCACTTGACCCCACCCAAGCTACACCAATGCTCTCCTGCTCACCAGGCCGACACGTTACGCCGCCTTGCACCCCCAAGACAGAATCCTGCCGACACTCATGCCCACAATACACTTGTCTTGAACACAGACTTGTGGGCAAGCAACACTTGCTGCTTTGCCAGAAGTGTATTCCTGAAAATTAGACAAAAAAGAAGTCCACTAAGATTTCTGTATACATAAAAATGAATGTCTTACCGAAGATTCGCACTTCACTATCCTTATTGCAGACATTTTGTCAAAACACGAAATAAATACAAAATTGAGATGCTGCTAAGTATTTCCTTGTGAGCGTTTCACTTCGTGTGCACAGGGCGAAAAACAAACGGATGTAAAAAAAATGCGAAACACCACCAGAAGTGTACTCTTGCCATGTTTACCATTATGTGGGTAGTTTTTGATGTCAGTAAAGTTATCATTATAAGTACACTTTAAAAGGGTTGTGAATGTTAGCAAGGTCTTGATTAACCGCACCTACTCTGTTTAGGAGTGAATATTGGGCAGCTTGGCACTGAACCATGGCAAAAATAAACAGTGCACTTCTAATGAGGATAAACTAAGGCCTGGGCACAATAACAGCGCTTTCACCTTGTCAAATTGTGTCAACAGTCATGATACTATGTATTGACCTTGAAAACTATGGCAACATAATGCAAAACAGCAAATTAACGAGAGGCAATAAACAAGATGATTCAACAATCTGGTTCAACAGACTCAACAGCTGACTTATGTCAATGCGATTAAATTAGCCTTGCACATCTCCTAATGGCTAAGAATATGCACATGTAACCTTGGCAAATTCCACTGTTGATACGTGACCAATGAAGTTGCATTCCTTCCATGCCGTTGAATGGCCGTTCCTTCTTTTCTGTTTTTACTGTTTTCTGATTTTCATTGTTTTCACTAGCGTAAATGTTTACCCTTTTTGATTTTGTCGCTTTGCAGATGGCGTAGGTGTTTGCCTTCGAATGTGCACGTTTCTTCTGCTTTGTCTTTCCTGTTTCTTTTTGTATGCGTATATGTTTTGCCTCTGAACGTGCACACGTTTCGGCTGCTCTGTCTCTCTTTTTGCTCTACTGGGCCTTGTTCACTTCTCAAGCTACCATTGTCGCTTTTCACTTGAGGCCCATTTTCTGTATTTTGCTGGAATAAACATTTATCGATTCATTCAATACCATAAAACGCATGTGCTTCACAATACACACTGCACTTAGCAGATGTCTGTCACATGATATGGCCGTCATTGTATAGCTTTAACATGATTTATTCGTTCTAGCTAAATGAATACAAGCTAATGATGTTAATGTACCTTGATATGCAATTTCAATGTTCCTTGATGCATATGTATGAAGGTACAGTGCTTATGTACCTTAATATGCTATTTCAGGAGACGGGCAGAGTGCGCAATGCAAAATTGTTGCCGAAAAGTCTTTTCACTTCCTGACAATTTGTGCTTCGGTGGGTTCTCACAGTTGCACGGCGGGAGAAAGATGTCCAGGGTAGTTGACTGCATCCAAGGTAGATGCTGCAAAATGAGAGCGCACGGTCTTGTCACATGTCAATGTGCGCAAATTGACACGATGATGAAGGATTAAAACAAACAAATGAAGTTGGAGAAAAGAATAAATCGAAAACAAAGTTGTCCTTTATGCACATTCCTTCATGTGACAATGTGATAACCGTGGCCTTTTGCTCTAATGTATATTCGCTGAAAGCATCATGCCTCATTCATGCTTTATCGCAGGCAAGAAAATTATATCGTGCAAACAACTTTATCAGGGCGCACTCCTGGGCGGATGGACTGGTCGTATGAAGCATGAGTGATATTCACAGAAGTTCCAAAACATGCATCACACATCATTGCTATCTGAGTTTGACGAATTAAATGCGAAGCATTTGTTAAACACTTCTACGACTTTGAACGGATTTATCTACCTATCTATCTAGCCGCCTACGACTCATGGCTCGTGTGGTTGTTTCGTTAATGGGATGTATGCCAAAATTCGTGTGGCATGACACGACTGCATGAAGAACATGAATGATGGGTCTTAACGTGAAAATCATGCTATGCATTTCATTAACCACATGATTTACACGTCACTCCCTTGGTTCTCGTGCGATTGTTTCGTTAACTTGATATTTACCAAAATAGGTATGGCATCACAAGAGTGTATGACGCACATAAACGACAGTTTCTAACGTGCAAATCATGACACGCTTGTCATGTATGGCGTTATTTTGACAATATGGTCTCGGGGGTGCTAGTGACCGTTTCGCCTGCTTCATATACACCAAAATTGGTATTGTGCAGTGTGACTGTACGTCCAACATAAATGACAGCTGGCAACATGAAAATAATGACATGCATGTCATGTACACACTCCACGCTCATGGTGCGCTCGCGGCCGGTTCGCTAGCTTGACATACACCTAACTTGATATAACGTCACGTGATTGTGCGACGAACATAAATGACGTATAGTAACATGAAAATAACGACATGTATGTCATTTACGGCATGGAGCCTGGTGCACTCGCGTCCGGTTCTCTAACTTGATATCATACCAAGATTGGTATAGCGTGACGTGACTGTATGACGTACATAAATGACAGCTGGTAACATGGAAACAATGAATGACATGCGTGTAACGTACGGCACGGGTTACATGCCACGCTCATGGTGCGCTGGCGGGCATTTCGCAAGCTTGACATGCCGATTTTACTTTTCTTTTTTTTTTTTGCTTTTCACTGCACTTTTCAAGCGATGCAATGTACAGAAGGTCATCTACAGGTGCATAAGCGACGATAAGGGCTCGCAAAGAGAGAGAACATCAGTATTACTTACCATTTTTGTTCCTGACTGTGCCGAGCACGCAGGGTGCCCACCATCTGCTTGGTAATGCACAGCGGCACGCTCGCTTGAGTCGACAGGCAGTCGCGGTTATCGCACTCGCAGCGCAGCATGTCGCACTGTCGTCAAACCACGCATATCACATCCAGCGGCGAGAACACAGTGAGGCTGCAAGCACAAAACGCGCACACACGACCGACAGAGCTTATCGCTTGAGAAGTGGCGTTCACAAGGCCTAGCCGGCGTAGCTACGACAATCGCGCCGCCGCCTGCCGCCGCGGGAACGACTCGTTCTTGTTCTTGTTCTTGTTCACCTGCAACTTTGGCTCATACCCACTGTGGGGGATTGGCCAAGACTTGAGTGGTTTTATAAATGTAATAATTCTTTAGAGGGGAGGTTACAAAATAGAAAAATTATAAATTTGATAGGAAATTTTGACACTTGATCAAATATGAAAAATAAATAAAGAAATAACAATAATGAAATAAAATAAATCAATGCCCGAATATTTTAACTATATACATGAGTTGACACAGAAGAATAGTAATATAGATTATCTAGTTAGCCGATTGGTTTCATTGAGGTAATCCCTCACAGCCACGCAAACCTTCGCATTGGAGAACCCAGAAATAGAGGCTCCAAAAGACAAAAGCACAGGCACAGATAAATTCATTCCAATAGCCCGTAAAGGCCTTTCCAAATGGGTTTTTCGTGCTGTAGTATATCGCCTGCAGGTCAGAAAGAAATGATCAATTGTTTCCAGCTCACCACAGAATGCGCACAGTGGAGAAGGTGCCTGAGCAGACCTGTGTTGGTAGAAATTTAGCCTCGGTACACGACATCGTAGCCTCGTAATTGACACTTCCAGTTTACGGGTTTGACAAAATGACCTCCGCCAGGGATATAATAAGTGCCGATATTCTGTGGAACTTGTGAGTGCTGTGTCTGCAAAAACTTCCATAATGCTACGCCTGCGAAATCGCGCAGCCGTCACATAAGCGGATGTTGGAAAAGAAGGTAAAATCGGTCCATTAATCGACGACTTCGCTAAAGAATCGGCAATTTCATTTAGGAGCAACCCTTTATGTCCAGGAACCCAAACTAAGCGAACTTTTCTCAAATGCACGGGTACCAGTGCACGAAACGCCTTTATTACGTGGGAGTCAACCCCAGCAGAAAGTGCAGCACAGAGGGATAGGGAATCTGTGAGTATAACGGCAGATGTAATTGTCGAGTTTAACTTGCGCAATGCGAGCACTACTGCCAGAAATTCAGCCACAAAAACGGGTATGAAGTCGGGTAGTCGAAGGGAATAAGACCAGTCCAAATTCGGGCTAAATATACCAACACCTGACTTTTCGTCACACTGTGATGCATCTGTAGCAATAATAATGTTAGTGCTAATGCTCTGCAGGTGTTCTTGTAATAAACCGTGTAAAGTATGATGGGGGAGTAATTTTGCATTATTAGGAAAAATATCATCAAATTGAATATCCACAGGGTACGAATTATCACGAGGCGGGGTTACATCGCAGATATGTACGTTCAAAGGGTCCAGTAAACGTTGTGCAAATATAATTTGGGGTGTGTGAAATCGCGGCCATCTAGCCCCAAAAAATAATTCCGGATGGGAAATAAAAGCTGTTTCTGATTGTCGTAGTGGGGACTCGTAAATTCTTAAGAATGTCTGAACAGTCAGAAGGCGAAACCGGCACGAAAGAGAAGGAACCCTCGATTCTAGATACAGAACGTTGTTAGAAACAGTTTTTGGAAGGCCGAGGCATAAGCGCAGCGCTTCCCTTTCCAAAAGAATTAAAGGCCGTATCTTATAGGCTGGGGCACCAGAGAATAGTACGCAGCCAAATTCCAAGATAGGGCGAACGTACATGCGATAGATCATTAATAGTGTGTCTCTTTTCAAACCTGTGCGGTTGTTGCTTAGCCTACGCAACATGCCAACAGCACGCGCACCTTTTCCAGCTGTATATTCGATGTGGGGTCGCCAGTTAAGGGATTGATCATAAATTACCCCAAGGTACTTAATAGACTCCACCTGTGGTATGTCCTCATAATGGTAACTCAGTGAGATGTGCACAGGGCATTGCAGTGGAAAAACAAGAAGGGCACATTTACTCGGATTAAGCAAAAAGTGATTGTGATCGAGCCAGATCTCCAGGGTATTAAGGTAAGTCTGCATCCGTTCATATAATGTCTGGATATTATCTGCCGTTGCAAAGAATGCGATGTCGTCAGCATACACATAAGTTGTTATTTCCTCGTGTCGTGGAATGGTGCTCATTAGTATATTAAATAGCACCGGGGAAAGCACTGAGCCTTGCGGTACTCCTCTCGTTTGTGTATGGGTAGTCGATGAAAAACCGCTTTTAAAACAATAAAATTTTCTGTCCACAAGGAATTCCGAATCCACGCTACTATGTATGCCGGAAAATTGAGATATTCCAATCGATCCAATAAAATACCATGTTCTACAGTATCATATGCTTTAGCGATGTCTAAAGTAACTAAAGCCGCATATTCATTACGTAGTCGTGCTAAGTGTATACGACTTTCTAAATCAACATGGGCATTCCAAATTGAACACCCAGCCCTGAACCCGATTTGACAGGGACTTAGAATTGATCTCTCGTCAATAAAATCATTGATTCGAGTATGGATAATTCTCTCGATTAATTTTACTAGATTTGACGTCAAGGCGATTGGCCTTATGTTATCCAAAATATACCCTCCATCTTGTTTCTTAAGCAGCAATATAATTTTAGCAATTTTCCACTCCAAGGGTATCCATGCATTCTTTAAGGAATAATTCACAAGTTCTAAAAGAACGTTAGGCGATTCCTGAAGTAAAGCTTTTAGCATTGAATTCGTAATTCCATCTGGTCCAGGAGCAGTGTTCGGTAGACATAATACAGTCTGAGTCAATTCATATAAAGAAATTGCCGGAAAATCATGCGAAGATACCGACATGTTGCGAATAGCCGATAGATTAGTGGTAAAGCGACGTTCTAAACCTTTGGCTATCTCTTCCAGTGAAGCGCTCATTTCTTGCGGCGTCAAGATACAAGATTCTAATGTTAAAGGCGTTGGCAGTACTTTTCTTGTTCGAAGGTACGCAAACAAAGCACGCTTATTTTTTGACTTGGAAAGGTAATCGTAATGTCTAATGTCATATTCTTCTTTTGCACGGTTAACAGTGCGCTTAAATACGCCAGCGAGAAACTGATAGTCTTTCCAATTTGTTGGGCATTGATTATGTAGGAGCTTTTTCCAGGCAGCTTTTCGTCTTCTGTAATCGCGCGTACATTCATCATTCCACCAACGAGAAGAGGATCGTTTACTCGATGGGATAACGAACTCGGAGTTTTTCCGAGATCCGTCTAGTATTGAGCCGATCTTAGACGCAATTTCCTGACCACTGGCATTCTGAAGTTTTAAAAGCGCAGAACGCAGACAGCTTTGAAATTTCTTGTGATTGACATATATGCCTGTTGGCTGATCTAAAGTTATTATTGGGCAAGTAATATCAAAAACTACAGGAAGGTTATCGCTGTTAGTTGCCGAGTCAACCACGGACCATGATAAAATATTGATCGCTTTTGTGCAGAACGTTAAATCTAACACTGAGCGAGTCTGACCTCGAACAAATGTTACCTGCCCTTTATTCATACACGAAAGATTTTTGTCAATGGTCCACTCCCACAGTCGCCTCCCACACAAATCTGTTTTAAGCCCCCAAGACAAATGATGTGAGTTGAAGTCTCCTGTTAGTACAATTTCCTTTCTACAGGCTGTCAAAACGCTGTCGAGGTGGCTCGTACTTTGTACACCGGTGGGGAAATAACAATTTACGATCGAAAAA